>NC_142721.1:9205357-9541428 GCF_055471065.1 Atractosteus spatula | reverse complement strand
TGGGGCTCAGCCAGCTCTCTTATCCTACCCTCCATCTGCCCCCCTGGGCACTGCTGCTCCAGTCGCTCATATCCTGGCTTCGCCGTGTACTACAAGGCCAGTCATCCAGCCAGCCTACAGCATCTCTCACCCGGGTGGGATCGTGCATCAAGTCACAGTGGGACTCAACCACCGCCTGCTGCCTTCCCCCACCATCCACCAGAACCAGTTCAAACCGATATTCCCCACCCATTCGTACATCACGGCCTCTCCCGCTTACACCGGATTCCCCCTCAGCCCCACCAAGCTTAACCAGTACCCTTACATCTGAGCCCCGGCCGAGCTCTTCACCGCGCAAGCGATTGGTTTTAGGAAACAAACATAGTAAGTCGACAGACAAGCAAAATAAAACAACTACAACAAAAAAAACAGCAAGCATGGTTTCATAATTTTAACCATGGCACAACAGAAAACAAAAAATATTTTTTAATCATGTAGACTTGGGTGCAATTAAAACTTTGAGCTTTAAAAAAAAAAGAAAACTCACTTTTAATGTGTTTTGCACATTTGATATCTTCTCATTGGATCTTATATGGTTAACTCTTAAGAACAGGTGAATTATGGGAGTGGAAGTCTCGTTTTACTCCTACTATTTTTATATATTGCCTTCTAACTTGTGCAAGACACATCTACATTTGTAAAGCCATTCAGTATCCGATTATAGGGCAACAGATGCACATGTGTCCACAGTACAGTGTATTCGTTAACTATTTGTATTTTTCCTGTGTCTTTGGTGTTTTAAATGTTGCGTCACTTAATCTGGAAGGTTGTTCTCCACTCTGCATGTCTTCTTGCATGGGCAAAAAAAATGGAAAGATGCCTAGACGTTGCTCTTAATGTTCTTGTCCTAAGAATCTCAGCTGCATTGTAACTTGTTCCCACACATAGTGCCTTAAATATTTGAGGTTGTTATGTTACTACTTATATTAATGTACTGGACTGCAGCACTTGAAATTCAAATCTGCTGATTATATATATATATTCACTTACATAAGAGATAGAGCAGTGATTTTTTTGGGGTTTAGTGTAAATTTGAGAAGTAGCAAGTTTTACCTTATCAGAGGACAGCATGCTTTGCTGTAGCAAATGTTTGCTGTTCGGGATTTTTTTTCCAAATGATCTAGTGTATAAAGAGCAAGCGTTGAATATTGCTTAATATTTGATAATCAATTTCTATTTAGGATACACTTCGTACTAACAGTATTTATACTGTTTATTGAAACTGCAATACAATCTAAATAGTTGTTGATTTTTGTTTTATATTTTTAAAGTTTGATCCATTGGGTTTTATGAACTATTTAGAAATGTGGTGGGCATGGCTTTGACTAGATAAGACAAAAAAAAATCAAATAGCTCTTTGATTCACGATATGGATTCATCTTAGCTTGAGCAAACCATGCAGTATTTGATATATATTATCGAAATAGAATATTTAGTGCTGAAGCTTGACAAGGTGTGAGTTATTTGTGTGCAATTTTATCATTTATGCATGTGACAAATTTTACTTTTTACATTTATTATACCATTTGTTTAAGCTTGTTGGTGTCGACTGCTTATTTTATACATTCCGTCAGGGAGAAAATATATATGCTGTGTGCATTTTTTTTCTGTTTGTTTGCTAGTATGTGCGTATAAAGTTTTTGTTTTTACTTTCAAATGAAGTTGCTTTTGCAGCACCAAAGACTGTAATCCATTTCCTAAGCAAGGTAGCTACTTTTTCTTGCATAGACCTCAAGTATACTGTAGTCATAACGATGGGGATAAATTTCAAAAAGGTATTTAAAAAAATGGTTGAGGCTATGTTTAGCTTTTGGGCGAGTAATAATTTGTATCATTTATCTTGAATGTATCATAGATAAGCTGCTATATAATGATTGCCACTTCAGATAGCTGTGAAATTAGGTGATTAACTTAGTTCTTACTTAGCTTTCTTATTTTTGTATAGGTCTAATTACCTGAAATAGAAGTGGGTTTTTGATTTTTATTTTTTTTTGCTTTAATGTTTGGAGTGTCATTGTAACTACTGTATTGCAAATGATGGAGGTTAATTGCATTTGTTATGTTTTGGGGGTGTTTTTTGTTTCCTTTTTGCATCAGTATTTTATCTTCATTAACTTTTGGGCTCATCACTGCATATAAATGGATGTATTGATGTAACTTAATTTTATATGTTTTCATATTGGCATTTTGTAGACGTGAAGCTATAGCTTGCAGGATTGACTTAACTTTTTCTGTAAGGCAGTTATGTACTAACATGCAGAAATGTTTAATTGCAGCGCAGTGCTACAATTATCATTGTAGTACAGTTGTAAAGAAAATAAATGCCAAGGCATTATATGACATATTTATCTCACACACCACTAAACAGCACTTGTATAACTGTCAATAAGCTAACTGAGGCCTGGGGTAGGGGAGGTAAAATGCCTTTTTTTTCCTCTTGGAAATTGCAGTGTTCTGTTGAAACCATTGTCAGTGACATGAATTTTGTGCTAGCAGTTTGTTTCGATCTTCAAAAAGTTTATTAACTAAATTTTAAACCCTTTTATCATTTTATATTAAACACAGAATATTGCACATTTTATACAAATCCTTTTTAACTGTTAAATGTAATCTCTGGTCTAAAAGGCGTTCAGAAGGCCATGCACGGGACAACCCTTTTGTTAACATAATTTTTCACTAGAGGAAATTTAATTAAATCAGAAGAAACACATTTGTTTGTCCCCTGAAGAGTTTTCATATCAGACAACTTGGTAAGTTTCATTTCTTAACCACTCCTACTTGTTACTTTATTGAGAACAGTGTGTATAACACTGTGTTTGTGCCTTGAGAATAAGGGGTTTGGAAAACTGAAGGCAATGCTTGTCTGTTCTTTCCCACTGACTGTGTGGTATTGTGTGAAGGGGCAATTTGATGAAGTCTAAGACAGAACACAACACAATGAACAGTGATGTATGATGCCGCTTTGAAGTGGCAGCTTGACCAAAAAATACGATTTCATCCTTTTCATAGTCATTCCAGGGATCGAAATACTCTTGTATAGTCTTGTCCGAGCTGTTGTCAGTGAAGTTCACTCCATTTGTCAGGACTGCTGCCACTAAGGGATTATCACTTTCCTGTTATTTTACAATGCATTGCCCACCTACAAGCCAACTGCACATTACACCATAGCCATTCACCAGTCACTTGCAGGTACTTCCTTTACCTTTGAATGAGTCGTGGGGTTCAAGGGCAAATACAAGCTGATGAAACGGATGACTTTTCTGCATTTTGCTGTAGTGGGTTTTCACATGAGTATGTAGTTAACGTGGAAATAATTGGGATTTAGAGACCTGGAGCCAGTTTTATTCCGGTTCCACTTGACTGTCATGTGGTATGCTCTTGAAAACCGCTAAAATAGATAGGATCAAGTGTCAGGGAATGCCTTCTCAGTGCTTAACACAAGTAACACTGTTCCAGCAATATACATCTCTGCTTTTACCTTGTCTCATGGAATGAAGGTGAATTGTGGGGATAAGAAATGATTGTATATGGTGCATTTCCATGCAGAAAGTGCTTACTGGATTACTGGTAAAAAGCCTACTCACTTGCCTTTGTAAACTTTTGATCACTGAATGGCCGTAACTAATAACATGCATTGTACTTAGTTTTACTACGGAGACATTAGTAGCCTAGTACAAATAAAGGCCAAAGTTGTAACTGGAAGCAAGCAGTGCATTGCTAGTTACTAAACCATTTCATTTCAATCTGTTGCTGCTTGCTTTTCATACCAAACAAATGAAATAGACACTTGGGCTGGATGTAGGCATTTCGTATATAAAAATGCATGAACATGATTAGTGACACAAGCTGTAGGTTTTGGTGAATTATGTAAAATGCATGTGGGATTTGAACTATATTTCGATTCCTGTGTAATGGTGTTTACCAGCAAATATGCCTGCACAAAATGTCCATGTTAGCCAAACCTAATTGTAGATGCAGTGGGTTAAAATTGTCAGCGATTCAGATTGCACGGACAAATCCATTAATCTACCAATTTTACCATCAAAAAAAGATTTTTTTAAACATTTCTATTTTGAAAGCATAATGAAATTTTGTAAAAGAAAATTAACCAAACACTGCAGTTTTTAAACTTCCATTATAATATTTAATTTTTAGTTTTGCAAATTATTTTATATATGATTGGTATTATTCTTTTAGAGATGCTTAAAATGTTTATTCAGGGTCTTTGTATTAATCAATGTGCTACTGTATTAATCTTAACTACTTGGTTTGATTACTTGTTTTTTATTTCCCTTTTTTATTTTCACGTTAGCTGTGTTAGTGAAAGTTAATTCACGCTGCAAGTTATAGAAAAATCTGTTTAGATTACACAGCAAATAGACTTGATTACTAAGTTTGAACTGTTACCGTTTTAATATTTGTAGATTTTGTGGCTTTTATTTTTATTTTTTGCTTTTGATTTTATGCTACACTAGTTTGCCATGTAGCAATTGCACTGTGCAATATTTACAATATGAGGACTGGGAAAAATTATGGATGTAATGTCTCTTACAGTTTGCGATAGTATTTCTTTCTAGTTCTCAGTGATTTAAATGTGACCAAGCCTTCTGTACTTTGTCACAAAAAGCGGGTTTTCCAGGTGACTATTTTGGTGAGTGTCAAAATAAGAATTTATGGTGTATTATTGTCAAGATTCACTTTGAATTAAAAATATCTATTGCTGCAGCAAATGACTTGTTTCTTTCTTTTATGAGTGTGATAGTACTTCAATTACAAGTTTCTTAGGATACAGAATGGAATTTGAAACTACCACCCACCCACCCCCACTCCCAGGAACCCAAAAATGTTGTTTATACATATATGTACAAAACTATTATGCAACATAATTTACAATTTTTCTCCAGTATTCATAAACATAAACAAAACTTCACTATTCAAAGCGAAGAGGTCTGTTAAAATGAGTAGATGCTTTCATCAAGCAGCATAGTATTTATGCAAAATTTTCATTTATCTTTGGACATTTTCCAAATATTAAATACTAAAATATTAAAACAGTTATGCTTATACATGTTTACTGGTATAGTGAATGTGCATCTAAACCATGAAAACGCTTCGAATCCTGATTACAATATGGAGTGTTTTGTGATGCATCCTTGGCAACAGATGTGAACATAGAAATGTAATCCCATTCCACAGTTAAGGTAAATCAGCAAAATTGTACTCATAGCATTTTAGAGTGGAATGTGCAATAAAAAATGATTACGTTTTTTATTGTAGAATATTATATAACTAAATGTAATGGTACATCAATTGTTTAATACAGGAAAAGGTTAGACAAAACAGTACAAGAACTCACAAGAAGCAAGGTGAGTTTTAAGTGGCTCAGAGCAAGCCTAATTTTTTAATTGCCATTTAGATTGGACCAGTATAAAAATACCATTGAGAGTCCCTGGGCAGGAAAAGGAGTTAAACTGTCATTCCCTGTGCTTTGGTAGTTGGTAGTATTCTGCCCAATTTTCTTCATTGAATCATTTTCTTCATTCAAGAGTTGTGGAGTCTGGCACCCATTTGTGTTTTTGATTCCCTTGGTTCCTTCTGTTTTGGATGAAGGCCTTCATTTTTGGATAAAGAAGCTGCTCCTAAAGTTTTCAGATTGCAGTACTTGGAAGTGATAACCCAGGCAAGCCGACACTGCCACCTCATGGATATTTTACAAAGCCAAGCTTAATTTGAGGAGCAGTGTAAAAATGTAATGGGTATATTACCGTACCTTTTCAGCTTGATGCATAACCACCTACATCGTGACATTTTCTTCTTCCTCATTGAAGGCATCAGCACTGTTCAGTGTTACACGAGCAATCCTAAATCTATGCTGGCTGTCCTGTAGAAAGATATATACTGGATATAGACTGGAGAGCCGTGTCTGTCCTGATTTTGAAACGCAGTGATCCAAGGAGGAGAGAATTGCCCTGCATCATCTTGGACCTGCCTTCTGCATATAGAAATACTCCAGACAACGCGGAGCTGTACTCTCAGCACATCCAGGACCACAAGTGCCCATCTTTCCGGGGCTCATTTCACCTCGCTGCCTGGCTCTCTGTTACTGCCAGTTCCGGAGATACTGCTTAGGTCATATTCATCTGGTTGCTGCCTTTTCTCATTTTTTTTGGAAGGGGCAGTATCGTGATCCCCCTTAGGGCTGTGGTCCCTTAATCTTTCATCTTTCTGAGATGCTGACACCCATCTGGTCACATTCATCTTCGCCTGCTCTCAGCCAGACCCAGCGCATTGATCCCGGCCCTGTACTTCTCCAGTTCACTCTACAGGTCCAGCATTCCTTCTGGTGCTCGCGTGTGAGGGGAGAGGTGAACCCCCTACCGAGTTTTAATCCTCCATCTGCGCTGATGATTAAAGGTTAGCTGCCAAGTGGTTTTACGCAGTGGTTTTAATTAGCAATGCGTAAGGCAGGCGTTATCTTACTCTGCACCTGCAATTTGCTCCTGTGCAGACAAGGACTTTTGTTGCTATTAAATCATTTATACAGTATGCAACTATTTCTAGGTGTTTAGCTTGGTACAATGGTTTTGGGGGTAGTTCTGTCTTAAATGGTTAATACTGTCCTGGAACTTTTCTTTATGGTAATTTAAATGTCATACCTCAACAGATATGTTATAAATAAATAAACACTAAGTACAGTACTTATATATGGCTGTCAAGATGTGGCACAAACCACAACTTTTGCAACATTAGTTTAGGGTGGTTTGGCAAAGCTAAAACAAACTTCTGAAACTGAAATACCTTGTAAATATTGCAGAAAATTAATAACTTTTGAATGCAGTAAAATATGTATGCAAAGCCGTTTAAAGTAAATGCCAAAAAATCTGCATTTTTATAATATTTTCATCATGGGCCAGAAGATAACTATTTCCTTTGCAAGTAATAGCGCAAGTACCCACCAGGGGTCGTCGAGATCTACCTCGCCGGCTACCTTAACTGCTTTCTTTTTGCAGTAAACCCTGGATTGAGTACGTGATTTCTTTCTTAATGAAATGACGTTTCTTAACTGCAATAACACTCGCATCTCACAGCAACTGGGGGGACGCTGACCACACCTCCAATTTTGAATTCCGGGGACAGCAACCAGGAAAATCTAAACAACTCTGCGAGGCTTGTGGAAATGATTAACAACCAAGAAATTGAAAGCATCCTGCTCCTGCAGCACTAAGATGTGCGGCGAACGTGGAGCGCTTCACAGATGTACCAGTTAAATTTCCAATATCGCTGTTTCTGCTGAATTGCAGGCAAGGTGGGGACATTGGTTGATGGGTTCATTCTCTGATCATCTGCGGAGGGAACAAATGCCTTTTTCAGGACCTGTTTTACGATATCTCTTTTGGATATACAAATGGCTTCTAGTTTGAGGAGTGCGTATAACTATTTCTGCATCTTGAATTTCAGCGGAGAGGACTCTGCTGTCGGATTGACGTCTCTGGTATGGATAGGTGTAGGCGCGACAGGATGTCCTTTTCAGAGGAATGGCAAGACACCTGTCTTTAACGGAATGGTCACGAAGTGTCTGATGTCAATAGGAATGGTTTTATTGCTATTGCATCCAGCCCTGTCAGCAGAGGGTAAGAACCATGCGTTTTACAGTACATTTCAGTGTGTATCCAAGGCCGTTTCTAAACGCGCTGGCGCTGCTTTACCGGGAGAATAATGCGAATCTTTTCTTCTGCTTCAGTTTATTTCAGATTTTAACTTTATCAGAATATCCCGATTAATTTAACACTGATGTGTCTGCGGAATAAGTTATTTAACTAAGCATAATGAACCAAAAAACACCGAACGACAAAGAAAATGCCTTCAAATTAAAAGGGCATTTTAAAATCCCCGATAATGACGTTAACCGCATGAAAGATACATTCCCGAAGAAAGCTGAAGCTGTAATTCTCCACTAAATATTGCCAATAGAAAAGTCCCGTGTGCCATGCAAGTTCATGAAATTGCACAGATTTTTATGCAAATTGCTTTAATTTTGGGAAAGTGACCCTTTTATTCATTTTCCATGACCTTAGCTCAGTTATTGTAGTGTTTGCGTATATAATACTCTTGAGGTGAGTGCAGGTGAGTTCTGATTGGGATAAGCGTTGTTTCATTCTGTGAGAATCGTGAATCCAAAATAAAGTAAAATAACGTGTGTACACAGATCTGTGCACCATATTGCGACCTTCTGCATCGTGTGGGTGTCAGGGATATGGCAATTGACGAGTACTTGGGATTTTTAAGCGATACAGGACCATGTTCCGTATGATTGGAACTGCTGTTGTTGATATTGTAATATCAGTAATTAAGGTTGCCTTATTTCACGGTGCGTTTATTTATTTTTTGTTTTGATTACTGAAAGTGTCATTTTAATTTTTCCATTTTTTTAAACTTGTGCATTTGCTCTTGTACGTTTCTTTGTTTGCGCCGGACTGCTCGACGACTGTCGCAGTTAGCACGCATTTATTTTCAGCCTTCGCTTGATAGTGACCTTGAGCCCCCTCCCCCAAATGGTTTTAACGGAACGTAGCTGCGACATATTCCCATGAGTAACAGAAGTTAGTTAAATATTACAGCTAGGGCTCTGCTTCGACATCAATGCTGTGTAGCTTGTTCCAGACTTCCACAGCCCTTTGTGTAAAGAAGTGCCACATGTTCTCAGTTTTAATTGCATTTCTCCTTAGTGTCCTTTTGTGCCCTTTGATTCCTGTTTCAGTGTTGATTAAAAACAGGGTTAACTTGATCAATTCATTTGGTGATTATGAATAGTTAAAAGATTATTTTCCTCTTACTTGTCAGTGTAAGACATTTATTTGAGCACAGGATGGTATTCGATCTATCTTCTCTCCACTGACTTTAGCACAGCAGTCTGTTTTTTGGAAACTGGTGACCAAAATTGTGAGCAAAATTTAAATGAGGTATTACTAGTGCATTGTGCAATTTTAACATAACATCCCTCGATTTCAAAATGTCATGTTTAACTAAACATCTTTTTGATTGCTGCCCCAATCTGTTTAGATTCTAGACCGTGTGAAGTCGAATACAATAACATATGGACTTTAACCAAAATTAAGCAATATAACATGTATACATCTGAGCACAATATTTTGATCTTTGGTAAAGTGTGGGTGTCAAGAATATGACAATTAGTAAGTGCCTGGGGTTTTTAAGAGCTACAGACCCACGTTCTCTGTTATTATTGTGTTGGATTGTATTGGAAGACTATGTTGTATTGAAAGACTAGACTCTAGAACATTGATGTGCATACCATGATCCTGAAGAGTCACAGTCTTGTAGGTTTTATATACAGCCTGAAATATTCAGCAAGCAGAGATCTGACAAGCATTTTCACTCCTCCCAGCTAAACATCTGAATGATTCAGTGAAGTCATTCAGACCTCAGCTGGAATGGCAACATTGCAGCTGTCCAGAACTGGGGATGTTGATCATTGGTCTAAGATGCTAGTGATACAGTATGTCAACACTAAACACCTAAATCTTCAGATTCCCAGCTGCCAGCATGCAATGCTCTAAACTTATTTACATTAAATGCTGTCTTCCAGGTGTTTACCCTGAAACGTTTTTGATATCCTTTGCCACTTCTGCAGTGTTTTCTGATGATAGTTTAACTATACCAGAATATGAATCATTGACATAAATTATAAAGAACAGTGTTGTTGATACAGATCCTCGGGTTACTGCACTAATTACATCACCCCAATCCGAACATTCACCCCTTAATTGTACTCTCCATTTTCTATATATTAACCATTTTATTTAATTACATGCGTTACCTTTAATGAACACTGCCTTCAATCTAAGACTTAATCTTTTATATGGAACTTTAAAAGACCTCTACAAATTTAGCTGAGAAAGATCTATCCTTTGTAAATCCATGTTTACTTCCTAGAATACTATGACCAAACAGATGGCCCTCTAATTTTAAATATTTTCTTTTCTTGGGATAATTGTTTCTTCATTTTTTCCCCATTTTGCAGGGTATTCTTTCTGGCCTGTAGATATGTGGCTTTTCCTCAGCAGGAGGTCCCTTGTTGAGACAGGAGAATCATGATCACTAAGTGTATTTTCAGTTAAGGAAATTGTTGTTTGCATGAGGTGTGGTGATTGTGGTCTGCTGTCTGTGATTGTGTTTAAATATAAGAATGAAAATGAGTAAGGACAGTTGGATTTAAGATTCTTATTTTTGGTTTGTACTACATACATGTACGCCAAAACCTATTTTTTCTGTTGGTTATTGTGTTGTGTAATAAACACATAATCAGAATGTTAAATTAATACGTTTTAAAGTAACTGTTATAGAGGAAAAATGGCACAACAGATAAAATAATATGAAACTAACTTAATCAAATTCATTTTCAAATTCAGATGGAGAAACATCACTTTTGCAGTATACTGTATGTTTTGCTCTACATGATATTTTGGTAGATTTCTTTGTTGGTTTCACATGGATGAGAAGTTTTCCCATTGCGTGTTGATTCATTTCTCAAGGAGTATCTGAACTCAGTCATTTCCCTGCAGGTTTTAGTCTTTTTTCTTTCATTCAGAAGGTGTTTTTTCTAACTGAGACTGATTTGAACAATTTTGTCAGACTGATTGTCTTGTACCCAGCTATACTGCAGACATGCCGATGGTAAGGCCTGTCTTTAAAGGCGTGATGAACACAGCTCTTCTAACCTAGAGAAGCAAGTGCTCTGTTGCTATGGAAACCCATTCAGCTGACATTTAAATAAATATAAAAAGAACAAGTTGACTAGGAATCAAGAGAAAACTCTTTTGTTTTGTCAAATTTATAACATTCGAAATAAAATAAAGGAGAGGCAGTGATTTGGCTAAATGAGGTATCGTCCATCAGTAAATACTTACATCACAACAGACAGTATTGCTGTGCAAGTGCCCTTCGATTCTTAAAGGCCTATAAATCAGCTAGTCACATGAGCAGCATAACTGAACCCCTTGTGTTATTTTACAGTGCAGGCGTTGTACAGTACATTTTTCTTTTGAATGACCAGATTCTTCTCACCCACATGTGCACCAGCGTACTTCACACTTTTCTGTGTTTTGCTCTCCTTACTATGTCCTGATGTTAGTTTTTTTACTGAGAACTGGTGTTGGAGACATTTTTAAATCATGCAACTCTGCCGTTAAGGTCAATACATTGACTCATGCATGCTGCTACAAAAGACGTCTGGAGAAAAATCTGCACCCCTGTGTCAATCACTATAACCTCTAAATTGCTAAGAAACACGGACATTTAGTTAAAAATGGCTGAAAACCATTTCCCATATTTTAAAATGAGCACCATTAATTGACACTGATTATGTGCTTCAGTTCCACTGTTAATTTAGGTTGAATAAAATTCATTGTTAAACACAATAGATTGTGCTTTTTGGGTAAACTGAGCCCTTTTGGGTTATAATCAAAACCCCTTTGATGGGTTACCATTGCTAGTGGACAATGTGTACTGGAAATAGCCTTTGTTTCTATTTTTGCTAAGCACAAACATACAAGTGCCTTTGAGCTGTTGATCTCTCAGTTTGAAAGTGATTCAAAAATCAAGCCTAGACCTGTAAAGGTGCTGTTATCCTGTCCCTAGAAGACAATGGAAGCTGAACTGTCGTTTGTTTCTTCCCTTTTGTACATAATGTACTTCAAACAAAGGTTGTTTCTGGAAAGAATTTTTGTAATGTATAGAGAGTGGTTTAGACACTGTTGACGGACAGTATGTCGCTTAGAGACTGTTGCGGTGGCACTAAAGACAAGGTTAAGTTTTGCTTGCAAATCTTGCACCCTTTAAGCATATCACCCTGATAATTCATAGCATGGCTTTATGGGTTTTATCGAGATCCATTATTTATAGCTTTGTTCAGTCAGTACACCACGATAAATGTCTGCAAGTAATCTATGCATTCTGATTGAGAGTAAGGATCAATGTTAACTGGGTTACTGTTTGAGATATGATTGCATTCACAACAGGTGCTCCAGGTTCATTTGCTTAATTGAACATGTTTGGCAAGATGAATCAAAGCCTTTTACAAATAAAAAACATTTGCACATTTCTTTTTGGCGAAGGCAAGTGGCCTGCTTTGTTATTTTATGCTGCGTAGATAAGAAATCTTACCACAAATGTTGTCTTTTTATGTTTTGCATTTTAGTGCTTTCATTTATTTCTCTGTTGTCATTCTACTAATTTAGGTAACTTCATTCTGTAAGAGGTCTGATTGGTCCTAAAACAACTCTTTAAAAGATGTATGCACAGTATGTTGTTTATTTAGTAGAAACTAGTAGTAAATGACAGCATAAACACTTACTGGGTTAGTGTCAAAGTTTGTGAGTGCAAGTGGACAGCAATGCATTGGTAGTTTCACTTTCTGGTCTCAATTAGAGAAACTGACAGTGTGTAAACGAATTATTCCCTACCAAGATGCTGGCGTAATTGTGTCTTCAAACTGTGTTGCACTTGTAATGAGTTTTTAAATGATTAAAATTTTAAAAAGATTAATTATATGTAGTGGTGGCCTTGTTTAGAGTATTTATGAAAGCTTTAATAATGGAACTATTTATGGCTTCTTACTTGGTTTTGGACAACAAATAAAAGTAATTATTAATAGCATTTCAGCAGAAATATACAGTGATACCAACGGCTAAGCTCAGTGTTTTCCAGTCCTGAAAAATTAGCTCTGTCACTTAGCTGAGCCCTAAATTGACTGCTTAGTTTGACCTTTTTAATTGCTTTCAGAACTTGGTAGAGTTTTCAGCCTGTTAGATTTTATGTGATAATTGAAATATTTATATATATGCACTAAAACAATAAAAAGGACACCAAGAAAGCACATTCATACTGTAGTTCAATTAAATTTTAAGGTGAGATATTAAAAAATTGAACATCAGTAGACACTGATTTTCAAAGACAAAGAGTGAGAATCTCTGGATTTTCATCTGATGACAAATTTAAAATAGAGCACTTGTGATCTGTAAACATTTCTTAAATAAATAATACATTGGTTAATGTCTCTTCAGCAGTAATGAAATTTCAGGGATGAGCAGTCAGCAAAGTGAGCTGTGTATTTGAATTACATGTAAGGAGAAGCAGAATGTGTAGCTTCAGATGTGAGGGAAACATCAGCTTTTTTTCCCAAAAGTGTGTTACAAATAGGTTTTTAATTTCAAAACCATACAAGTGAAGTGTAAGTTTATAAGGATGTCACATGATGGAAACTTAAAACTTTAACAAAAAATGTTTAAAAAAATCTAAAGGTGTGTAAGAGCACATTTTCTCAAATGTTTTATTTCGCACTCTGCAGCTACATTCAGTCATGTAATAATTCTAAGAAAAAAAAGCAATTGAATAATTACTATAGGTATTCAGTAGATTAGAGTTGCTCCATTGCACTCCAGTTCAGGCTTTGTTTTAATTATTTAATGCTTTAAATCCCTAAAAAATGTTAAATTAATTAAGAGACTAATTACTCCGATTACTTCATTAAGATGTCAGGTGGAATGAATACCGGTGAACCCTGTGGCCCTCCAACACAACACATGAGGGACACTGACAAATACAGAGAGGTACAATGATTTAGTGATTCTCAAAACAGACATCTTGATCTTATAAATTGCTGATGGGGTTGGTTGGTAAAAATATAATCTGTATTACAGAAATCAAGACCACAGATGGTCTTGGCTACTAGGCCAGGTTTGGTGGAGTTGTAATCAGAAGGAAAAGGCAACATCCTTACATAGTAATCATGTTGAATGTGTAAGAGCAGGAAAAAAATAATTCACGTCGGATAGCATCTGTCGTACTTTATTTGGTGTGTTCTGCATCTTTAATGCAAAACATTAATAGCACACTAGATGGAATATTGCATAACATCAGAAATGTGGAGGGGTGTTTATCTGTGTTTGCTGTTATTTTAATTTTTGTCATTTGTTTACACTGGACGACTAGAATATTTCACATGGTTTTGACCTGCAGTTTTGTTACTCCGTCTGAAATTCTTTCAACATTTTCTGTTTATTTTAAAATAGATGAATGTGTTCTGGGGCAGCATGGTGGCGTGATGGTTTGTATTGCTGTCTCACAGCACGGGGGCCCTGGGTTCAATTCTTGACTTGGGTACTGATTGTGTGGAGTTTGTAGGTTCTCCATGTGTTCACATGCACTTCCTCCAGGTCCTCTGGTTTCCTCCCATAGTTCAAAGACATGCTGGTAGGTTATTTGACTTCTGGGAAAATTGGCCCTCAATGTGTGTGTGTGAGTATTTGTGTCTGTGTGTTGCGCTGCCCATATTCTGTGGCTTGCTGGGATATCCAGCTCCCTCATGACCCTGAATCGGATATATCTGTTAGAAAATGGATAGATAAATGCATTCTAAAATATAACTTCAAATTCTGTCCTTACATTCCTTCTTTAAAGAGCCCTTGTGTGTTCTTAGTCAGCTATCTAGAGCTGTGGATATGCTTTCCTGTAGGAAATGACTGAGTTGTTTTACTAATACTGTAAACTTTGTTTAGAGTTTAATGCAAACTTGTAAAGTTGAAATAATGAACTTACATTAAACATACCACATTTCAGAGTTATTACTAGTGCCATTTTGGGGGCTGAATAATTTAGCAGTTGATTTGGCTTTCAGATAGCTCACGTTAACTTTGGTTGCCCTTGGTTAGCTAAATATCTTGGTAACTAAACCAATTTGAACATTAAACATTTTTTATTAATCCTTTGTTGAATCGTATAAGTTACCTGAGAGCAAAGAGTCCTTTTCAGTTACAACCTGGGCGTAGATACTGTACAACAGGGCATCTGCTGAAGCAAAGTGTCCTTCAGAGTTCAGAACTCTGACCACTGTTCCATCCTGCTGCTGATCAGCAATAAAAAAACAATAGATGGTAGCTTTTAACATGTATTTTGTAGACCTGGTGAAATGTGTGTGATGCTTCTATGTACTGGGCTTTGTTCAGAAGGAAAGGTCCTCCAATATTTTGTTTTATGTTGTGTTTTTCTTATTGCTACAGCATGAAAACCAACTCAAGTCCATTTTACCCCAATATCCATATGATGGATAGACTGAACTGCTGAGAGATTTTCACCATTGTCTTGTATGAGGAAGATATGAATTTCTTATGTTCTCAGCTTTTGCTCAGTCTCAATGAAGTATCAGCCATAGGAGTCAGCTGCTTTTTGCATGTCTAAATTGTTTTATCTTGATAGACAGTTAAAAAGTTTAGGGCATGAGCAACATGTGCTGTTCCAACACCACTGAGGGATCTTTCTGAACATTCATGCCCCACAGAGAAACATCGTATTAAGAATACATATCGTTTTGTTTTTTTAAGCATTGTCAGAGTATCGGCGCTGCATGTGTGTGGTACTTTGCTGCACGTTGTCACACTTCACTTTTTCTTAGTAGTTCTCTATGGAGATGTAAGTCTGGACACATTTCATAGATTACCTGCTTCAATAACTGTCAGCTTTTTAAAACCGTCAGCTTTATTTAAAGTGAACCGCCTGACTTTGTAGCCTGCTTGAAAGTGCCATTTCCTTTGCTGGTGCAGCATTCTGATCTATGGAATTAATATGGATGTGTGCTAGCCTGGACACAGATCATTGCACATACCACAGCTATAAATGTATATTTCCTAGTGGGAGAACGCCTGACACATCTAGACCAGTAAAATATCCTTGACTGAAAATCTACAGATGGCAGCCATTGTTCTTCTCAGAAGAATGGTTGCGATGTACAGTATTCAGTGTGACCATTATTTTTTTTAATAACACTTCCTAACAATGTCAGTGTCAGTGTCTTTTTTGTTTAGCATTTTATAATATTGAGTCTCTGGCAAAGCTCTAATCATCAATTAACTAAGATTTGTTTCATGTATGGCAATGAATACCTGCGGGCATCAAGTATATTTATGATAATTTAGTTTTCTTTTGTCCACACAAATATGTAGTGAATGGAAACTTTCAACAGCTTTGAAGAGTGAGTTGAGAATGGATATGAAGTTAGTGTCTAATTATCAGAAATGTTAGTGCTAATTTTCTTTTAGCTGCATGCTCATTAGAAAATATTACAGAGGAGAGACTCAGTTTGACTAGCCTCTGCTTTTGACAAAAGGGTATCATTTTTGAAGTTTGCTTTCTGGGATTTCAATCCAATGTCCCAGTTGTCTCTCATTGTATAGCCATGCTCTGTAACAGAAATTGTTAATTAGGAGAACGGAGAACAGCACATGACTTAAACATGTACCTTAGCAGAGACAGCAGAGCCTGTTTGTAGATCTCTGTTGAACCCCTGTCAAATGAAACATGTCATTGTTTTCTCCATTGTATTCCTTTTGTATTTACCTGGCAGTTGACTGTAGAATCTAGACAGAGAGTACAGATGGCTGTCACGTTTGCTGCATAAATTAGCATATCTGGTTTTAGCCTTTATTTCATCTGTTTGCCGAGTTCATTGGTGTATGTTGCAGATACTGTGTTAAAATAAAATGGAAATGCTCTTAAACACCGTCTTATTTGTAAGGCAGTCATGTTTCTGGTGCCCCCAGAGTGTGTGCAGTCACACATGCATCAGCATTGAACACATCTTTGCTTTCTCTTCTTGTATAGCTGTGTCTCTCTCTGCCTCAGGCCTCTTTAACCAGAACAGGTCCCTGTTGAAAACTGCTTTCATATATAGCTTTTTTTCAGTGTGAAATGTATTCATATCTTGGTCTTCTCAGCTATCATTTTCTAATTCATATTACGTTACAAAGGTGTTTCAGCATGTTGGTAACTTAGAATCTGCAAATTGAATTGAACATCAACACAAATTAAGGTGCATGTGCATTCAAGTACTCACACAACATTTTCTCCTTACACTATGCAGTCTGTTCTAATAGCCTTGATGTGTCTTAAGGGTGTAAGGGTCCCAGCTACTCCTCTTTAACTCTTTCTGTTTCACCTGCTGTATCATTGCAATGGCAGTCTTAGCAAGGTGTGTGTAGTGGAATAACATTACAGTTCAACAACACAGCAGAATTAGGATCGGAATTAAATACAGCATAGACCTCTAGGACAATAACGTTTCAACAAAGTAGAGCCATGTTCTGCATGGTAAACATGGTGGATTATAGACCAAAACCTTGACTGCATTGCAGCAACATTGCAGCGTACATTGTAGGCCAATGTTACTCCTTAATTATGCAACCATAATGCGGTAATATAGGCCAATATAATCAATTTCACCTACTGTTACTATAAAGACCATTATCATGACTGAATTACACGTACAGTACAATACACTGTAAACCAATATAATCACTTAATTGCAAACAAACTCATTTGTAGTCCAATATCAGTATATAACAACAAGTGCAGAGTAGAACACTATTGTAGATCTTTTATTGCAGATAAATTCACAACAATGAATCTGTACTTTTTTGTAGACTACAGGCCCCTTTTACTGAGCAAGATGTCTCCTTGCTTAAATGTATTTGAAACGTCTCTCAGCATGTTGTTGATATTTTTATGTGGACAGCCTGAGGGCTAAAATGTGTTCACAGAAAACATAGTGCATTTAGAAGTGAGGAGCTCCACCATTTTCGTGTGATAATTAGACATTACATGCACTAATCCATTATTTTACTTCAAGGTCTCTTGCAATTAGATGAGTTTATTTCAAGGTAATTTACACATTGACTCCTGGTCTCCAAAATTGGCAGTGATTTGTTCTGTTTATGTGGGACGGTTTTTCCCATGTCTCAAGCAGACCGCAAAGCTCCTTTTCAAGCTACTAAGAGCTGCTGGATACCGCATACTGTGCAGTTTGATGTGCTGGTAAGTTACTTGTTGACATTGTGACAATTTGCTATACATGTGGTTGTGCTTATGTTTGGAATTCAACAGGGAATATTCTGTTTGCATAACCCATCTGTCTGTTATCAGAAAGCTGCTTGTTCCTGGTTAGGGTCGCAGTATCCTAGGATGACAGCACACTGCAACACACTGCTGGGCACACCAGGAGAACACCCACATGTACGACAGGAGCCGATCCAGACTCTTTCCTGAAAAGCCTCCCTGAATCGAACCCAGGACCGAGGAGCTGTGAGGATATCAATGCTAACTGCCATGCTACCATACAGCCTTGTGTTCTGCTAAATTCTCCATAAGGTCAAATCTTATGACAAGGGTGTTTCCTGTGAATTTTAGATTGACTGTTATCTATTATCTTTTACCTTCTAAGTTTATAAGTACATATAACTCACTTGTCAAAATATGGAGAATGACTTGTTGGTCATTGGCTTTCGTTCAAAACAATTTGAAGATCTTGTAAGATGTTGTGACCACTCATATTCCACAGATGCCAACAGCTTTCAGTAGAATTGAATTCTGGGAGGTGTTCACTGGATGTTCCTAATGTGTTGATGTGTGAGAGAAATACTGTAATTTTTATATGTTTAAAAATTGAATCTAATTATTTTTAATGTAGAGGTAAGGATTCTGAACGCTTATGGCAGGCAGGATTTTGTTAACCTTAATAAAAATCCTTATAAATATCCCATGGCAGTTGTGTAGGATGGTCTGCTGCGGAGTTCAGTCTTGGACCTATTGCTTTTTATTATTTATATCCTTCCTTTCGGTCAGATTATATGCAAACTTGGTCTTCAGTTTCATTGTTATGCAGATGATACTCTAAACCTCTTCCCCCTCTGATCTCCTGCGCCCATCACTTATCTCTTGTCTACGTGAAATTAAGCTCTAGTTGACATCAAATTCCTTTAATAATAGAAAAAAATAATGAAGCTTATATTTTTAGCATTATTTCTAGTAACCTTAGAAACATTACCCCCTTTGGCAATTTCTATCAAAGTTTGATGCTGAGTGCTTGATTCATGCATCTATAACATCAAGGCTTGATTTCTGCAGCTCTGCTCTGTGGGCTCTCTAATACACTTCTCATTAAATTGCAGTATGTCCACAACTCTGCAGCTAGACTTCTAACTCACACCAGACCCTGGCACATATCACTCCTAACACTTAAATCTCTACATTAGTTGCATATAAAGTCACATATTCAATATAAAGCCTTGTTACCGTCTTTTAAGGCTCTAAATAATGTGGCTCCATCATACGTCTGTGAACTTCATCATATTTACACTCCCTCCCATGGGCCCTAAATCTCGGAATGATGGTGACTTTTTTCTGTTAGTTTCTGGTAGTTTTGAAATGCTCTTCCACTGACTCTTTGAGAGACAAATTATTTGATTCTTTTCAAATCTAAACTTATTTTTTTTACTTTCTATTGTATTTTTTTCTTCTTTATGAAGTGCAATTTGCAAAGAAATGTGTTCTGTTTGGAAGCTGAAAGAGAAATCCCTGAGCTCTGTTTCGTGAGGTATGGTATGCTACAAATATCCCTGTTCAATCTGCTCAGCACCAGAGATACTTTGCATGGTTTATGAATGAGGAGTGGAAAATCTCCCTGATTACTTGAGAGCTGACTGCAGTCTTTACTTACTTTGGGCCAGATCTGCAGCAGTCTGGCTTTTGCAAAAAGCTTAACATACTAGTGTCTGGTGTTTACTAATGTTTTTCTCCCCGTTCAAAAACAAAGTTTAATTACAACATTTCAATGCCTTGTTTCGTACTTAGGAAACAAATATCAGAAGTATTTGTATAATCAATAAAACAAGTGTCAGTAAAGATATTTGCTCTGTGGTTAATTTCAAAATAAAGTATTGTACAATGTATTTTTTTTACAAATTCACTTACAAAGGAATCAACTTTTTGGTGCTTTGTCCACCTTATAGCTAGACTCTCACTAAAAAAATCAAGAGCTATATAAAACTTGGTATTTCTCAGTGTCTCTATAATGTCCACTGTAAAACCAATATATGTAATTGCACAGAACAATTAATAATCATATAAATTATTATTGTAGGCCAATCCACCAAGCACTAGGAAGAGGGTTTAACAGCTTAAGACTCATACATAGCTGATGCAGTTGTACATATGCAACAGTGAAGTATCACACCACAGTAAAAAAATGATTCAGCCTCTGTTTCTTTTCTATGCATATATGTTGGTGTAAAATGCACTTGGGAATTAAGTTTATAATGTAACACCCATATTATGACTGGACTTGCATTTGAAATGCCACTACAAAATATTATAACTAAGACACAGTAAGACACAGATTTCGATGTTCTGCCTTTCATGACTCCCAAGCAGCCCCTGATTGCTGTGTTTTGCACACATCTAGCTGAATTATACGGTAATTCCAAAAATAATGCTGACATTAAAATATGAACAATACTTGAACAATATTTTGTCTTTTTTTCAAATGTTAATTTTTTCCATCATGCAATGCAAGTTCATTTTTTGTGCAATTTGTATGCAATGAAGAGAGAGTTGCTGTGTTGCTGTAGCAGTCTGCTCATTTTCTTACTGACTTCTCAGTAAAGACCTATTATATGGTTTTTAGGAATCTTCAACTGCCATCTCTTTTTCTTACAGAGACAGAGACCGTTAACACAGTGCACTTTTCTTGGTGCTGCTTATGTGAACAGTTATTCTTTGTCTTGTGTTGGGATACTGTACATAGATGTCAAACCTGGCTTGGATACTACCAGCACTGCTGCACTCCTGTATTCAATAGTGATTTATTCACAGCTGCTTCAGCCTTGAGGACGAATGTGTGTGTGGGAGCGGTAGTGATTAAAAAAGGACGTGATGGATTCACGGCCTGAAAGTGGAATATACCATGTAGCAGGTAGAGCAAAAATAAGCAAATTCAGCCTCATCACATTTTCCCTGAACTCCTGAAAGTAGGTTAGTGGGATGCCTTGAAGTCCCACCTCAGAAGTGTCCTTTTCGACTGATTTTCATGTTCATCAGTACAGTATTTCATATTACTCTTGAGAACGCTTGTAGAATTTATGTTGCTTATAAATTTTATTTAGTAATGTTTTACTAAATAAATCATGATACTGCATAGCTAGTTGTATAGTTAATTTATTTAGAGCAAGCTGGTAAATAAATAGGCCACACTAATCTGCAGCGAGCTTAGAATCTGGTATCTTTCCATTCTGTGGAACTGGACTTCCCTGTTTGTTTCTTTGCTTTCTGCTTTACCTTGTTGTGGGGTCTGTTGTGTTCATCAATGTCAGGATGTGGTCATATAACATATGAGTCGAGACTTCTCTGTTCTGCTTGTTTCTCGTCACCTAGTGCAAATAACACAACTGAGTTTATGTCCCTCTTGGCTCATATGGGATGTATTTCCATCTGTTTGGCATTGGTGTGAAGAGGATTTCTAGGGCATTATTCTTAAAATTTACCTGACTCAAAGCAGCCAATATGCAGAAGAATAAATTTTATTTATGGGGCTCCAAGCTTACTTCTCAAGATTTTATAGAGAGCATATAAAAGTCATTAATATTGAATGAACAATATAGACTGCTTCTTTGATAAGTGCGCAATATTGTATTTCCATGGTAGTGATATGCTATAAAATTACATGCTATAAAACCAGTGAATATAAAACACCACAAGTAATAACCCTTAAATGAGACAATGCGCTGCATAGAAGAAACATTTATGAATTTAATCGTGTTTACAATAAGTCTCTTGAGTACTCCGAGATCAGTGTAAAATAAAATGCAGAAAAACTATCACATGCAAGCTGTTGTGGAGAATACCTCAATTTGGAGAATCAAAGAAAAACGATTCTTCATCTAAAGAAATTCAACCGTAAATCATAAAAGATTATTGAGAATACCATGCATCATGTCTAGGACCTGCGGAAAGTCCTCTTAAGGTACCCTGCTGCTGAAAGTATTATATTAATGAAGAGATTTTAGTGAAGACTGACATGTTGTAATGCACAAATTCTTGATGACAAATACCTCCTTCTTACTGCTCCTCAACTTGAAAAGGTGGATAGTCTATTCTTTAGTGCCACCTTTTCTTGGTAACTGCTCTCTGATAAGAAACCTTTGCCATTGTGCATTACCTACTTCTTGAAAACCACTCCATGTTTGCATTTTAGGATGGCTTAGCATGCATTGACATTGCAATAAATACTTATCTCTCTCTATATATACTGTAGGACTCAAATCAATAATTCAATTTTGAGAGGCTTCTTCTGATTTTCTTGGAACACTTGCTGTTGGATTGAATTGATGTGCAAAAATTATGGGTGTGTATGGAGACCTTTCACATAGCAACCTTTAAGGTTGCGAAATGCCAGGTTGCTATCAGAAACAACTTTTGCAAACATCTTTTTTTAACTCTTAGCACTCTTAATTAACTATTGATTTGTTAGTTACAATGCAGTGGTCTTTATGCTGGGCCCAAGGCACTGCTGGCTCGAGATCTATCATATTCCTTCAGTCATACACTGGCAAGGAGAAAAAGCAGTCATGTGTAGATCCTTGTGAGAAAAAAAAACAGTTCTCAGTAGTATTCTCACTACAACAAGGCCAGTACATATTTCATTGTTGTTGTCTACGTTTTTTTTTAACCAGAGGATTAATTCTGAGATTCTGAAGGTCTGAAATGTAATAACATTGCTGATGTCTGGACCTGCAAGGGGCTTGTATTAGAACAGAAAACAACCTTTTACAAATTTCATTATGATGTTGCACAGGGTTAGATGAGGGGCAGAGCTGTGCTTCTTCAGGTTTCATCCTAGCAAGGCTGTATTACTGGGGCTGTGAGTGTGATTTTCCCCAGGGGCTCTCGTCACCACAATGGCATATTAGACAGCCTTCAGTAATGACCTTGATACCTCCAGCCACAACCTAGCATAATAACTGGAAGCAGCTATGCAACCCAACCCTTTGAGATTTCATGGTGCTGAAATGCTTTTCATGAGTTCAGAGAGAATGATGAACAGTTTCAACACTGCATACTACCTGGCTGGTTTCATAGGCTCACTGCCTGTGTTGAAGAACTGTTTGCCTGACAACCCTGGGTGATCTAAAGCTACAGTATACTTACCTTCTCCAAATATACTCACCTCCACAACCCCTATCTGCTGCATGTTGTATCAAAATAAGATACTTTCTTTCTCTTTGTCAGATCATTTTAAGAGCCTGTCTTGATTTTGATTGGATAGTAGGCAATATTTAAAGGTTAATAGTAAGTACTCTGGGTAATCTTTTTATAATTACATTTGGATATATTAATTTTATTCTGATTTATGACATTATGAGCACCACAGCAAGATGTGTCCCAAATATATTTGAAGAACCAACATTATTTTCATTATATTAATCCTAATCCTGCATTCATGAGGCATTTATTGCTTTAAAAATGAATTGAAGTAATATTGTTGGCATGGATTTTGCTGAGAGCATGTAAAAAAATTGTCTTCAGTTGTAAAAGTAAAAATTGTTTTCCGATTACAATGTATATATGTGAAAAATGCATGTGTAGTATATATCAAGTGTTCATGTTTTTGTGTAGTGTGCATGCAAGAAATATACGGTACACTGTATGCATAGTGCCTATACCTTTAATTGAATCTTGTTGATACTGTTGAAACTAGATACAAGATTTTTCATCCAGCAATATTATGGTAATGTTAATGATATGCACTGGCTTTAATTCAGTTTTTCATTTCAGAAGCATAAGTTAGCCATTCAGATAATTCCTCTGTATAATTCAGTGCAGAAGATCTCAAAACCAGAGATCCTTACAAGACTTAAAGATTATAAGATGCTTAAACATTGCCATTTGTTTCTCAGAATTTCCTGATGTGGTTTTTGTTTTCTGGAATACATTGTCAGGATAAATTCAGACCTCATCCCCACAAACTGAGCAGAAGGACTTTGTTTAGTTTGTAAAGCTCATCCAAATTTTAATGCAGTGCTGACGACCTTGCATACCTTAGAGACATTCCACTGCCGTGCCTTGGCAGATCAGTGAGCATCAAAGGTGTTCTCAAAACATAGATGTTTAATAATTCCTGGTATTTACTATGATGGAGATGTATAGAATTTTCCCTCGTGTTGTTTATTTTAGAGAAACTTGAAAGGGCTGGCGTCCCAAGGTATTGCATTTATTGTCTGGAAGTGGATGTGATACTAACAGAATTTAGTATCTGAGAAAAACAGGAGATGGAATTTCAGATGAAACAAAATGTGACTGTTTAAGCTGTGTACAAGTAGTTGTGATTTGTTATATGAAGTCTTATACAGCTCGAGGAGTAAAGGAAAAATAATAGTGCAAGTCTGGAATTTATTATACATGCTGTACTTCAAGTTTCTGTCTCAGGAAGAATGATTGATAATAATTCTGTTATGCAGGTTTGCAGATCAAATGGCTGTTGATATTAACTATATTACTTTAATTCTTTATTTTACTGTTAATGCGTCTCTGTTATTTATTACTTTATTGCATAATGACATAAGCTTATAGTTAAGAGTAACATGTACTGTAATGTACAGTGTTACATTCATCCATTTTCGAACAGCTTTATCCAGTACAGGGTAGCAGAGGAGCCAGAGCTGCTCCTGGCAAGCAAAGGAAATGCACCCTGGATGGGACGCAGGTCCTTCACAGGGCACATGCATAAACATCCCAGAAGCCCACACAAAGCCCACACGAATATGGGGAGAACATGCAAACTCCACACAGACAGCACCCCAGGCCTGGAATTGAACCCAGGGCCTGAGCACTGCAAGGCAGCAAGCACTGTGCCACTGTACCACCCCACTACATGGTGTTACAGGGTTAGTTTTCACAGTGGTTATTTTTTATATTATCTGTTATGTCCGAGAACTGAGCACAAGTTCTCATTTACAGTGATGACCTAAAGGCACATTTGTGCCGCAGACTTTGTACTGGAAAATCTGCATCAAGTACACAGCTCAAGGTTACTCCAACAGCACAGCCCCTAGGATTTGATGCTTCTGGTCTGGAGTCAATAGCTCTAACCACTACTCCAAAAATGGGTTATAATGTATTTTGATGTTATATGTTATTATTCCTATGGAGGATCTTTATGAATATATCAAGATTAATAAAGCTGCAGGGAGTACTGCATGTTGAAATAGATATTCTGAACCAACAATAATTATCTGAACCAAGTCTTGGAATAGAGCTGACAATTCAAGTCAATTGTGGGTTATTAAAAAACCTTGAGGTTGTGTTAATGAATCATTTGTCATTAGCCATGATCAATTCTATTATATAATTATATTAGGCTGTAGTTGTGTAGTGCCATTCTCACCCCCATTGGTTGAGTTTTTATCTGAAATTCTGGAGCTTTTTTACATGAAATAATATGGTTTGAATCTGGTCTAGAGCGTTTTGTAAGAATGTGCATTGCATATGAATTCTTAGAGATTAATTAGTGACTGAGAATGAGTTCATTATTAATACAATATTTAATCAAGGAATAAGAGCTGGTAATGAATATGTATAGAGAAAAAAAGTATTTCAAAATTTACATAATTTAAAAATAACACATGACATATTTGAAAGACTGACAGATCAGTTAAAATTAAGTTTATCTGAAATCAGTTTATGGCCTATTTTT
Source organism: Atractosteus spatula (assembly GCF_055471065.1). Classification (NCBI taxonomy): domain Eukaryota; kingdom Metazoa; phylum Chordata; class Actinopteri; order Semionotiformes; family Lepisosteidae; genus Atractosteus; species Atractosteus spatula. The sequence continues at coordinate 9,515,798 of NC_142721.1, read as the reverse complement.
CTGGGCTTCTTATTTTTTTTTCTTATTTGATGGAACACCATTGCCATTTTGAAGACCATGAGTGTTTGCTTTCAAACGTTCTACTATAAGTTTAAAGTCATTGAAAATAATCCACTTCAAAAAACATTGATTTCCAAACAAAAGAGAATAAGCAGTCAAAAGAACAGTACCCTTCTTTGTAATTTTACTGTACACTACTGTACCTTACAGAAAACTAATGATAAACTTGTGAATCACTGGTTTCTAAAGAAAGTAAGTAATATTATATGCTAAAGGTACTGTATATTATGACTTGTGTTAAAATATATACAATAAAGGGAGTATGTCTATGGGATGATATCTAATTTGTTAAAGATCTTTCAACTGTTATGAGACAGGTTTCTACATTAAAAGCAAATAATACATGCATCATGACATAACCTTGACAATTGTTTGAATGTTATCTTTTTGGATGTATGTAGTATCACATGAAAGACAAACATGAGACAGTACTGCCTGCTATGCTGTTATTTCTGCCTGCCTCGCATCTTCTTGGTATTTGTTTCTCTTCATGGTTAGAAATGTGTGCTGAAGCCAAGATTTGTGAGCTCGGGCATTCGTCTTTTTTGAAAAAATAAACATTTTAGACAAATGTTCTCAAAAAACATTTGCCATTCCATTCAAAAGTGAACAGAAAATCTAAACCTGCCTGATATTCACGTTTATGGCCTGAATGTAGAAATAGCCAGTCATACTTCAGTTTTCTTAAGCCACTCCCTTTAGTATTGTGTTTCTGCTGGGAAAAAAATTAACAATTTGGAGAAAATCACGGCAGCTGTGGTCCATCTGAGGTGTTTAGTGAAGATGTTTGCCAGAGCTGTGTGCTGTGAAAAATAGATTCCAAAAATACCGGGGCTTTGATCTGAGGACAGTGCAAGCTGCATGGGACCCAACAGCCCAGAGGTACTGGCTTGAGTCTGAGCTATTCTTTCAGCACTGTCTTTGCTATAATCCAGTACATGTTTTATGTTCCATAGCTTTATTCATTGCTTTTGTTTTAATTAATAGAAAAAATGTAACTATCATGATTTTACCTCTGACAAATGAACAAAAGTAAACATTCTATCCTTAACCAGAACTTGGAACATTTAGCTCAGGAGTTTTTGCACCTTGTGCTTTTATGAATCCTATGTACAGTATTTAATTCAACATAGTTTGCTAAATTGCTAGATTGGTAAACACAGAATTACACCTAAATCCTGTCCTATACACCTACTGTATAATCTATGTCTGTGGCTCATTTAAGATCTTGATCCGTTTTCCTCCTTATGTTTAGAGGAACTTTAGAGCAGCTCATTGTCAAAGAATGCATCGTACAAGTCTAAAAAATGGTTAGATAAATCATATTGTCACTTTACAGGCAGTCTTAATCAGGGATGTCATCCATTGAAAATTAATGTATTTTGTCCAACATGCTTTCTTTCTTCAGATCATTCATAATCTTGAACACCTAAACTCTTCTAATTGGCTTTTACTAAACATGAGTCTAGCTGTATTTGGCTTAAGGCACTTGTTTGACACTCTGTACATATGAAATTAGGTACTTCATATAGAAATGTTACATTAAGGCGGGTCAGGTTTGGCACATCTTTTTGATGCATTAGGTCAATATGTACATCTTTCTTCATACAGTATGTTGCCAGAAAGGCTCAACACATTTTGAAAACCATTCCGTATAAATGTATACAAAATTACAAGAAGGCCTTTTGTGAACTTTCAGCCCAAAAACACAGATGGAATCTGCAGAGACTTAAAATGCAGTTTTTGTCCCCATGAAAAGTGGAAATTGTGTGAGCTCATGGGAGGCTTTCCTCAACCTTTGATAGGCTTAACACTAGTTGGTGGTGCCTGTCTCAGGGTTAGCCACCTGGACCCCAGACCAGAGGGGTTTAATTTTTTTATCCTTTCAAATTTACCAGCTTGTAGCGCATCTTCTCCTCTGTTGCATCCCTTTCCCAAGAGCTTATCATTCCCAAGTTGTTGGCACTTTTTGAAGGAGCATTCCATATGGCCCTCCAGTCGGAGCAGGTGGCTATCTACAGGGATTCAAGCGTCTTCAGTGTGGCTCAACATTTGGTATTTTCTTGTGCCGCGGAGCAGTCACTCTAAGCTACAGCAGCATGACACTGGAAGTCCATTGGATGAGGTAGACTCATGTTGGCTTAAAATGAATTTTACAGTTTCTATGAAACAGTTACTACACGTATATATAGAATCTAATTGGGCGAGAAATTAACAAAAACTAAAATGTGTTGTCAGTTTTTGACATAATTGACCTATAATTTCATTACTCATCTTGTTTTTCTATGGTTTAAAGGAAATATATCTGAGCTGATGATACCTACATCTTAAGATTTTATCATACATGGGAAATGTGTTTGCATTTGGAAGTGGAATTGAAAGAAAATAAAACATTATATTTGTATAATATTTAAAGATATTATTAAACATATTATTTAAACATTTTACCATATGGTATAAAGCGGTTTAGTAAATGACATGGCATATTATATTTTATTAAACTGCAAAAGAAATATGGATTAGAAACCTTTTGTAAATAGTTTCCTTGGGCAATGTTTATGAAAAGACAATTGAGCTTTTATAGCCTTGCAATAAGTGAAAAAGATTTTGTGATGCGTAATAAAAACTGTATGTCTTATATCACAGTAGCTTACAAATCATAATAATAAAAAAACATCCCCAGTTGCATATATTTTTTTTCACAAATGAAATAACAAAGGCATTATGGATGTATGCCAGATTATTTTTGGCTTTCAAACAGTATCCAGTATATTGTATCAGTAAGGGAGAACATGAATTGCTATAGTTATAAATGTAAATGGTTATTTACCTAACTAGGTTCTTTTTAAAAGGATTTTCTTCAACCTTTCATAAAATGTAGATTAATGATATTTAAGTATTTTGCTCATGAAATGACCTACTTAGAATGCACCCTTTTTACAGTACATCTTTCTGTTCATGTTAGCATTTTTGTGTTCTGTTTTTTACTTTATTTAATATCCACCTCTTCATTAAACGTAGCCCTTTTTTAAATAAAAAGTCTTTATCTAGCGAATTCTTTATCTTCACAATTTGCCCTTTTCGATTTGACAGTGGGCTTCAGCATGGATGATGTGAAAAGTTAATTGGTACTGTTGTTTCTGGCTTAGTGTTCCATATTTTATGATGATGATAATGTTGGTTATTAAGAATTAAAGAGTGAAAGAAATTTAATGCACTATTTTTAATAGAATTAAATATTTTGTTAATGACACCTACTGCACATCATATGTAATTAAAGGCTTTCAGCAAGTGAAAAATATTAAGTGGATATAATTGACATGGCGTCCACTAATTTAAACCATGAAAAGAGGATAATTTTGAAGAGTTTAAACTCTTGTTTGATCAGATGTCAGCCACATCCATAATTGTTTTAGAATGTAATATATCTGGTTTGCTTATACAATACACACATATTTGACTTTATTTTGGATTTGCTTAGCTATGAATTGGATGAGATTCTAAAATGTCTTGTGAAAAGTATGTAGAATTATCCATGTTTCTTTTCCAACTGAAAAAGTTATTAACAGGTGCCAGCTTTAATTCTATTAATTTTCTACTCTTTTTACAGATCAAGGGAATTATGAAGCCTCAGCTTATTCAGAACTTCCACGGGATGCAGTGGCTACAGTAGGGTCTTCACATTTGTTAGCGAAAATTCTACTGGCAGAAGAGGAGTCTATTTCGGTCATTAACACAGATCCACCTGGATCAGCAGGAAGCACAATAGACGCCATATCAAGTGACAGTCCTACATTCCAGTCAATACTGACTCTGTTAACTAGCTCAAAAACTTTAAAAAAACAGAGGACACTGTTGCAATCTAAAGCTTCCCCTATAATCTCAAACCGCAGAAACCGAACGATTAGGTGGCCTTCAGAGATATCAGCAAGAGAAACAGAACCTTCATCTTCAGGACATGCGGTTACCAGCTTCTCTTCTGAGCCAGGTTTGACACCTAGTACCACTTATCCAGCATTACTTCAGTCTCAGTCAAAGCCATGCACCAAATGTACAGTGTCATCCCTGTCAGTGTCTACAGACACATCCTCCATTTCAGAAGAAACAGCTTCATTATCATCATTTTCTTCATTAGCAGCTACATCATCTCATCATAACCAAGCCTCATCTAATTCCATTGCCTTAACCCAGACAAGCTTAACAATGTCTAAAGTGCCTTTTCCAAGAAGCACACTGTTAAAATTGTTTGTGACTCTCTGTGAACCAAGCACTGGAAACACAGAATCAAGAAATGGAATTAAAGTGCCAAAGAAAACTACTCAGGGCTATGACACTAAAATTGGCACATCAAGAGCTGTTGGATCAACTGTTGATAATGTGGCAGACCATGAAGCAAGGATTGATGCTACACATAATGTACCACAAATCTCATCTGGGACTATGACAGAATGGCTTCCAAATGCTACAAGTGAACTGACTTCACAAACACCTAAAATGCCATCATCAAATACTTTAACTACTTCTCAATTCTCAATACCTTTAGCTGCCATTAGTGTGCCTTCGTCAAAAGCATCTGCTTCAGCAACACAACCCACTTCTCATCTTTCCTATGTTCTTGCAAACAAGAGCAGGTCCAGAGCACAAACTGTTTCAACTAATACCAAAGAGGCCAACGCTTTATCTTCTAATTCTGTTTCATTTGCAGCTCTGGTACCTTTAACTACTGAAAATCAAGATCTTTCACAAACAAATAGTTTATCTAGACTTTCTACTCCAATTCGGGCAAATTTTAAGATCTTTTTAAGATCTTTGGGATCTAGTGTTGGAAGCAGAACAAATATAGTTTTGCAATCAATAGATGATAGTACCACATTCCCAGTTTCTGTATACCATACATATACTGCTTCTGATATTATGACAGACAATTCTGCTATGACATTAAAAAGCAATGTACCCGCCTTGCTTGCTTTCACAAAACCAGAAATCAAAACGGAATCACTGTTAGAAAATTATATTTACACTATGAATTCAACTGAAAATGGTTCCAGTGGAGCACAAGCAGTAACTTCAACAGAATCTGCTAGTTCGTCCATTGTTTTAATGACTGGAAGTACTGTTTCAGCTACACCTCTTTCAGCAGAAAGAGCAAATAATTCATCCTTAGATCCAGCAACCACAACAAAGTCCATCAATGACATTATTACATCAACTGCAGATGTTGATAATTCTGAGAGCACAAGAGGTGAGCTGTCTACAGCCAGGACAGAATTTCCTTCACTGTTATCATCCATGCTGACACATTTATCAGGGTCTTCACATTCAAGCAATTTGATATCACCCCAAGGTAGTACTATCTCTTCCATCAACACAAACAAAATGGCAGAAACTGATTCATCTTCTGGTGTGCCAATCACAGCTTCTAGTGCCTTCAGAACAACTGTGACCAATGGCCTTGGAACACTGAGCACACAAGAGCATCCATCATTGACTCCATCCTCACAACAGATTCCATCACTACAAACTGAGATTCAGAGGGTGACTTCTTTGCAAACTTTCCCTACACTGCCTTCACCAGCATCAGTAGATTCATCTTCCATAACCGCAGTTGAACCGACAGAGTCTCTAGGTTTTTTGACAGTTTCACAAGGAGATGGCACTGTCTCTGACCAGACCATCAGTAACACTTCTTTTCCTACCAGTGTCAGCCGCCCTCATGCAAATTCTTTTTCATTTGAGTCAACCACTGTATCAAAAAATCCACATGCCACTTTATTCACTCAACATCCTACAGAAACACCTCTGATGCTTGCCAGTACTGAGACAGAAACAGTGACCACTGAAATTTCATTGCATACTGATGGCTCCTCCTCCTTATTGCCTTCCATTTCTACCACAACAGCAGAGGAGATAAGTGATCATTTTTCCCCACAAAATCCTGTTTTGCGTAGCACCACATTTGAAGCCACAGCAGATTCCCTAAGTTCTGTATCTGTGGATTTTGGTAGTAATACCAAAAACATTACCGCTTATAATTCTCAAGAAACAACAAAAATGATAGATCATTTAGCATCTCCCACTTCAGTGTCCATGTTAGATGCTACTTCTCCTAGCATTGCCACCAAAATGGCCACTAGTGAGGCAAACACTGTTGTGTATTCCAAAGTACCCAGCAGTGGATCTTCATCCTTAGCAGCTACAGATAAGACAATGACAACTAATGAATTAGCATCTTTGACAAGTGCCTACCTTATTTGGAAATCTACAGTGCCTGGAAATACAGAGTACAGTTCATTTGAATCTCAGCAAACTGAGAAGGGAACAAGTACCCAGACTCTGATGCCGGATATTCTGTCCTCTTCAGCCCCTGTAAATGCAGCATCAGGCTCTCGGAGTACTCATCAAATAGAAATTACAGCATCACATTCCTCATTGGGGCCCTCCTCTACAGAGCGTTTTACTGAGTCACATAGTGGGATGCATACATCAGTAGCAACAAGTTCAAGAAGTGCAACAGATTTATGGCAGTCTGTCCTTACAACTAATGGGGTACTTATCCCTAATACTGTCTATACAACTGGGGCATCAACTTTCCAGACATATACTAGAGATTCTTCTTCTAGCATTGCAACCTCACCCCATACTTTGCTTACAGAAATAATTTCAAGTGTATCTTCATCTGTTCCTATTACTGTGACTTTAGCACCAGGAATGATGTCTTCTTCAGAGCTCACCTCACAAATGGAGTCTTCAATGAACACACCCACAACAGAAAGATATATAGATTCCACTAATGGATCCTCTACATCAGCCACTACAGCGTTACCAAGCTCAGCTGACATAACACTGTCTATCAGTACAACCTTTGAGGAAGCTACCACCCAGTCTGAAGACTCTACTGAGGTTTCTACACAGTCTATGGAAACATCTGTTTCTAACACCTTGAGTTCTGCCAGTATATCTCAAAGAGAACTAATTTCTGCTGTTTCTTCAACTAACAGTAATATGACTGAATTTACAGAAGCAATGTCAATAGCCAGCATGTCGCCATTCACAAAATCTCCAATTCTAACCCAAAGCTCATCTTCTCAAAGCAAGCCTGTGTCAAGTGTTCCATCATATGGTTTAACAACTGAACCTGCAACACTGAATTCTGGAAGTTTGCCCTCTGCTTTCACAAGTACAGCCATATCATTGCCCTCATCAGATTCAGTAACTTCAAGAGGAAATGAAAAAACTACCGTTTCTGAGCAGACTGTCAGCGATTTTTCTTCGGCAAGTAATAACATCAGCCTCACAACTGTTTTATCGGAATCACTGCCTGTGTCACTGGAGCACTCCACATCCTCATCTGCTCAGTATTCTTCTAGCTCAAGAACATCTCTAAATACAGAACTGAATACTCCAACATCAGTAATTACAGAAGTGTCTGAAAGAAACACCAATCTTCTGTCATCATCAGCCACTTCAACTGAAGTGCCTTCATTACTCACCTATACCACTGAACCTCCACTGTCTAGACCCATAACATCTCCCCATTCATCACCGACTTCCCTAACACCTGCTGTTGTTCCAACTGCAAATTTTACTCATTCTTCTGTTACAGAGGAAATAACAGCTGAAAATTTGTCTTCGGCACCATTGTCCACTTTCTTTTCAACGGAGAGGGGTGGAGAACTGCCTCTTGAGAGTACCAGTGTGCCTCCAGCAGCATCGACAGCCCCCATTGCAATCAGTAACGCAACACTCCACGTTGTTGAGACCACGTCTACACAGGTGGCGCCCACGAGCCTCACTCGCACAACACAAGAAACAGTTATAAGTGGGACTCCTACGCACACTCCCATGAGCGCTGTGGCCTCCAGCACTGGTGCAGGCAGCACAACACAACCAATAACACCATCCACTCCACTTAGCACCCCTCAGCCGTCAGTGACTTCAAGGGGAACATCTGTCACTGCAGAGATTATGAAAACCTCCTCTTCTCCTTCCATAACAATAACGTCACCCTTGACATCCAAGGTTACCATCACCTCTCAGACGTCAACGTTTACTACGTCTGGGCCAAATAGGCCTGGTCCTGCCACTACCCCTACAGGAATGCCTACATTGCAGTGTAACACTACAGAGAGAATCTGGGTGAAAACAGGTATGGAATTGCTTTATGTTGTCTCACATGAAGCTAGATTTTTACATTTGTTGCATATCATGAAAAACCATCACTAAAGGCACAGGTAAGTATCCTGTATTGCCTAAATTAATTTATTGATTTGCTCAAAAAGAATATCTGAATAACTCGCAATGATTTGTTTATCATCTGCATGAAAATAAATCAGGCAGTGAACAGAACATCACATATTGCTTATTACTTTATTTTATAAATCTTTTGCTGAAATATTTTTAATTCCCTATGTAACATAATGAATAGAAAAACAGCGATCTATTGATTATAAGAAAAATGGTTCAGTATTTAATTAGGAACATGAAATAAATACCAAAGCCTAAAATGTAATTGTCAGTATATTGAGTGCAAGCTATTTGTCTATACCTTATAAAATATAGAATTAATATTCCGTGGTATGTCTTTTTTATAAAAACATATTAATAACGTTTTTACAATTTAAAATTAAAATCTTGAAGTTTGAACAACTATGTAATCTTAGTTATTTTCAGGGCTTCTTAGGCATGCTTTTATTTTTTCTCCGATGAAGGAGATACTCTATTTGTTGCTGTTAGTGTCTTTCTTCTTACAGTGTTGTCCTTAAACATAAGAAGAAACAAAGTGGATGGTATGCTTAAACAGAACCTGACAAAAGGACTCACACAGGCACTTCAGGAGGCCTTCAACAGCAGTGGTGTGCACGCTCAGGTTAGCAACCTACTGCTGCATGATAGGGGCTGCAAGGGGCTGATGCTTCAAAACAGCTACACAAAAACCATGTGTGCATAGGGGGGTCACCTGTCATGTTTTTGTGCAATTGCAGGAGCCAGTATTGTTTGAAATGACCAGGTTAATTTTTGGAAGTATGTGAACTATAGTGAAATGCTTCACCCCCCTGCCCATGGATGAAAAAAAAAGATCTCCCCCAGGAAGGTGGGGGGGCCATCTTTTTTTTTTATTTTGACGTTGATCCGTGTGTCTCTGGTGCTTTAGATAAGATATCGGTATACGATGCAAATACATGCTAAACGGTTTCAAAGAACTATAATATTTCCTTGTGTTTTAGCCTTTGGCCATTTTACACCCTTGGATATATGTTTTATTAATCATGTGGTGATTTAATATAAGGAGTAGTAAAATGGAGGTTTTGATAGTTGGAGACTGTATAGACAGTATAGTGTGGATGCCTCTGAGGGAGACTTGTATGGTGTGTTGGATGCTTGGTGCCCAGGATTCATTACTCCCTGAGAGAGTGGAAAGGTTCAGAACCAAGTGGATTCAAGTGAATGGTCCAAGTAGGAACTTATGACAGGAAGAGGTAGGCCGATTGCTTCTTGAAAACAAATTTAACGATGTAGCTTAAAAACCAAAAGCAGACTATCCATTGGCATAATTCTGGTGGTCTTTTCAGGACATTTACTGCTGTCACATGTTACTCCAGTGTCACTCCTTTTTGAGTTGTTCCTTCTGTGGGGTCTGGGTACTGTCAAAGATTTTCAATGAGTTCAATTTTCTGAATGCAAGGAGCATTTAATCTTGGAAGTTTTCCAACAATGAATAATAAATGTCCTGGAGCTTACCCTATTGATCTGGAGGTTAAGAGAGCCGTAAAAAAACAAGCTGCTGTTTAAATTTCTTGCACATCCTGCAAGGTGTACCTTTGCCTCTCATTAGTAGTTTAAATATTAGATTACGATGGTCTTACCTTCAACCCTTGGTAAAGTACTGTCTTATTTAGGAAATCTTAGAAACCATTCATTGACAGGCATAAGCACATTTGGAAATAAAAGTACATTTCAATAGGTAAGGTGATACGTTTGTCATATTTAATATCTGTAAGTTTCCCTTTTTCAAATGAATGAATGATGAGAATTAATAAATGAAGGATGAATGAATGTATCATTTCAAATTAGACAGCTGCCATAAATAGGCAGGGTGAAATGAAATACAAACTCTCAATACTGCATTCACTGGAAACAGAACTGAAAATGTAGATATTTATCATTATGCAAGCTCCTCTTACAGTTTCCTAACCAGAAGTGAATGCTTAATTGTTAGAAACTATTTCAGAATGTTACCAATGTAATATTAACCAAAATTATTGAGTTAATGCACAAACATAAGTTTAAGATTTTAGTTACTACAAGTGTTTGGAACTTCTTTCATGCATAGTTTTATTTTTGTGTCTTTTCCATATTTTAAATTTTTTTATGACCAAGGCTGTTGCATATCACATGTTCTAGTATAACACTGATTTCTGTTAATAGATGTTCTTCCTTCGTGATCGGTTAATTGACACATTTTTCAGACCACACTAAAAGGAAAGTCTGCAGATTGTGGGCATCGTATAAATGTTCCTTATTGCAAGATATTGGCTTCCTTAAGTGAAACTATACTTAATGAAATCTTCTTTTTCTTTTATTAGTTACCTTTCTCTCTCCCACAAAGTAAAAAAAAGCATTTTGCAGATACTGGATGATCCTGTATTGCAGTGCTTTTCTCTAGCACTGTTAATTTGTAATCGGGGATATCCTTATCACCCAGGCACAATGCAGATCAGAGGAAGCATCTTCCACGACATGAATTCTTGTTTTTATATTACTGAAAGGCAAAAACCTAAGCATGTCTGAAATGGAACAAAATGTTACTGCAGTGCTTTCAATAAGTTGTTGTCTTAACCTTTATTTCCAGTTAGTCCAAGTAAATGAACTTGGTTGTTTTGCAAAAATCCCTTTGTTTTTGAGGTCTTTGTGTCAAAACTATCTTTTACCCTGGATTGGAATTACTATTGTTCAGCTTAAAGTGTGCGTGTTTTTAAGATAGTTTAGCAGCGGGATAGTATTTAGTTTTTTTCTTTTAGTTCCGTTTGTAATTATTGTCTATTTTATAATATTAAAAGTATATAATATTGACAATATTTACATTATAATATTATAAATATGTACATAATATTTGCCTATGTTCCTATTAATTATAGGAAAACAATAAGATGTATTTTACATCTAAGTATCCCTGACAAATGTAATTATAGGACTTTTTGAGCTTGTCACAGCTTTGAGATTTGCAAATACCCCAGCAACCTAACTGGGGGCATTCAGAGCAAGAATGCTTCGTTCTCCTTGCAACTTCCAAAATTAAAAGAAATGTAAGAGATTAACAGCCCCAAGGTGAGCATCTGATGTATCTGTCTGTAATGCTCATCTCCATCAGATTCCTCTGTGTTTGAAATGGCTCTTGGCTGCCTTTCATTAATTTCCTGCTGTCAGACAGTGAATCTGGAGCCAAACACCGCTGTCCATCAGACCCCAAGTATAACGTCTGTGTCCAGAGGTAACTGACTGACAGCTCAGCAAATACAAAAAGCACTAGTAATGATATGATAGATATGCAAAATTAATTGTATGTCATGGAACAGATAAATGTAGAAAAGCCCCTTTTCTGTTTTCTATGCAATAACAATAACTGTGTTTTACATATAATATAGTAGTGAAAATAAAAAGAATGGGTAGTGGAACATGCATACACATGTTTAAGCAGCCCTTCAAACCTGGTTGTTGCAAAAACCTCTGAAGACACGAGACATATGAAACATTAATATAGCACATGTGCATCCTAAAAATGTAAAGACGACTGTTTCATTAATAAAGTCTATTTATAAAGGAGCTTCTGATCTGATATGATTCCGAAATGGTGTTGCTCTCTGCATTACTGAGAAGTCACAAGTCCACAAAGCTCTGTCTTGTGCTTTCAGATTGAAAACCTGACCAGCAGTACGAATGTCACTGTCGGTTACTACGCTGCAAGTGGCAGCACTGTCTACATTGCATCTGTTGTTGTCAGTGCTCTGAATGCTTATGGGATCGACAGGATGATGACTGATATTAAGCAGTACGTGGCTGAGGTCCAGTCCATTCCCATTCCTGCTGCTCCGTGGATTCCCAGCCCTGCTATTTCTTTGCAGCTCAAAACAGGTAAGGACAAGACAGTCCCAACAGGAAATAAACAGGGAATCCTAGTCAAGTCATCAGTCAGGCTTATTATCAAGTGTTTGCATACCCAGTAATTGCTTTGCTTAAAGATCATTAGACACTTAATGGTTCAATAATAAGTTAACTGAAGTACTAAATACACAGCAGAGAATTTCACTTGAAGTGCCATTTTTTCTTTTTTGTTGACTGGATATAGGAAAATAATGAAGGTAAATAACAATGAACCCAGAGATATTTTACATTAATAAATATGATCATGTCTAACCTGTTATTTTTGCTGATCCAGTCCTCAGGTTCGTAGGCCCCACAGACAATATAAATTCCTGCAGTTTTGTTCAGACTATGGAGCAGCGATTGCAGAATGCGTTTGCAGAAGCCGAGTCCAAAGTGTTGAATTCTCACAGCCGCCTCTCTGTTCAGGTGCAGTCATTTGCTTTCTCCAAGTTGATCGTTTGCAGAGCTTTTAAAATCTTCTTTTTCCGTGTTTCCATAGCTAGATATCTGCATTGAATGTGGACCTTATTCATGAGCCATCACAGAGTGTGACACTGTTGCTGTCTGTACAGTTTTGAGATTTTTGTCATTTTAAGGTATTTGTCTAGTGATTCTCAATGGAACCACTTTTGGTCCTGTTTGGAAGCTGTGGGCATCCTGCCCCTCGTTTATGTGCAACGTGTTGAGTGCTGACCTTTTTCTGAGCTGGGATTCATTCACTATATCTCAGGCATAATTCCAGCCCCAAAGCCACACAGCACTTTGTACAACAGTAGTGAATTGCCTGCACCCATAGGCTGGTCTCCTATCTCACAGAAATAATGCTCCGATTTTCTCCTACGGGGTTACAGCACAGTAAAAATGAATCCTGATGTGGTTGAACATCAGTCTAATTCTTGGGAAATAAGCATCAGTGTACTCAATGGACCTTTAAAATCACCTGGTTTGTACTCCTGCTGTTTATGCTAACAAAATGATTAAGCATTAACATGAAGCTTCCACCTTATTTTCCATTAGCAATCTTATGGGTATAATAATAGTCATTACTACTGTAATTTTCCTTATGAGGTTTTTTAAAAAGTGGCTTAAACAGAGACTCTGAATTGAAACAGCCATTTTTGTCTGTGTCATTGTTGATTAGATCTTAAGCACAACTCAGTCAGCTGGGTCTCCTGCTGTCTCTCTGATCTATGTGGTAAGGAACCAGAGTGTGGTTTTGAATGGAACCATTTCCAGCAACCTTCTCAATCAGCTCACTGCAGAATTGGTGGGGTATTACCTGTTCTTCCCACCTCTGATTATCGCTGAACGTAAGTGTCCAATTCAGACTGCTGTGTTTGCTGTTCATGATGCATAGTTTTGTGTGCTGTGGTTTGGGGTGAACTACTGGTGACTGCTGTGTTTGAAAGAGTGTTACAGTTTATGTTTGCATCCAGTGGGGGCAATGTGGATTCGTATAAAGTACCACAGAAGTCAAGTCTTTGAGTTGTGGTCTTGCATTCAAACGTTCTGGTATAAATGAAATATTTCAGCAATATGAATTTCATTACTGCACTTCCTACTGTACATCACTCTGCCAAAAGTGTCTAGGATTAACCAGTTTACTGCAGTAGCCAATTTAATTAAATATGATTTTCTTTGTGAACATTCTGAACTTGATATAACTCTCTTTCTGGATGAATAATGTACGTTTATTAAAATGATCCTTTTACAGTTTTGTGTTGCTCTGTGTATTTCAGAGTAAAATGAGGACTAAAATACATAAATTTCACAATGGCAATGAGGTTAAACAGCTGAATCTACTGGAATACTTTGGAGTAAAATTCACCTCGACCATTAGTTTAGCTGATGAAATTTCTTTTAGTTGGAAGTCAGTGAGTGCCTCACCGAGTCCTCAACATTGTCAGAAGAATTGTGATTAACAAGGCACGGCTCTGTTCAGGAAAAGTACTTTGTAGAGTAGAGTAAACATTTGTAGAGTAAACATTAATAGTAACCCTGGACAAGAGCATCTGTTCAGCAGCAACAATTGTTAGGACCAGTTATCAAACAAAGAAATGGGCTGTGAAAGATGAAAGTATTTTTATGAAAGCTGTCAGTATGCTTATGAAAATCAATTATGCTGGTAAATAATTAAGAGTTTTCAGTGCCCAGTTGGCCTGAAGCCTTAGGTTTGGAAGCCAAGAAATCTTAAACAAGAGTAAGATTAATAATTAGTAACATTGCAGAGAATTTCAGGAAATGCTGTGATCTTTTGTAATTTGTGCTTTAACTTGATTTTTATCTTAATTTAGATGTTATCAGTGCTGTTAGAGTACAAGACAAGTACAAGACATACAGTATGTGTACTCATGACACTGAAAAAGGAGTCCATGAAACTCTCTATTACTCTTCTATTACTAAAGTCACAAAATCATCCATGTGCCTAACATGTGTAAAGTGGAAATTCTTCTTATAGTACAATTTGTAAAAATAGTTAAAATAATAAACAATAACCAAAAAATTACCTTTTTTTCTTCTTTATTTAAAACAGAAAAAAAAACAACAAACAGGAAGAAACTATTTGGGTAGTTTCTAAGTAGCTTTATTTCCATAGAATTGTAAAAATGAATCATCGGTTTATGTTAATGTTTTAATTAATCTTTTTTTAAAAGGTAATTTGCATTTAATTATACCCTGATTTTAAAACACAAAATCCAACTTTTGAATGCAAACAATGTACTGATGTGATGGAATTAAGAGGAATTATCACCTATACCTAATGCTGCAGAGATTTATTAACCTAGTACATCAATGTGAAGACAAAGCCACCAAAGGGTTCTTTGCTAATTACATATAAGTGCATGATTAAAAATGCTTTGAATGGTTTATTCCTGCTTTACTTTTTCAGCATTAGAGTACCACAATCTCAACACTTCCCAGTCGACAAGGGACTACTGGGTGATTACAGGTAATTTGGACTTTGTATTTGTAGTGAACATTCATTTATTTTTTTATGTAGACTGCTTTGTGCAGAGAAGCTTGTGATAACATGTGTGGAGCCAAAATGTTATCTTCTGCTGGCTATTTACTTTTCAGTTGTAGCTGACTGGAGCATTGTAAGATTGATTTCCTGTTGCTTATTACTGTGATAAAATCACTAAACTGGCTAATTAGATTTAAATTTGTATTGTTCAGGACATTCTAATCTAATCACTATACTTATTACCTAGTTGTAGTAAAACAACCAAATTTCAACTAAAATGACTAAGGACGAAGCATGTTTGTTTTAAGGAATGACAGCTAATCACTGACTCAACAGTTGCTCAGGATCCCCTTTAAAATATATTCGAAGCCAGAGAAATGTTTTTATTAGTGAGTTTGTTTCCTAAGAGTTTTGTGGTTCCACCAGCCTCCTCCTCTCTCTCTGATTTCCAGTCATTCAGGATGTTGACAACTCCTCTCTGGAGGGGAATTATCAGAGCTTTGCCAGTCTAATGGAGCAGCGCTTGGCAGAGCTGTTCGTGATCGCTGGGCAGCAGGGAAGGAGGTTCAGGAGAGCCACTACTGTGGGGAGCTACACTGTCCAGGTGACCAGTACATCATGGACAGTGATCTGAGCAGCTTCGCATGATGTCCAAATGGAGTACAGCACAGGATTGCAGATGAGATTGCAGATAAGATGTGATCGGAAGGATTATAATCAAGTTGGGAGTAAAATGAAGTCTTTTCTTTAAGTTAGCGGTGCGATAACTCCTGTTACCTCAGAGATTCTCAAAGAGGCCTGCTTCCATAGAAGCCCAGATTATGGCTGCTCACATGATTCTTTGAAGAAAAAGCTTGTTGATCCTGCTTTCAAGATTATACTCTAGATATTTTTGAAACCAATAAAAGTGGGATTCCATTTTCTATTTCAGTATGTAGTAGATAGAAGTTTAAATACCATGCCTTTAACTGCCTTTACAGCATACACACCACAATGATTCAAGCTATGTTGTACTAGGAGTTTTACCTCACTTGCACAACACACTTTTTCTTAATTTAGAGGATTAATGTAATATATGAAGTAAATTAAAATTATTCTTTATTTTTAACTAAAAGTGACCGGATTTTACAAAAGAATCTAACACTCTGTAATACCTATTAATTTAACTGACAAATTCCTGCTTTATTTTGTTTAGATGGTCAACATAAAGCGAATCCCAGGTCCAAAGAACCCAGCTGAGTTGATCTACTATGTTCTGTGGAATGGCTCCCCTTTGCTTGGAACCTCAGCCGCCAAAATTCTGAATACAGTGGACTCCCAGACCATGGCGTTAACTCTGGGTTACTTCGTGCAGCTCCAGGCTGAACGTATGAAATTTGCATCTGTTAATATTAAAACTCTGTTGGAGAAGATGGCATTTTATTACAGAATCGGTTCAGAAAAGAGGGCAAGAATATCAAGAAGATGATATGAAATACCATAAATAGTTGTAGATCACTTTGACAAAAACTTGTGCATGCAGCTTTTGGAAAATGCTCTTATTTTTCTTGCTTTGTTTTGTTTGTCATTGATATTTTTATTCTCCTGACAAACAATGCTTTGAAAATAAAACTCCTTGAAGTTTAAAATAATGCTTGTTGCCAATGAGGGGGTGAAAAGACATCTCTGTTGTTTGCTGTTAACAAACCACAGACCATGCACTGCAGGTTCAAGTGAATTTGACATTGTCTCCTAGCAACATGAACATGCCTCTGTTTTTCTAAACACAGGGCAAAGGAGCAGTGTTAACATAGATCCTGTTAGAGACAGGAAAGGTAAAACCATTTCACCTGCTGTGGAGACAGGACACCCTCCACAGGAGAGGACTGATTTAGTCCTCTTTTAGTTTTCAGAATGGGCTTTCAAAGCTCTTTCAAACAGGACTGGTTAGTCAAAGCATTACCGAGCTCCCGATGGTATTAAAGTTGTAGTCAAACATAAAATATTGCATCTTTTTGAAAAAGCCTGGAAAACAGAAGTGAAAACAGTGCATGTGTATCCCGACATTTGCAATACTTCTGCTTAATATCTATGACAACAAAATAGTTTAAAGTAACCTTAAATTCACCACCCTTTCTGCACTTCAGTTATGCTTTTATTTGATTAATTCTGTGGTTGTTGTGATGAATTCACTTTTTCCTGTGAAATGCATGAATGATTGCATCATGTCTTTCCACAAACACTGGAAACAACAAAATAGCTCTCCCAAGGAACCTATCCAGATTGCACCCAAAAAATATCACATGATATATTATGAACTGTGATGGATATGTTTTGTTATCAGTGTCTTTTCTAAAAGGACCCTAATTCCTGTGAGCTGTGGAGTGACAGACACACTTGAATTAACCTGTGACTTTGTGTTTCACCAGCTGTGGTAAAGAACCCACCAAACAACTTGTGGATCATAGCTGCGGTGCTGGCTCCTATTGCAGTAGTCACCATCATCATCATCATCATCACCGCTGTTCTCTGCAGAAAGAACAAGAATGATTTCAAGGCCGATACGATGGGAAACGTGCACCCACGTGCCAAGGTAAACTTGCCTGCTTTGAACAGAACTCCATTTGCAAAATCTGTAAAGAACTGCTAAATTCTAATTCGATAGTATGTGATTTCTAGTGAAATGACAATTGCACAAGCTTTAAATTGCTTGCAAATTTAAGTAATGTTCAAGTACGATAAGGCAGATTAAAAAAGATGGAAGCAGGTGATTGTTCTCTCACTTAGACAGCTGTTTAGGGTGTATTGAGGTGAGTTGATGGATGTGTATTTAGGAAAGGATGATAATACTTTGCTCAGCTACAGTAAACCTAAAGTCAGTTCATTCAATTGGTTAAAAAAATCAGTGAATAAACTGTATCAACAATAAGTGAAATCAATATCATTTTGTAGTTTTTAGTTCTGAGTGAAGATGTATAAATAGTCTTTCTACGCTCTGTTTCAAACCTCTATGCTCTCAACAATTTTTGGCAGTAAAAGAATCTCTGAATATATAGGGCAACATTTTAGCCTGTAGAATACTATACATATTCAAACGTTTATTATTAGAAATTCCATTAAGCTTCCAATGACAATATTTTGATTTGGATCAAAGTAAGATATGAAGCTATTAAATGTTCCAAAGAACATTTGCAATTTATTACCTATTTCTTTAGCTAATGGAAGTTTATCATATGCATATCATAACATGAGTGGACAGCAATACAATTAACACATTATTGTAGTGGCATTCTAAAGGTTTGGTTTGAAAGAGAGTACCAAATAGTCTTCATATTTCTGTGTTTCCTCATTAAATGGAAATTCCTCATGTTTGTGTAGCCTTGCACTGCACATACTGTAGTATAGACCGTAAAAATGAGGTCAGATTTGTTTCACACTGTGAAGAAAATTAGGTTAGCAGACTTAAGGAAAATATATCTAATGTATACAGTGCCTTGTAGAGAGAATGTATATGTCATTTTTATTGCCAGTGCTTCAGAAAAAATGTTATATTTTATGTCTTGAAATGAGTGTGTCCTTTGGCCATCTGTATTATCTTCAAGTACAGCACTTATGTGTTAATATAAGGAATAGATGTGCTGACACAGTTTCAAGAAGTAGTCTCCTAGTCTCCTATTCACAAAGGTGTCCCCGTCTTTTGTCATTGATGATTTTTTATATAAAGAGAAAAACATCAAACTACACCCTGTATTGTGAAGGTTTTTAGAATATGAACATAGAAATACATTGTCATTAAAATTAAATAAAAGGACAGTTTACAAAATTTACAGAAGGTGAAGGCCTTGTCTCCTGTATGTTGTTGCTATAAGGGAGAGTAACAAGCAGACAAGCAGCTGCATTGCTGTAGAGGCCACAAGGGAGGTGAAATTATCCAATTTACGGCATTTCATTATCTGTGAAGTAGGGACAGACAGTACAGAGGTGAAAGATCAGTAATTATGGTATAATTAAAGTTGGTCTTCTATCTTCCAAGCTTAATCTTTCTTGAAAACAAATTATCTTCTGAAGAAGGCTCCACGGCCGAAACGTTGTGTTCTCTTTCTTCTTTTTTTCAGCATGGAATAAACGTATTACGTGTTCCTTTGCAGCCTATGCATGCTGACACAGCTACCCCCTAATCTTATTTATATACAACAACCAAAAATAATAGCTTTTTTGGTAGTCCTGTGAAAATTATTTTTGTATATCCAGTTATAAAACAAGACATTAGTGTGATTAGATCTAAGAAAAAGTTCACTATATCCAGAATATGTCTGTATCCTTTTATTTTATGATGATCCCCCATCTGGGTCATAGTGCTGGAATTCCCAGCTGTGCAATATCCTTGGTGTTTCTACAATTCATAGTGGATGAGCAGGTCAGTTTGTTTTCTCAATGTTGATGCAGCGTCTTTATTTTTCTGTAGCAAGAGCTGTCTGGTAGAATATCACCCTTCCAGAATACAGGAACAGAATACTGAGCTGACTTGGGCTGGTAATTAAGGACTTTGTGGTCTACTACAGTCAAAACAT
This sequence comes from Atractosteus spatula, assembly GCF_055471065.1. Lineage (NCBI taxonomy): Eukaryota > Metazoa > Chordata > Actinopteri > Semionotiformes > Lepisosteidae > Atractosteus > Atractosteus spatula. The sequence goes on along the minus strand of NC_142721.1, from coordinate 9,496,082 downwards.
GGAAGGAAAAAATAATTTTTCCTGTTTTAAAATGCAAAGCAGTAGTATCCAGTGTGTTTAAAAATAGCATTTCAATTTTTAATGTGATTTAGCTAGGGCAGCAGTAATCATAATAGGTTTTCAAAATATCTATATCATGCCTTCATTGTGTTTTGAGTTCAAGTCTAATTTTACAGGCTGTGGAAGACAGAGACAGAACTGTTTTTTGCATTACAATTTATTTATGTAAATTGAATTTTTTTGTGCTCTAAATAGTCTTATTCAAGACAGTTGAAATAAACACGCCTCAAAACAATTTGTAGCTGTGACTTTTTGTTTTGTGATTCCGAATTGGATAAATGCTGGTATCTTTTTTTGCCCTGCATGACTGCAAATACGCATCTTTGGAGAATGATGGAATGTACATACAGTAGTCTCTTGAGAAACTGAAGTTTACTCCCCTCTACTGAGATATTATACTCACCTTTCTGCTGTATTTGTTTTATAAGCATTAGACAGGATTTCACTCACAGGAGGATGTTGCTTAGGAGTCCAATGTGATATTATATTGTGACCCAGCATATCTTATTTGTAGAAATCTCACTCTTTCACATTATCTTGAAATCACAGTATTCAAAAAAGCACTGACTGTAGATTTAAGAGCTGTTTTTGTTCTTGCAGGCAAACTGTAACCACATTTTGAACTTCTGTCATTTAGTTATATATGTGCAATTAAATTAACCATATCAGAACAATTCTCTATTTAGTGATAAACTTCACTATGCTCAGTGTAATGTTGTTGTTATTTAATTAGCAGAGTGCTTAATTTGACTTTGGCTTGGAGAACAGCAGAACATGTACTGCACAGATGTGTGTATCCACCACTGCTAGTTCTTACAACACCTCTCAGTGCTGTTAATACCTGTTACACATTAGTGGCATATAAGAAATTTTAAAAACACAAAGAAGGTGATGACTTCTTTGACTTTATTTGTTTCTCTGACATGTTGGAGTGAACAAGAAACATTCATAGTTATTTTGTAAGTGATACACGCTTTTGTGGCATAATGAAGTTTCCTAAAGGCCTTTGACTTAATTGGTTCACATTCGATTTGCTTTAATTCATAATTCCTTATTACAACAGCACTACGTGGATGTCTTCATTTTTTCTCTGCTAATGTCTATGAAGAGGAACTAGAGAAATTTACCAGCTGATTCACTGTTGGAAGATACAGTATACTCCTCTTAACAGAAAAGCACCTTTTAGATTTGGTACCAATATTTGATGGTAATATTCTGTTAACCTCAATCCTTATTTTTCATTGCAGCCAGTGCAGGGGTTCGATTATGCAAAGCAACATCTTGGGCAGCAAGGTGGCGAAGAGGAAGCACCTCCTGTGACCCAGGAAACAGTGGTGTTGCCTCTGCCAGTCAGGGATGCACCCCTGTCCCAGGAAAGAGGGATATCACACGATGGAAGCACCACGAAAAAGACCCTGTCCAGTGACATGCGGAAGAGGTAAGAGCAGTTGGCAAAAAGGCCCACCGTCGTGTGTGAGGAGTCTTCCTCGCTTCAGGGAACAAACATGTTACGATATATGTTTCTGCTTCACTTGTCCCTCAAAACCTGACGTCTTTGCAGGGGTTTATTGGTAACGCCTGTGACAGGTGTAAAAACGTGCTCTCCTGCACATCTTTCAGTTCAAGCTTGAGCAATAACCATTAAGCACAGAGTTTGGAGGAGCACCTGGTGGTGTCCTCATCTCTGAATTGCCATCTGAATTGCATTGTTTTCCCAACTACTTTAGCCATCCTTACCAGTTGGGTACTTTACCCCCCCACCTTTCCCTCTGTCCTCTGTTCACTGGGTCTGGGATATTTTGCAGTGTCCCAAGTTGGAAAAAATCAATTCGCAATTCAAAAGTACTACTTAGCAACTATTTTTGCCTTTTCTAATCCACCCACCTCCATCCTTTCTCTTACTTTCTATTCTTCTTTTTAAATTCTTTCATTAACACTTATTACAGTACTTATCCTGTTACCTATTCTAAAATTGGGATATAATATTATGTTGATTTTTATTTTTTACTAATTTAACTAATTTGACTAATTTGATCAATTTAAGGTATTCTGCACACTTGGAAGCCCAATAATAAAGACATTTCTCATTTGATATCAGGGATCTCACTCCTTTTTTAGTTTTCGCAAGACATACAACGAAGTTATTTATCTGGTCCTCATCTATAGTTTAGCATAACAATACAAAACATCCTCACTCGTTTTTTCTTGTTAAAGGACTACTGTTATACTTTTCTTTAGAAAATGTGAAATGTGTGTTTTGGAGTAAAGAAAAGTTTTAGTAGTTCAAAAATGAATTATGTAAACGTAGCAAAAGCGACTGGATTCACACTTTATGTACTTAGAAGTAATTGGTTTATTAATATTTTTCAACAATTTGGCTTATACAAGCCTCAGTCAGGGCATCAGGGCATTTCTCTTTTTTATCAAATGAATTATGCATTAATATACACTTAGAGGCACAGTAAGTTGTAAACACAGAGTATTTTAACTTTAAGCTGCTTGATAATTTTTCAGGTCTGCAGACCTCTAGGCTGGGTTTGAATCCTGTATCTCTTTGAAACTGAGAACAGATACCATGCCTTGTTATGTCAGAACAAAATGTGCCCAATTAAATTCTCCTCTGTATGTATAGATAAAACTTCATTTGCATTGTACAGGTTTATAGGAATAAGTTATCCAGTACGTAACACCTCATTTACTATATCAGGGAGAGACAGCTGTGCTTTTCTGAGGATTAACATGAAAAACTGAAATAAACCTCCAAATTCTGTTTAAACTGTGCATAAAGTAAGTTAAAAACTTTAAGCATAATTAACAAAAAAAGGGATATACAATTGAGAATGATAATGGAACAGTTTGTACAGTATGATGGCCATGGAATTGATTCTGTATTTTTTTCAACCATGAAAGTGTCTTTCAAAATATGTTCTATGCCATATGTTCTACACCATGTGTATTGCAGGTTAAATCCCAAAGTCCAGATATTACTCACTTGAATAAGTTTCTGTATTTCTGTAGATTGATTAACCTCTTCTAATGCTAAGTCAGTATTTAATTGGCTGTTATTTGGCTACCAGATGGCATTGATTTTTAAGTGTTGTTTATGAATTATCAACCAACAAAAACTGTGAGTGAGAAATTACAACACAAAAAAACACCTCAGGCTTTCCTCTGAGACTTTTCCTCACTCCCTGTGGAAAGATTTGTTTAAGAATTGTAATAGATGAGTAGCTTCTGTTGTTTCTCATAGCTCAATTGTGGTGTCTACAGTTTGTCAGCATTTTTAGAAAAAAAGCTTAAATGGTACTAATGTACCAATCTAAAATATAAATTATTTTATCATTAGACTAATGGTCTTATTTGTTAATAAAAATAAGTACCAATTGCTTTCTTATTTTTTCTTGCCCAGAATGCAATTTGCATTGATCATTGGAGTGAGACACATTCTCTCTATATCAGTGGAAATAATCAGCTACCTCAGCATTATACAGTCTTGAAGATCGTTGCTTCCTTTGAGACACAACTGATAAACATGCAAATGAAACATTAGGGGTGTAAACTAATATATGGGAAAATATTCAGTTCTTTCGTTTGCCACAAAAGGTGTGTCTGATTAGGCCAACAGCTATGTTATCACATTCCAACCTTAATACTGTCAAAGTAAATTAAATATTTTTTTACGGTACCACAATAGTAATCAGCTTGTTGTTTTTTCAGTGCTGCAGTTTTACCTATAGTACTTGGTCACAATTAAAGGTCCAGAAAAAAACCTGCAGTTTTTGTCTTGATCATGTTGTTGGTTTTGCTTTTTTATTTCATGTAAAAAGCTGAAAACACCTTCAGTGGGAAAAGGACAAATACAGTGTGTTGTTGTGACATTGTTTTATACCACTGGGACTTGTGGGTAATGTGGAGAATTGAATTGTTTACCTTTGTATATAATCTTTGAAATATAGGTGCTGATTATAAGAGCCAAACAATGCATATATTCATAGCTACAATTCATATTCTTGTTTAGCTACTGCCAGTGAAACAGACACATACATCAAAATCTGTTAATATTTTAAATGACTAGGTTTTGGTGATTTGATCTCTGGTGTTAGCTGTCTGGAATGAATCATTTAGCATTAGAGATAAAACTGTCTGAGCACCGCAATCATTTACCGTTTTGTTCTTTAACCATAATAACAAAAAATGTTCTATACACAAACCGTAGGTGTTCAAATCATTCTTCTTTATGAGTCATATTTCTTAAAGTTAAGAAATACGACTCATAGCAGCTGCTGGTATATTGCCTGGCAAAGGTAAACTTAAGTTCTGTAGATTTGAAGGATAACTGCTGTGAAAAGAAAGAATAACAATAATCTTAGAAGGTAAAGTGTGAATTTCTTAAATAAGGAAATTATTCCATTAAATAAGGAAAAATCGGAGTGCTGTATTCATAAAGTATGGAAAGCTATTGTTCTGTGCCTCAGGATTCATGTTGCTGAGCGCTAAAGGTGCTTTTCTCCAGCAAACGTTGTTAGTACAGGTATCCATTAGGGTGTTAGAAGGTCATTGAGGTAACCATTAACTGTGGGTAATATGTAAAAGAACTTACAGTCTCTTTGTTGCTATGGTTACTTTGCAGCAGGCTGCCTAGTGAAGATGGCTCTCTCATCAGTAACGAATCAGGAAAGCTCAACTCCAGTAGAGGCTCTGTGCTGAAAGTAACAGCACAGCAGAAAATGACAAAAGAGGAGGCAAAAAAAAGGAACGGTAAGAAGGAAGTTAAAGAAGATCTGCATTGAAAAAAATGTCAGGGATAGAGCAATGTGCAGCATATTGTCTTCAATCATTGTTATAGCATGCCCTCTTTAATAACACAAGATTATAGCTAGAGTGCAATCCTACCAAACCTAACTCATAGCTCATATCTGCACTTGGACTGCTAGTTAACTGTATCTCTTTGTAGGTATTCATCTACTGTATCTGTTAAGCAGTTATCTTGTGATTTATAACATAGGATAATACTGTGGCCTGACAAATTGTGCTAGCTTGCTTTTGGCACTGTATCCCGTATGTCACCATAACCTGTAAAAACCTCAGCAGAAAGAAACATGGTATGCTTTATCTGTTTTTTCTATCACACTTAATACAAGGAGAAAGGTCAGCTTTCATTAAACATTCATGCTTATGAACATAACAGATGGCAGGGAAATGAAATTTCATGCTTTGCAAATGTTTCACATGGTGGAAAATTTTAGGCACAACATGCAAATTAAGATGGACTCACACTGGGTGCTTATGTCTATATTTCGAACATGAGGCAGTTTAAAAGCCCTTGATATCGATTGCTTCTGCAGAGTCCATGCCTTCTAATTGCATATTCAGTCATATATTTTAAGCAAAAAAATGCATAGAAATTAATTTGTGATTCAGTCAGATTTACAACTGAAGGTCTGTTTCCCGATTTTGAACTCGATAAGCCATATCTGATCAAATGCTCTATATTAGATAACTTGCTGAACTTTTGTTTTTCAGGTGTAAAATTTAAAAATAGAATCGGTAAGAGTTTTTAGCAAATACGTTATTCCAAAACCTAATCAACAGCATATTTTACACAGCTCTCCTGACAGAGCCATTGTACACTGAATTTTGTATACGGATCCCTATTGGATCTTAATGTGAAAAAATGCATACAACTATCTTAATACAGAAAACAAATTAATGGATAATTAGGACCAGTAACTCTTGCAACAATTTTTCTTTGGTATATGCTGATTAAAAGGAATGCCAAGGCTTGATTTTAGAAAACAGTTTAGTTGACCATTGTTTTCTTCACATCAAGCCATATCATTTTGAATAGCTATGCAGAGCTGTATTTGCAAATTACTCCGGTGATGGCTTTGCTGCTATTGCTTTTTCTTTAACAAACTTAGATCAAAGTCTAATCCTTTTTAGTTTTATAACAACAGCTGTCATTCAATGGAGTATCTCTCTGAAATGTGGTTCCTATGTACAAATATGATCTTTAGTTCCTTTGAGAATATATTATTTTATAGTTGATTATTGTTGATAATAGTTGATTATTTTTCACAATGCCTGCATTTACACATATTTCTGGTCATTTGAATAACAAAGCAAATAACAATAACAGGATTTATGTCTTTAGTAAGACCTGGAGATATTCCATGTTAAAAGTAGTATTACAGGTCTTTCAAGAAAGGGGATGACAAAACTAAAAAGGATTAATTACTGTACCTTCTGAAGGTTGCTGTTCTTTTCTGTTCAGATACAAGTTGTAAGTGCTGCTGCATGATCGATCGTTTTGAGTTGGCTGTCTTTGATTGAACAAAAGTAATACTCTTCAGCACCAATTAGTGATGAAGAGGAGGGTGCAGTTCTCTTTGACCGAGTGTCCAGGTCTTCGGCAGATCCCTTTGACACATCCTCTGGATCACTGCAGCTCATCTCCATCAAACCCTTGGCTGCACCTCCGAGCTACTCTCACCCTGCCTCTGACAGGAGCCAGGACTCCGCGGTGATAAATGGAGAGGTAAGCACGGCCTTTGCCTAAAATCTAGGAAAAACAGCGCCTAATGCTGAATGCCATTTCGTAACACTAGAAACTGAATTGATACTGTACTTACAGTACCTTTATCTAGTCTCTTTTTTTCTTATTGTTCTTAACTTGGGAGGAAAATGTAATCAGATACAGTGTTTTAAAAACGTGTATGAAATGTTTAAAAAACTTTGGTTTATTTGAAATAATGCAACTTAATACAGTACAGTACGTCAACTGTCTAAGTGCAGTGTAGGTGTGGTTAAGTAAAAGTGTATACGTAATTTAAAGTAGAATTCTTACATTCTATAAAAAAAAAAAACTTGTACTGAAAGCAATCATCTGTATGTGATTTGAAAAAGTATTTTTCAACCGTTCATTTACTGTATCTGCATTCCTTGTCTGAAGAAACCTGTGTCTGGTGTTTGGAAGACTTCACCCTTGATGGTTGCTGAATGGTAATGATGTTTAAAGAAATGTTTTCCCTGCACAGGTTAGCATGGCTTTAAAGCAGAAATCTGACATTGAGCACTACAGGAACAAATTGCGTCTCAAGGCTAAACGGAAGGGATACTATGACTTCCCTGTAATAGAAGGCAACAGCAAGCCCCTTACTCACAGGCAGAAGCAGGAGTATGAAAAAGCACAAACAGAACTCAACAAAGTCTTAAACCCTGATGAAGAAATAGCCTCCACATACGTTAAATCAAGGAACAGGTAAGAAAGGGCAAATGATGGGATGAGTGTACATTTAGAAGAATGTTTTAAAGTCACTCGTGCCTTTTCAGCTTCTTTGTAAATTTAAAAGAGTGAGCAAACCTGTGGGAGAATTTGATTAATTGGACTCAAATCTGGACTACAGAGCATTCTGGAGCATGTTGGAAGAGTTTTTCAGGTTGTAGTGTCCTAGTGTATAATCAATTGATTTTTCTGCCTAGGAATAAGGTTATGTTATAACAGGGCCTCTGTGCCTGCAGGTTTTCATTCCAAACTCTCCATGTTGGGAAAAATGTTTTGAAAATCATCATGATAGAAAATCTGACTGGCCTATGAACTAATCTTTCCTGCCAATATATCAGATCGTTTTCTGCTTTACAGTACTGTGGCCACACTTTGCTTCTCCCCATTACATTTCTTTGAATTTGTCTTTAAAGACATTGCATTGGAGAAAGGGGAGGTGTAATTTTGTAATCCGTTTCAAATTGTAGCAGCCTACACCATGATCTGTACTGCTTAGTGAGATTAATGGCCCGTGGCTCTCATATCTTAACCCGAATATTATGCTAATGTAGTTTAAGGTCACGAAAATGGTGTAACATTTTCACTGGTGTTGTCGTCTGTTTCTCCTGAGGAAGTGTTTTCAAACATTCTTTCCATTTATAAAAGAGTCAAACTGAAAAACCTGGGAGGGGAGTTGTAACATTTAAGAGATGGTTGTCAGATTCTGGCCAGGGTGACACAAATACAGTGGAAATACAATTACAGTAAGGCATGTTACCTTGCTTTGCAGTGAAAAGGGCCTTCATTTAAACTATAAAACATTTGTGGTACCTGTAGTCAACTAAGCCGTTCATGTTTTACTGTTTCATCAACTCACCAGTTGTACATACAGAATAACTCACATAAAAGTTACTTTTCACCGTTTAAAGTGCAGGATTAAAGATTTAAGTCTGCTCAGGACTAAATGAGTATAACAGTACTTGTTTGAGGTCAATATTGTAGAAATTTAGCATTTCTGTGTGCAGTATACACACATGGTAAAAGTGTTAATAAATTTGGAATCTTAATTAAAAATGAGGGATAATCATAGTTCTATATGTTAGGGATTTTCTATCCATTTAATTGAAACATCCTTACAGTCAACGTTAAAAAAAGAATGTACATTACTGTAATGTGCATAGGCTGTATTAATGGAATTTTAATATACACTCTATTCTCCCAGAAAAGAGTAATACTGGTTTTTATTGAGGTGTAATAGTTTTGTTCATTGTGACCTGGTTTCAGACAATCACAAATGAAGAACCCTGCATACAGGAGCAGGCAGTCGCTGAACAGCCCCAGTCCGGGAGGGACTGAGATGGACCTTCTCGTGACGAGAGAGAGGCCCAGAAGAGGGATTCGGAACAGTGGATATGACGTATGTGCTGGGACTCTCACGCACTCAATCCCATTGTTATTAATATCGATAATTTAATTAACTTTTGTCTGTGGGTCCAATTTGAGAGGTGCCTTCGCCATATAATGTTGCTGACCTCTCTCTTACAGACTGAATGCTGAAAAGTTCTGTGCATTCCTATGTGCCAGACCGTTTGTACTAGTGTTTGAGCTTGTAAACCGCAAAGAGTGACCTGTCACGTACTGGGCTTTTGAACCTAAATGGCCATAAATGAGGACTTTCTACTGAAAGTTGTTTCAGTATGCATCTGGAGTTGGTAAAGTGAAAGATCCTTCTGCTTTAGACTGACTGTAAAAATTGACTGCTTTGTGGTAGAGAAACATAATGAATGCATCAAAAGTACTTTACAACAAATAGTATCCAGCAAAGGTAGTTTTGAATGCAAAATTGGACACTGGGCTAATTAGTATCCAGTACTGTCTGGAATACAGCATGCTAATTTGAAAAATACTTTACACATACGCATGACTGTCATTTGGTGGTGTTTGCATTTAGACTGATAGGTGTGTGTTTCCTGTTTCAAGCTGAAGTGAGTAATATGGATCAGGAGATAGCTATGGCTACAGGAGAATATTCTAAATCCACAGACTACAAAGTGGCCTGTTTCAGGTATTCAGCATTCTTAAAAGTTAATCCTGTGGACCTTTTCTGAATTAGATGTGGAATATGAGTTGCAGGGCATGGGTGGAAACTATGTGGAAGTGCATTCAAAACTGAGAACAGGAGGCCTTTCTTGACACAAAGGGATGTGGGAGTGTGGCAGAGTGTGGCCCATGTTGTTGAAACTGATACTCTGGCTTCTTTCAAGAAGCAGGTGGAGGGGATATTTGGATCAATTGGCTACTGAAGAGCTGGATAGATTGACCAAATGACTGTTACGGTATATTTTTATCATTGAGTCCTTTTGGTTTTGTGTTTGCATTCAATAAACTGTGTTTCATACAGTATTTTCCTGACATGTTGATAGTGTTACCAGTTGTCAGTGGGCAAGGAGTGAAACTGAAGTATACATTGCACATACAGTATACTTTAACTCACAAATACCATATTCCTTTGTCTCTCCATGTCACAGAATCTTATCGCTAGATTCTTGAGTGCCAGGACCTTTGTCCATTCTGCAGAGTCTTATCTGTAAAAACTGAATAACTTAGTTACACTCAAAACAATCATAGATACTAACAATAGGAGCTTCCTTTTTATAGATATGAAAAGCACAAACACTTCCTGTTTTATGACCATTTTAATACCAAAACATATTGCATAGAATTGGAGGACTGCAGATCTTCCATTCCTGGTGTCCATGTTATGCAGGAGAACTGATGATGCCAGCTGTAATAGGTCTCCAGTGAGTCTCTTACTCTCCAGGCTACCACAGACACTGGGAAGTAGGGCATGAATGGCTTCTGCCTATTAAGCTGTGAAAGAGAGGCACAAATCTCCATTAATTTCTATAGCTTTTAATTATTTTTCTGCAATTGCTAGTGTTTTTGAAGGTTATTAATTCATTCCTTTTAAACATTCTGTTAGCATCACGCTTGATAAAGCAGAGCTTTTAAGGAGCTCAAAGAGCCTCAGAGCTCACTCGAAGGATTAATTGAGCTGGTTCCTATGCTATAAAGGTTGCTTGGGTTTTCCAGGTTGGTGTTCGAGAAAACAATAGGGAATTATTGTAGGTCACCAGAAATTCTTCCACGCGTCATATCAGCTGCCTTTGGGCAGGCTATAAACACAATTCTTAAAAATGTCAGTCCTCCCTATTTTTCAGCTTTAGTAACTTTGCATTTTATTCAGTTCTGAAATGCATGAGGTACAGAATATTTCCAGTGACATTTCCTCTCTATATAACCATGAAAATCAGTTGCATTCAGTTGAATCACATTTAACATCACATCAGAGAAAATTGCTCCATAGCATCTTAACAAGAAGAGGTGAAGCAAATAATGTCCTCATTTACCAATTTTATTCCTTTGAATATCAATGATGTGAGCATTATTACAGGTCTTTAATTCACTTATTATGATTGCACATGTACAAGTAGTGCAGCTAGCTACCACAGCCTGCCGTGGTTCATAAGCTTAGTTCAGAAAAGATTGTTTTCGTATTAAGGACAACCTTCTTATCTTTCTTACCAGGGTTAAGCCTAATTCATGCATTGACTGAATGTTTGCTAGTAAACCTCTTTTTGCCTGTCTGTTAGACGGAACCAGAGCTGATTGAAGAGACCAACGTGGACCGCATTGCTGGGCCCAGAAGCTACACCCGAGGTCGACCGGTCAAAGGTCACTCAGAGACTTCCACCCTCAGTTCCCAGCCTTCCATTGACGAAGTGCGCCAGCAAATGCACTTGCTGCTAGAGGAGGCATTCAGCCTGGTCTCTGCTGGCCATGTGACGAACAGCCGGCACCAGGGACATTACAATCCCGGGCAGCAGATCCCGTACTCTGATGTGGTGACCAGCGCTCCTGGAACCATGAACAGGCCCAGTGGTGTCCAGTGGGTGCCTGCCTATGGCTCAGACATGTACCAGTACAGTCTGCCAAGACCTGTAAGTTCCTCAACCACCCCCGTTTCTTTCACTCATGAAGAGCTGTATATTTAAGTTTAAACAAGACTTACGAGGCATTTTGTGGTGTACTTATTCCCCTTGTGCAGGCTTTCAGGTTCACTCAGCTTCCTGACATGGCTGTGGGCTCCCCACCTCCTCCTGTGCCCCCCAGGACTGGACCTACAGCTGTGACATCCCTGCGACGGTAGGAGGACTCTGTCAGTCCATTTCTAGACCATTCCAGCTGCAGCAACCTGCCTGCAGTTGTGGCAGAAATGTACGGTTTAGTCTTTTTCGTTTTGTTTGCACCCAGCTTTCAGTTTTGGCTATGTCCAGAGAGTGATTTAGACGGGCCTTGAAGATCATTTTGTGTGTACATCAATGGGTATTAAACCATTAACTCCTCACAGATGAATGCAGATTCTTTCATTGTAGTCAAAGTTAACCTATTGTGTAAAAATAGTGAAAATATCTTGCAGAAAATACATATAAATTATTATTAAGATAATAAAAGCACAAGGTTCTGCAATTAGAACGTGACTTCCACTCGAGTTTTTTCCGAGGTACTTGCGCCCCCTCGTGGCCAATGCCACGAATAACAGAGACTGAAAAATTGAAGCTGCTTCTTATGTCAGATCTTCATCAGATACTGAATCAAAAACAAGAACTTCAGAATCGTCCATCCCTGAGCAGCAGAGTCAGCACGATACTGCCCCCTATGTGCCAATCACACGAGCACCGATCTCTTCAGCTTCTGTGGAGCAGCCCATCTCTAATTTCTCAGGTGAGTTCTCCTCCAATACACCTCAGACGCACATGCTGCCTCTCTGTTCTTTTTATAATGACAATTTTATTACTTTTCGTCTTTGTACAACATCATTGTAGAATCAGTTTGCACTTGGTTGCAGACATTGGTTGTACAATGGTTGGTGAAAATCAATTTAAAAGAAAACAGAAGGAAATGAGAACAAAAAGGGCCAAGAATGGAGACAAATACCTTTCCTCCTCTCGATTGCCCAGTGACTTGACATGGTTGCATTGACCGTGTCGATTTACAGTTCGCTTCAAGGAGGTGAGGCAGGCCGTTTATCCCTGTTTCTGTGTGGGACAGGCGATTACACTCCGTTTTCCGGTTTCTGCTCTCCATAGGTAACCCAGCACCAGCAGTCTATGCCATACCAGCAAACAGGCCCGGATACACAGGCTACTTCATCCCTACCCCTTCCGCTCCGTACAGGACCCAAGCTTGGATGCCATACCCTTCTGAAGGAGACGTGCCAAATCAGTGGGCTGATTCTGTAAGGCATCACTCATTATTATTCATTTACATCTTAGCAGCTACTGTACATGTGGTTTAAAGTAGAAATGCTTCACCTCCTTCAAATTGGCCTACAGTGCTCATTAATCTTGGTCTTCTTTTACAGGCTTCTTTATTTGTATGTGAATGTTTTCTGCTCGGCTGGATTGGCACACTTACTTAATGCACGCTGTCTAATTCGTGCTGTTTTGGGAAAGTAAATTGCAGTGCCCTACAAAAACTGATGGCTCATGATAAATATAGATTTAGTGTCTCACCCTGTTTGAAAAGCTTAGTGGGCAGATAAAATTGAAGTGCGGTTTATTAATCTTTGTAAAAGCAGACACACATATACTGTACAAATACATATCAGCTTATAAGTGAGCATTACCTTTTTTAAAACTCAGCACTGGTATATCATGGTGAGACACGATTAAAGTACAACAAAGTGACATGATGTTAAAGCACAGACAGGCGGACATGATGCATGACGGAAAAGCAAATTAAATGAATGCTTGGTTTCGTTTATTGTGGTAAAGCTCTCGCAAGGCACCCAATCAGGCAGAAAACCATTAGTCTTTCATTTAAAAAGCGTGCCTAGACTATGATAAGCAGCTACAAACTAAGTTAAATGGCTAATTCCCTTAATTTAGGAACTTATTCTTTGAAATTGTTACTCGTGTCAGTGAAGCATTAATATTTTGTAACTTTCAATAATAATAATAATAATAATAATAATAATAATAGGAAGAGGAGAATTTCTCTTGGAAATAAAAAATCCCTGACAAAAGTCTTGAGAATGTTGCATGGCTGTGCAGTGCCAGATTGTCACTACAGATATCATATGCCTGAGGCTTAACCCACATGGCTGCCTGCCATTTGGGAGCTCAGCCAGGTCCCCTCATTGCCATGGCTTTGTAAAGCTTTGCCCAGCTCTCCCTCAGAAACTGAGGTGTCGCTGATGCATTCGTTTTGCACAGCTTGCTCGCCAAACAAGACATGGCAACTTGAAACCTAAGGACGGGTTTTCCACACCACACTTAAATTGGGGCTGTTTGTCGCTGTTGGGCTAGGTATTAAATGAACAATTTATGGAAGTCTGTAAAATATGCACAACCAGAGGAAAAGTACCCCTGATGTAATAGTTAAAAAGAAACCCGGAGTAACAGAATTGTAATGTCATTTAATGTTTATATAAAAAGCGATATCTCATTTGAGGTGTTTCTAGTACAATTGACTATTCGTGTAAAACATGTTAAAGTCAGCACATCAAAAATAGAAGATTTAATAATTTATTCATAGTATTTATAGTTATTTATAAGTATAATTAGTTTAGAAGAATTGTCGTGATTTTTGGCCTTGAATATCTGTTTTTTTGCTCGTTGCCTGCTGTGTACCGTATGTGCTGGCTTCTGACCTGAGGGTATGCCGTTTGGAATGCCCTCTTTCCTAGGTTCCCCTTCCAGGCTATGTAGAGGCCTATCCCCACTCCCGATACCACCAAAACAGTCCTCCGCGACACCCCCGGCACTACAGCCAGGCCTCCCCCGTGCCTGCTTCGCTGGAGCAGCCCCCCACGCCGTCCACTGCGGCCTCCCAGCAGAGCCTGACGGAGAACGACACTTCGGACACCTCGCTCACCAACATCTCTACCGCCGCGCTGGTCAAGGCCATAAGAGAGGAGGTGGCCAAGCTGGCCAAGAAGCAGACGGATATGTTTGAGTTCCAGGTCTAGCGAGCCTCGGCGCTTGTAGCAGTAGTTCTCTTTTCTCCCCCACTGCAGGGACGTGCAGGGAAGAAGTGGAGGCCATTTCTTATTTCAGCGCTTTGCACTCGTAGTTCCTTCCATCGACTTCCGAAAAGTCACTCGTTCAGCCATCCTAATTCGCTGACACCGATGACTGTAGTGACCGCTGATTACTGGTCTTTTATATGTGAGGGCTTGCCTTTTTTATCGATAAAATGTAAAAAGTCCTAATCTTCTCAGTATTGGGGAATTCTGTTTTTGATTTTTTTTCTGAGTTGTGGGTTTTCATTAAAAAAAACAACCGAAAAGTCAAGACGCTAAATATGAGTAAAATGGTCTTCATCCACAAAACCATCCCTGTGAAACCAGAAGCAGTTTATAAATGCTGCACCTAATTAACTTAATTATAAGATTTGGGGCCACAGGATTATATTCTAACTATATTCTATCTGTGCTGTGGGGGATCCAGATGCAAATTTTGGCAACATCCTACAATGTGAATTTTTTTAAGCATTTGTTTTTTTTATAAAAAGGGAAGAAAAGTTGACATTAGAAATAAATAGTGTTAAAATAGGTCCTGTACATTGTTTGTAAATTCAGAAGACCACATATTACAACAATATGTAATATGTCATATAAATACATATAAATAAAACATAGGTGTAATAAATTGATATGCAGCTATATGAGTGATGCAATGAATCCAGGACTTGCTGCACTTTAACAGTTCATCAATCAACAGTTAATTAAAATTCTTCACTGTGTCTTGCCATAGAACTCCATCAATAATAAATTATTTTCCAAGACCATCAAAACAATAAACATTTGGAGGGATTTTGGTTGTTCACACACTGTTGGGGGAAGTACTCTTAGTCAGAATTAATATTTATGGTGAAACTGATGGAAAAAACAAACCAGTCTCCTTGCATCAAGAGAATTCAAGGGCCTGGGAAGTCAGGTGATCTCGATCTCGGCGAACATGTCTAGGATGCTCTTGGAAGATGTGATGTGTCATTTCTGGGACAATTTCTCATCTAGTCGCTTACTCTGAGTGACGAACATTGCAGGAATCAGTAAACTAACTCCCTTATTGTGTGCATGCCTTGTTGTTGTGTGACTTGTATGCACTTACCAAATTCTTTACTGAGCAAAGTAAACGATCCTCTTCTGTCAAAACAGGGACAGTTTCACATTTTATGTTTTTTAGGTGTGCACCTGTACAGATATGGCTATTATCCTCAAGTGTTGATATCTGCTTTCCAGTTTTGTTCCCGTGTCAACATGTTACACACAGTTTTATTGGTTTTACTTAAATGTAGGAGGCTCTTTAATATTTTTGATATGTATGCTATAAAGAGCACTTGTAATTTTAACATTTTATACATGAGGAAACTCAAGACATAACATCTATTCCAAAATTCATGGTACTTAGTTGTCAGTTTTGTGGAAATTGAGTAATTTCTTATAAAATACATTTACTGTCGGTGCATCATTTTGTACATTATACATTAATTTTGAATTTTAAGGAATATTTGGCAAGCCTGAAGGGATAAAGAAAGGCCTTTTGAAATAACAATCTTTCCACAAATTAAAAACTGGAACATTTAAATACACTTGAAAATTCTAAAAATCTAATGTTTTAGCAGTGATGTCAGCTGTATTTTGGTCCAACATTAAACAAATATTTTGTATGTGTTTATTTTCTAGTTTTTAAAAGACAATGAAATATTTTCAGCTGTTTCACCCTTATTGTAGACAGCAATATTTTTTTTTTAAGTTTGAAAAGAAAGTAGAAAATATATATACAGTATACATATATTTACTTTTTTGATAGTAGTTACCCTACCTGAGAGGAACGAGCAGTAAGTTTGGAATTCATTTGTGTGAAAAGATTTCCTTGGTAAACCAGCACCACCTTTATCACCATAACAGATGAAAAAACCCGGAATTAGTGCACAGTGCACAGGCCCAGCTCAGTTTAGAAGAGAACAGGTGTTGTAAATGCTGGTAAATGCTGCTGTTAAGGAGTTCTGATATAATTTAGATGATACTGGATATTTTTGTAGACTTTCAGATTCCAGTTTAATATACAGTATTCATACCATATATGCATTACAATGTCAAATAGAAGAATGCAGTCTCAAATTTATATGGCATTCTTACCCAGGCCCCCTTAGTTTAAAAAATTTATTTTGAAAATGTAGGGGATACTTCAGGACTGAGGATATTATGTGGAAGGAATAAAATGGTTGTAAGAAGAAAAACACCATAACTACAAATTTTCCCATCATGGATATAGGTCAGAAATTTAGTAGTCCATAAATTCTGTGATGGAGTATACTGAATGTTTAAAATATATATTTTAAATAGATTGGCATGTATTTTACAAACAAAATGGATGCTTTGATGCATGCAACCCCAGGATTTCCAAGACAAGGGCTTTTTTGTATGTACTGTATGTAGTTTAAACAGTCTAGGACTCTCCTTCTCCAAGAAGCTAGATCAGGTGTTAGATTTTACACTTTAATTCTGCTCCAAATTTCGAACTGCAGATTGTGAATGTGAGAACTTTAATTTATTGTGAATGATTGTACTGTAGCTCTTAAATGGAAACAATTTAAAAATGCACTTTAACTTTTAAACATTCATATTATTATTAAAATAAAATAAATGTATGTATTAGATTAGGCGGAGGGGGTTGGGAGTTGGGGGTTGGGACAGGTTATTTGTCATATTTATGCGGAATCTCTTTGAAAGAGCAAAAACACCGGACCGGCAGTATCAATGCAATTATTGCATGTTGTCATACATTAATTTTGCTGTATGATAACAGATATTCAAGGGAGCTTCTAGTTTTTTTTACTATGATTAGTTCAGCACTGGGAGTTATCAATTTGTATTCCTAAGTACCTGTGCTACAGAACATATACATACCTTTACTGTATGACTTTAAAAAAGCTTGGGTTCTTGTAATTGCTAAATAAATAGTTAATTTTGTTTGGAATGTCAAAGATCTATTCTTAGAATAATTTTAAGGCCAGTATCTGATATTTTAACAGCTAAATTTATAATAGCCCCAATATGAGGAACTTTTGCTTAGGTAGAATCGTCGGCAGACTTCAGAATAACTGCCTGGTGTTCCCATGATAGCAATTCTGTTCCTTTTATAGTTACATAGTTTACTGTACACTTTATTTTAATTTTTGATTTTGAAAATGAAATGCAGTTACTTGTGGCTTCTGCAGAATGTCTTTTTAAAAAGTAATTTTAGTTTAGGATCTTTGATGACTAAGCATGGTTTCTTTTAAAATGTGACCTAAGACAGATTCAATGAAGAATCAAATATAATTTGTGAGGGGAAACAAAAGATAATTAGACAAAGAAAACTCACCTGTGGTTCAGTTAGTTCATCTATCATTCATATTTCATAAGTTCATCATTATTTATATATTAATATACTGTATGTATATATTTTTGGCCCATCTCAATGTATAGCGTTTCCCCACCCCACATTCCCTCTAGTAATAAAAAACGTGTATAGATATATGAAATATTTTATTTACTTGAAGTGTAGTGTATTTATATATAGTTTTGTGTGTATTGGTTTTAAGGTCTTCTACTTTTTGAGACAAATCTGCAGAAATATCTATCAAAGACGTTTCAAAACTGATTTCTGCCAATATGTAACTGCTATCATGACCTGTGTCGTACAAATTGTAGCTTTTCTGTTCGTTTCTTTAGACCCGTCGACCAGTTTCATTTGTATAAATTAACATCTTTGCATTATAGTGCTGCATTAAAAATTAAAAGAAAAACTAAATAAAAATATATTTTAACCAAATCACTTGAAACAAGCCCAATAAAAGTGTTGTTCAGGTAATGGAGTGATGTACTGTTGTTCTTAGATTTTTTTCAAGCATACGTTGTGGAATTTGCAATATTGTAGTATATCAGTACATAATATATTATATCTGCAATCAATGTACTGTACTGATCGTCTTCAGTAAGTACTGTAAATGCAAAGGTGCAGTACTATCTGCATTGAAGCTGGAATAATACCTACCACTACTAATATCAGGATCAACATGACTGTAAAGCACGTTTTCGGTGACGAGGTCAAAATCAGTAAAACACTGTCCACACAGAGTCCACTTATACTTGCCAAAAAGATCATTCTTCAATAGGATAGAACGCGTGCAATCTTTTTTTGTTCGTAATAACAGTTAAAGTGCAAAAAAGGCAACAGGACATACAGTATCCATGAATCAGGAAATCGATATGAATTGTATTATCAAAATATTTTCTTTGTTATCATCAATGGCACAAGACTTAACCTTTAAACTGACATTTACACGGACTACGGATGTTCGGGACGTTCACAAGTCACGTTAAGGTGTCGTCTGCTTTCCACCCCAAAAGTTCTTCCGTCTTTTCGTCTTTTAAGGTCTTCAGGAAAAGATCTGTTGGAGAAAAGGCATCATGATGGAAAACGTTCATTCACAATGGTGAGTCCCTAACTCGTAGGAAGGTAAAAAAAAAGCATCACATCAGTATTCTGGACTGTTTTCTGACGAACTGCCATTCACCAAAGTGCAAGTTTTATTAGCATGACATACTTTTGTCATTCTTTTTTTGTGCATTTGTATTTTAAAAATAGAAAGTTATTGTGCTACAAATGGACCTTATTATTTGACTCCCGGGGGGTGGGGTAAAAACAATTCAGTCTCACGCAGCTGTACCTAATCACCATCATGACGAAACGATATGTGCTGAACTCAAACACCTCTTCACATTCGCCTCAAGCGTCCCTCCTCTGACCCATGTCCGCTTTGAAATTTGCACTTGGTTCTACCTTCTGTGAATTGTCCTCCTCGTCCTATGGCCGGGAGGCTGTCCATTAACCTGGTAAGTTAATCCTAACGTTTCTCACCAAGTGTTCAGAAAGCATTCAATCCAACAATAACAACAACAACAACAACAATAATAATTACATCTCCTGGAATCAAAGCCTGCTCCGACAAGGTTCAGCAACTCTATCTCCTTGAGTCTAATGGCCAGTTCGCAGACATCATCCACTTCGCTCCATGCGGTACTGGACCCCGCCGGTGGACAGTAGAAGTCTAGCGGCTGATACTTAATCACCGCCAAGCTGCTGGGCCACGGTTCCTGCTCAGAGGTTACGGGCTGCTCTTTATCATTTCGGTTCGCGAAGAGGTTAGTCCAGATATCTTCATTTCTGGCGGCGGTATCGTACAGAGATGGAAAATACGGAAACTTATTCGTGCTCATTTTTTTTATGCTAAAGACGTGACAAAAAAACCGAATGCTTAATTTTGAAAATAAAATGCGCTTGGAGACTTCAGAACGTCGAGGAGCTTGTTTTTTTCTGAATTACATCATTCTTCATTGTAGCTCTGATGTCTGTGTTGTAGTTTTTGAACACATCGCTGCACTGAACTGAAAGTATTTTTAAAACATAAAACAACATTGCATAACAACGTTGTGGAAAACGGTAAATATATATAGCATAGTCTACAATTATTTTAACAAATGTTGCAGTCTTACTCCAAAGTGATTGCTGGTTAGATAATGCATGCTGTACAGCATTTACTGTAGCTTAATCTTAGCTCTGTAGGAAACCGATGATGCGCTTTGTGCCACTGAACTTCAGAAAGCTTTAAAGTCTCAGGAGACTACATTCTCCCAAATAACTAGGGACAGGCAGTTACCAAGGCACCAGAAACCCAAACTCTGACAGGCTAGCGGCGTACTTCGTAAGGTAAGATACGCTGTTGCATACTTCACATAAATTGTTTTTTAAAGTGTAAATAAAATGCAGTTAGAATTGCCGCGCTAGTGGGTGGTTAAACCCGGAATGCAACACCCTAATGAGGTACTGTAGACGAATGTTACCATCTGATGAAAATTAATTGTATTTATAAGGTGTTTGCATCTTAACAGAAACTGCTGTAATGAAAGAATTTTCTGACTTGCTGCAACAAGAGCCTAGTTTTCTGATTTCAGTTTTATTATTGTTTCCTTTTTAAAATAAAAATAAGCAATCCTGTTTAATATACTGATAAATAAACTGTTGGTTTAGCACATGGCTGGTCTAATTAGGTGAGATTGAATCGTCTAATATCAAGTGTGTTATTTAGTATCATCTTCTGTAACCTACTTGCCACAGCTGAAAAACTAACGGTTCATTTTATTCTGCAGGGCATGAGTATCCACAGCGCTTAAGCTGCTAGTTACCCCCAGAGGTCTTTAAAAGGACGCTAGTTTGTCTCCATGGAAATGAAAAGGGAAAGAAAATGCTGAAGTTATTCTTATTTGGTTTTTGCCACTTGGTCTTCGCCATTACAGAAACAAAGCATGGTAAAACCTTGTTTTCTTTTTTAAAAATATGTTGCATTGTACAGCGACTGTCATTATTTCCCCGAGATTAGATTATAAATGCAATAGCGGGGTTGCCTTTAAACCCTAATCTAAAGGATTGAGCCACCGTTAGTTATCGGCAACTTCTGTGCAGGGGCAGGAAGGCACTCACAATATTCAAGCTTTCATCATACACAGAAATCTTACACGTGAAATACGTAAGATACAAACTGTATAGACTTTCGTGACAACTTGAAATGCTACTGTATATCCCACCTTGTGCCCATTGCTTGCGGGGACAGGCTCCTGTTCTCCTGTACTGGATAAAGTGGTTTAAAAAATGGATGGATGGATTGTGAAATGGGTGTTTTTAGATGATTGTCAGCGCTGAATATTTGTTTGCTTCTGTTTTAGGACTGACAGTGTGCTCCTTGCTAAGACATGCTTTTGAGAGTATGAAGGAGGACATTAATGAGGCTGCAAGGATTCAGAAATCATTTTGCTTCTGTGTGGAGTGTGAATACTGCAAAACTGATTCACAGGTAACTATTTATTTGTGTAGATACTGTAAATTGTACTGACAGAACAAAGCTAGGCAAGCAATGTAAATTTGTAACTGTAACTTCATGGTACTGTAGGTGAGTAAATTTATTCAGTTAGTAGTGCAGACAAAATAACACATTTAGTGCTGTGCTCTAGGGAAACATATTTAACACCAGATATATTCATTTCAGACCTTTGAACTATAGCATTTTCAAGAAATAACTTATTAATATCCAGTGCTGTGGAATGGTGACCAGAGCTGCTATGCTATAGGAGTTGCTGCCCTTTGGGTAAGATGTTAAAGTGAGGTCTTGACTGTTTGGTTACTTAAAATCCATGGTACCGTTTATAAGAGTAAAAGAGTTAATCCTGGTGTCCTGGCTAAATTCCACCCTTGTCTTGTACAGTCCAGCCTACCTCAATATTCCCCTTTAATACAATTGGTAAATTTACTGTATTTCTGGCTTCTCCACCTGATCTCCTGTGTAGTGGGGCTGATAGCGTATAATAGCTGCTGTACATCACTCGGTTGTGGGCAGCACTTCAGTGGTGTATGAAGTGAGTCTTCTCCTACAGTATGTGTAAAGCACTTTTTGAATCTTTGCCATGAAAAATACTATACAATTGGAATTAATGGCAACAATCATATTGGAAACACTTTAAAATAATGACTGCAGATTCACATTTATTCTTACTAAAGATCCTATAAAATAAAACTTGAAAGTCTAAGGACATTCCCGAGTTCTGATGATGACTGTGGACTTTCTCGTAACGAGGTATTGTTCATTCAATAAAATCACGATCACGTCATGACAATATCAGTCATCAGTAATACCCCCTCATCTGAAAAGTACACAAATTTAAAGCTTGACCGCTGTATTTTCATCCTGTACAAATCTAAGAAAGAAAAAAACAAAACTCATTTTATGAGAGCTGTAGCAGCAGCCATATCACCCTGCAACTCACAACTGGCAGCCCACTGAAGCTAAGCGTGTGTGAGCCTGGTCAGTAGATGGATGGGAGACCTCCTGGGAAAAACCAAGGTTGCTGCTGGAAGCGGTGTTAGTGGGGCCAACGGGGGGCGCTCACCCTGTGGTCTATGTGGGTCCTAATTCCCCAGTATAGTGACGGGGACCCTATACTGTAAACAGGCGCCGTCCTTTGGATGAGACGTAAAACCGAGGTCCTGACTCTCTGTGGTCATTAAAAATCCCAGGGCGTTGCACATTGGTGGTGGTGGAGGGGAGTCCCCGTTACCTGTAAAGCGCTTTGAGTGAAGTGTCCAGGAAAGCACTATATAAGTGTAAACAATTATAGCTGTACTGTCAAACAAATTACTAAACATCAAGCCATTAAATAGTAAGTAAACATATCTTTTACGTATAACTTTAATAGCTATTGTAGCCACTGATAGTCTAAGCCAAGTGGACAAACCCTAGTTTTGTAGGGGACCAGAATACAACTTCAGAAACCTACAGTAATGCCATGTTTTTCAGCCCCTCCACTTTAGCCCCCTGTGTCTCTGTCAGGAGTACCTCTACAACCATAGGAGACGTGGGAGATTTTTCCAAATTCAGGAGTCAAAGACAGGCAAGGCTTTACCAATATCTTGTTGTAATATTGGTCTAATGGCTAGACATTACTCTAAATGTAATGTTTTAGGAATAAATTAGAATCGTATAAAAACTCTTTTTGTGTGGTATGAATAATATTTTTAAAATAGAAATGATGCAAGATTAATGTTGGGGAATTTGTATTTTCAAAGGCAATTCACATGCTTCTAACAAGAAAAGGAATATTCACAAAGTGTACTTTGATCTCTGTAAGCGGGATACTAATGTATCAGACGATCTTAACTTCAGTGAGCTGAAGAGTTTAGCTTGCTGTTCCGGGATAAACTACCATTCTCTACAGGAATACTCCCTGGTATGTATTTTTGTGTAATTAACTATGCTAAACAACCTCCTTCATTGCATAAACCAATTTTTACTTGGATAAGTAAAATTACTTAGAAATGACTTTGATGTGATGCAAATATTTCATGTTGCATTACAATATGATGCTAATGTGTGCGGTATTTCTGATGTCAGAGACTCTTTTTAAGTTGAAAATACTGTATAAAAATCAGATGCCTTTGGGTAAACAAAACTGTTGGTACATCACCAGGCTTCAGCCTGTTAATATTTAAATGTTATTTTATTCTTTAGCAGTGTGCTACAAAAATGCTTGTTTCATTGCAAGATTCCTAATGCACATCCCAGTAGAGTGCTATGTCTCATCTTTGTAGTACTTTGAATATTATTAGCTAAGTGATGCTGCAGTCATATTTTTATTATTTCTCCTCAACATGTATAAACCACAATAAAGAAGTAAAAAGTAGAACACTAGAAGTTAGCTTGTTAAAAAATCCTGAATGAAGTTTGGAATATTGGATTATCTTTTTCTTGGATAGAAAGTAAAACAACGGATCTGTGTATGGGCAATGAGGAGGCTGAGGTTCTGCCGTTTGTTTTTAAAAAAAGGTAAATAAAAAAGCTTAAATAACTTGTCAAAAACTGTCATGGCATCAATGCAAAATCATAAATCAAAATCATAAATCATAGAAAGGATGTATTTCAGTTTCAGGTGAGATATAGCAGAAGTACACCATTGTCTTGCATTCATAACATATTGCATAAGAGATAAAATATAATTGTTTGTTGAATCAAGTTATTTTTTGTATGGAACACCAGGACTCTGTGAGATATCGCATGATTGTTTATTAGATAATCAGAATTTTTTAGGAATTTAAAATAGTGTTGATATTTATGTGGAGGTTTCCAATAAGTGCTGGCCTGTTGCACAAGTTTGTGTGATAAATTAGACTCATTTTTACTGTACTTCATTTGAGCTTAATAAAACAGGATAACAATCGATGATGACAATTTGCAAATTATTGATATTGTTAACTTTAAAATAACCTTGTAGTGTTGTCTTTACTGCCATCTAGTGGAAAATAAAACATCTTCTTAGTAGTAGATAACTTTTAAAAAATTCAAAATGCTGTTGTAATTATAAGGTAGTTTATACATGATTATGAGCCTAATTCCTATAATGTGGCTGATTCTTGTCAAATATAAACCTTTTGGAATTTCAGCTTTTAGAATATTATGTTATGTAGTTGTATACTTATGTATCTTATTGTCAATTAGTTTTAGAAATTCTAGTTTGATTGTTTTTCTCCAATATCTGCAGGCAATCAAAATACAATATCACGTAGAAGATTCCGCAGAGCTGCTGAAAGTTCCTTTTCTTCTGACCTTTCACCTTCAATGAGACCTTTTGTTGCAACACAAAGAACAGAAGCACTGGACACAGCCTTGGTGTTCAGCTCATCTGGGAATTTTCTTATAGCTCCAGAATCAGAGGAATTGGGAAAACAGAGCAGAAGTGACATTGGGACTGGAATATCTTGGGAAGTGTTTTCCTTGTTTCAGCTTGAATCAAATCCTCAGGCATTGAGTGCTACAATTAAGTTGCAGGCATCTCTCTCGCATGAGATTATAATGAATCCTCTGTCTATCACGCCTTCTTTTTCAGATGAAATACTAATGCTAACATTAGCGGATGAACAGTGGAATCCATTAGTCTCTACTAGCATTGATACAGTTTCTACAGAAAACTTTCCTATTGTCTGGGAGTCTGATTTATTTTTAGGACCTAGTGCTCCCAGTGTTACTGCACAATCTCACCTATCATCTCTAAATATCATATCTGACCATAGTGATCATCCTTTGGACACAGAAAGTCTTAGTGTTGCTGAAAGTTTGGAGAGCTCATCTTTTGTGGTCCTAGCAGTGCATGACAGCAACTATCCCATTGATTCTGTCCTTTCAGATATATTGCAGCCTATGGAAAGACTGAGTTCTCAACTGGATGAATCTGAAAGTCTTGACGTGAGAATGATGTCTGAAATCGGTTGGCTTCCTTCGTTTCTTGAAAATTCAGACATCTTACTTTCATCGCATTCTTACATTGCTGAAACTAAAGCTCAGTTGATGCAATCAAGCACATTGTCTGATGATGCTTTGCCAGGAGCCCTTAAGAGCATAGCATGGTCTCAAAACCCAATTTTCTCTGACTTGGACAATAATGATTTTTATGCAGCCTCTGATGGATTTAAATCAGATGACTCCACACAAACCCCTGTGATGGACTATTCAAACAGCATGTACAGAGCTGGATTAAGTGAAACTGATGAGAGGAGTCTGCAGCTGTCTCTCACCTGGGTATCAGCAGAAGGTTACAGTGGAGCTTTCTTATCTGAAGATGCTACGGCTTTGGATTCGCTTAGGAGCAGCCCTTTTTATAATGATAAAGTTTCACATTGGTTTCCCTCAGCAGATATATCAAATACAGTGAGGGATAACAGCTTTCAGTTTTCTTTACCAGGGTCTGAAAATGTCCATTCTGATATAAATTATCCTGTACTGGAATCACAAATCTATGAAGAAGAGAGTATGATTTCTCTTGAAACACCCCAGACAGAGAGATTATCTATGGCCCTAACCCACTTAACAACCGTGAAAGAATCAGTCCGTGATTTAGCTGGTAATGAACTTAACACAGCATTTGAAAATATGCACATGTTTATACCTTCTTATCCTGTAACAACACCAGTGTCAACAGCGAGTGAAGTTGTTCTTTCTGAAGATCCTTTCAAATACCCCATCCTTTCTTTTGATTTGGCTTATAGTGAAGACTCTGCTAGCACTTTGAATAATAATTTAGTGGAATCTTCTTTCCTGCCAGCACATTCAATGATTACTGTGTTCGGGTCATCCAGATTTGATGAGAGCAGACTTAAATATGAGGATACAATGACAGGCAAAATGCACTTTTCACAAGGCTTCAAAGAGCTGTGCATTTCCTCAATGGATTGCTTAAGAAGTGAAGTCATCAGAACTGTTTTTGAACCATCAGAAAGAATATTTTCAGCTATTATAACTACACCAATATCTTTGGTATATGATTTAAGCAGAGTGGAAGAAATAATTATTTTGCCACTTTCTAGAGACATTGCAAGACAAGAGGACCTGTCTACTTTCAACGCAGAATATGCAGTTTCTCACAGTGATAGTGCTTTGCGTAGCATACAATCTCTAGAAAGCAAAGGGTTTGTTTTTGAAACATCTGTACCAGAGGTTTCTAGTTATGCTCCACAGCATCTGGAGTCTGATCGTGTAGATATTATTGACTCAGGAATGCTCCTGCCATCAAAAGATCCTTTAGGGAGTTCACAAAGTGAACTTTCTCTCTCTCTAATTGACTGGTCTTCTGTTTTTTCTGATACAGAGTTACTTGAAACTAATCACCTGAACTCAATGATTCTTTTTCCAAGTACGTTAACTGTAAAAAATTCTGTCTCCCTTTTAGAACCTTCTTTAGTTACTGACACGATAAAAGTCACCAAGAGTTTTAGCTCCGCTTCTAGGCAACTACCTCAGTCAGAACTTTCTAATACAGAAGTGTCAGATGCAGTGAAGACTGAGGACACTTACTCAACTTATTCAGTAGTGAATATTGATTTCTCTGTTCCAGGATCCATGTCATTTTTTTTCATTGAAGTATTCAACAAAGATTTGTATTCCTCTGAACACAATTCAGTGAGAGATATGTTTGAAAAATCTTTTTCTCCTGATGTAGGTCACATTAAAACAGATAGTTATTGGTCACTTCTTATTTCAGAGGGTTTGAACTCTGAAAAAGATGCAAGCTTGATATCTACATCTGAGGCAGGGTTATCAAGTTTTTATTCAGGAGAGATAACTGCCACTCCAATTATGATTTTTTCAGAGCTCCCATTCACTTTATTTCCAACAGGTGTTCATTCTGAATTACATTATAGTCAGCCTATTTCAGACACAGGGGCTTCCTGCATTCCTGCTTGCCTGGATACTAGATCTTTGTATTTGGCAGCTGCAAGTTCAAGTACAAATCCACAAGGGGGCAGTGCTGGACACTCATCTCAATCTTTTTCACAGCTGATGCCAGCTGCATCCTCTGTGAGAGACTCATTTGGATCTTGGACACAGGATTTGCAAGACCGTTTATCTTCAATAACTCTTATCGATTCAAACTTAAACACTTTACAAAGCGCTTTTTGGCCAGAGATGTCATTTGGTGGCACATCTCTGCAGCAGAACCTGGCAACAGCCTCCATTTATAACACAACATTACCTGCATTTTCCCCTCATTTCTCCAGCTCAGCAGTAATGACTTTCCCTGCAGGGGTGTCAGCATTCATCATGCTGTCTGTTGCAGATACAGAAAATTTGTCTTCTGTGACAAAAACAATCCTCACTCTCACTGCAGACGGCAGTACAGGAAAGAAGCCCTTGTCAACTTCATTTTCACCTGTCTCATCTTTTTCCACTTTAAAACAATCCACAGACTCATTAGAGTCATCACTCGATGCTATTACTAGTTCCTCTCTCTCCAGAAAAGACTATCCTTTCACTTTGCCAGTCATTCAAACCACGATAATATATACACGTCCCCTGAAGCAGTCTTATTTATTTGATATGGAAAATTCTCCGACGCAGCAGTTTTTCCCAAGTTCTGTTTTACCACTTGCCTCCATGTCATCTATGACAACAATGGTCTTGATTAGTGGTTCATTTCCCTCTACAGTTTATAGCACAGGGTTTATGATTAGTTCGTATTTTAAATTACCAGACCTTCTAGTATCTAACTTTGTGAGCTCGGCATCAATGCCAACTCCAAATCTATGGACTCTTACGACAAAAGGATCTGCAACAGTTACACCCACGGTTTCCCAATTCAATATGTCAATGGATTATGTTCCATTAAAGACAAAAACGGCTCAGGCCATCAGCAGTGGAATTCATCTATCTCAGCCACACCAAACAGTGCCAGCATTGTCATCATATACAATATCCAGTCTACCTGAACCATCCAATGTTTCTGCAACTGCTCCATCATTTAAAGCAGAGCATCTGTTAGAAATTACCCTGCGGGTAAACAGATCTGTGAATATCTTTGGTGAACCTTTTCAGAATGCAGTAAGCAGTGGTCTGCTCCGGACCTTTCTCCAGGCAGCAGCAACCAACAAGACAAAAAGCAAGAGAAGTGCCCCATTGATTAATGTACGTGACTAGGAGTTCTCTCTATATTTCATTTGATTTATTATTTAATACATTTCAGTTTTATAACTCTAGGTCTTATCGCTATCCATCCAATTAACACATATTTGTTCAGCAAGGGAAGTATCACACTGAAATGCAGAATTGGTTTCTTTACCTCAAACCAAGCGTGTCTAAATGATTGCAGTTAGAAGTGGCTGTGCAGAAATCAGAAAGCAGGAGGAAAAGATTTAATGGCAGGAAATGATTGTGAAATATGCTTGTTCAGGCACTGAATCCGAAGACTCCCCATGCCCTCAGTAATGAGATCGTGGTCATGAAGTTCAATTAATTAGATAAGCAGATTGATTTTTCTAGCAAGAAAATTAAAATAGATTGCAGGCAAGTCATCACCAGTATTCAAAGGATGGAATTTGTAAAGATTTGAAAGTACCAATCAACCTAAGATGTTCAGATTTAGCTTTAAAGCTCAGAGTAAAATCAAGAAAAACCATACACAGTATTTATGTTCAATTTGTTTATTGGCTTCTCAGGGAAAAGAAAGAATATTACGTGGTACCATATACAAATGTGAACAATCATCATGGCATGAAAGACTTGGTACCTAAACAAACTGTGTAAATCAAACAAGAATAAATCAGTAGAAAAAAGGACATGTTAGAAGAAATGTTATGACACTTTAGATTGTCAAGTGCAATTTTGTTTATTAAAAGTTCATTTGTGCAAATTTACATTATGTACTATATAATCTGCAATTGGCAAATAATTTATATTATTTACTATTCAGTCTATAAAAAGCAATATATGGAATATTATCATGATGTAAATGTATATTTGCTCATCTATTGTATGTGTCTGTTTTCTTATAGGTGGAGATTTTCACTGTCCGCAGACTAAGTGCAGATGTCCTTGTAGAGTTTGCTGTACTGTCTGATGGAAACCTACTCAGAGCCAAAGATGTTGAAGAAATATTTAATAGGCTTCCAGACCTTATTGGTACCTTAAATGAAAACCTACCTTATCCAGTATGTATTCTTTGAGAGGTGCTATGAATTAATCCATTATACATACAATATAAGTGTATGTCAATTAGTACTTAATTAGTCACTTTCCATGTAATATGTTTTCAGGGTTTTACTTGGTCTTACACAGGCAATGTCTTCAAAAAATGAGCTTCAGGTTTGTATTGTGCTTTAATTACTTGTGAAGCTTTATGTAGAATGAAAAAGAATTGCAATGCATTTTGAAATTGCCTGTCTCCACGCATACTAAACGTACAGGCATTCACTCTCTTACATTGGTGACTATGCGAGAAACCAGGAATAATGAATGAGTGTTCTGTAAACATATAGTGTAGGTGATAACCTTGTCAAATATGTTACTTTAACAAACAATATTTGTTACACTTTATAAAGTAGTAAATAACATTGTAGGACATGTAGTGTGACAATACCTCAGACTCCAACTTTATACCCTTTTAAAAAATGTAGGAGTGTAGGTATGTATCCGACATACATCTACAAGATGATATATACAGTACTGTATAAACCATTACAGTTTTTCAGTGAGAGAATATTACACTTCAGTGACAACAACAACAATTACAGTTTGTTACAGCATTGGGATAATATATCCTTTTATTCTCATATCTCATAAAAACAGCAATGTTATTACATAATTAAATGTGCATTGCTGCTTTAAACATATTATAACAAACATTATCAATAAAAAATTCACATGTGTATGTATTTTGTAAGAACAAGAAGAGGTTAATTCGACATTGAACAGCAATGTTATGGCTGTGGCGCCTGCTTCAGTTGTGCGACACCTGACTGTTCACAAAAAGACTCCACAGCCAAAACCTTGTGGTTTTCTTCTTTTCAACGTAATCCATGTAAATTCCTTTGCAGCTGGTCCCCTCTAACCTACATATTATATTTATAAAACAGTACATCTTGAGACATTATAAAGGGGACAAATTAATATGGGAACCTTTAGAATTTATTGAATTTTGAAGGCCTCTCGTTATATACAGTATATATAGATGTACTTGTGACAGTAAGTCTTCTAATAAAGGCAAAATGATTAAATTATAAAACAATGTCATGTCCAGAGAGACACGATACAGTTTCTAAGATTATGATCGGTACTCTGCAACTAAATACATTTTTAGGGCTTGCTAAGCGAAGGGGAATAGCTGCTGCAGAATACCTCTGACGGATTGAAATTGAATCGTTGCAGGTGGTGAAGGCTCCATCTGCAGTGATTGCCACCTCATTACCTCCGCTAGCAGATTTCACAGGCTGGTTAGCCGCGGTGGTGGTGCTGGCAGTCCTCTGTGTCTTGCTTGTGTCCCTTCTCATTTTGTACGGAAAGAAATCACAGAGAGAGGGAAGGACGGTCACTGCTGCTTCAAGTACAGAAGCCACTGGCTCGGAGGAGGTAAGGTTCACAAGGGAGAAAGGGCAGTGATTTCTTTTGTTTTCTTTCTGTTCTTCTAGGTAGTCAATATAATTGCACCTCTGTTTTTAGGCACAACATATGGGATATATTTTTGTTAAAAACATGGTTACTAACACAAAATCTGACATGTATATATAATGCATTTAACCTATAATTAGAAGTTCTTTTTATATTTTTTAGTTGATGGCACAATGAGGATGCTGATAAATACAGAATACAGCTTCTAGATCTCTTTGGTAAACTGTTCACTCTTTGCCTTGCATGTGCTTTCCCCCTGTTTTATTATTACTTTAAGCTAACAGTATAAACTCTGCGTTTGGATGCGCCAGCGCTAGTGCTCGCTAATTATCAATCCATTCCTTGGGCGATAGATTTATTCCAGTAGAGGCGACAGTGACTTCTGGGTTTCCTACCAACACATGTGTAAATGCTTAAGTGATCTAATTATTCATTTAATTTTCGAAAACAACCATTTCCTCCATGTATTAATCAGTTTCTGATTAAATAATGATAACAGAATCCTTGATCTCCAATCACATAATAGCCCCATTAGCTGAAATAAGGGATTAAAAAAAACAGACCATGGTGCTTCTAGCTGCTGTGAGGCCTCAGCTGCCAGATGCTTATTAGGCCACGTTTCCCTCTGCAGAAGCCTTTGGCCCCAGCCTGGTGATAATTTGCCAGTGGTGTCATCCCAGTAGTGACTGGTTGACCACACACTAAGCTGATTTTTTGTACCCATCCCCAGATAGTGAGGAGCTTGGTTTGTTGTTAAGTAAAAATCATGGAACAGGGGTGCCCAGTCCCGTTCCTGGAGTGCTGCATTTCTTTAAATCGACCCTTCAGTAACTCAAATTGAGAACTGTATTACATGAAAGTAAGTGCACTTAAAACCGAGAATGGAAGCTATTCTTTACCCAGGGGACGGGGGTAAAGCTAGTCTTGCTGTTACGCTAATATGATATCCTGATTTCCTTCAAGAAACAGCTGTATGCAGTATGTAGGCTAGATGTGCATAATGGCCTCCTGTTGTTTGATAACTATCTTATGTTGTTAAGAATTGGGAAAAGCTTTGAATGTTAACCAGTCCAGCAATATCTCCCAACACAGTTCCTGTCCTGGCTCAGGACTGGGCACATCTTCCAAAGATGGACAGCACATGAAGTCAACATAGTATCACACAGTTATGTGCTTTTTCTTTGTTGGGGGGGGGGAATCCCACTGAAACTTAGGGAAAGATCTGTACTGTAAGTCACTGTTTGGGTGATAGTGGAACCACCTTATCTGCAAGTTTTCTTTCCATTGACCACTGGGAAAACCTTAGGTTCTTAGTGCAACACTCTATAATCAAGATGATTCTTGGGTGGATAACACCTGTCACAATGTGCCTTATTAATGTACAGGGAACAAAATTCTTTGTCATGGACATTGCAATGCAGTTTTATTGCTTTAGTTGCTTTTCATTGCAGCATTGCACTACTGTTTAATTGTCTTTGAGGAAAAACCTGTAACTGCTATACTAAGAATTTATCATTTTAGATGTTAAAAGACTGATTAAATATAGAGCAAAATGTATTTTTATGCTACATACACAAATTATTAGAATCTTCTAAGTATTTAGTTTGTGTATGATTTTGGAAATAGGCAGGGTAGGGGAAAGATACATTTAAGATCCATCACAATTTCCCAAATTATTAATTATTTATGCTGTTTGTGTGGAGATTGTGTTTTCCTTGTGTTCGCAAGTGTTTCCTCCGGATGCTTCAGTTTTCTCCCACAGATCAAAAACTTACTGGTAGGTTAATTGCTTTCTGGGCGAATTGGCTCACGTGTGCACGTTTGTGTCTGTGTCTGCCCTGCAATTGACTGGCGTCCTGTCAAGGGTGTATCCTGCCTTGTGCCTGATGCTTGTTGAGATCTCCCCTGTGTCCCTGAATTGGAGTAAGAGGTTAGAAAATGGATTAACACAAGATCATATTTTTCTTCTGTGCTTCAACTTTGACCATTATTGTTTGGCACATTGGTCCATGAGGAGATATGTATGTTTACCCCTGTTTCTTTTAGGTTTTTTTTATTCCACCAAATAAAATGATAAGAACGGTATCATCAATGAAGAAAAAAAAACAATTAAGCATCAACATTAGTAATTAAGTGGCCTTTTAAACATTGCTGGGTCAGTACATGACCTGGGTATGCAAGTGTAATACGAGTTGTGTAATCTCTTCTCAGTAATTAATGAATAATTACTGAAAGAGAAGCAAGAGGGAATACCAGACCTCTGCCCTCAGCATAAGATCAAATACAGGAGTAAATCTGTTAAGCTCATGTTCTTTCTAATGCAAAAAAGGTTTTATTCCTGCCTTTTATTTTTTAAAATCATGAGTGCAGTAGTGTGGATACTGATCTAATCCGCGGTGGCTCGGAGATGGAATACTCTAAGCCTAGCGTGTCTAGACAAATCCGACAAGGGCACTAAGTGAATTGAGTTCTGCTGCTCTCTGACCGTCTGTTAGCACGTGGATTTGTAAAACACTTTTAAGATGTTTCAGAACATGATGGGTGGTTTATAGAAGTCAGGATTATGATGTGATGGGGTTGTAGAAACAGTAAATCCTGGCATCTGCAACTGTTTTTAATGATAGTTTGGGTCCTTATTTATAAGTATCCTGTATACCCTTCTTTAAAAAGCCATTGCCAAGGGTTTTGTTGCAGGATTGTCTTGTAATGCTTAGATTCTAATGAGCCATAAACAGCTTAATGTTGTTTATTAGCTTTGGGTTCACTCATCAAAACTTTTCTTGCTCTAGTCAGCTTATTGTACTTTCATCAATACAGGGACCTTCCAACCATGCTGGAAACCCAGTAGTACTACTTCAAATTGTCAATAGAGGTTTTTCACATTAGAGCTTGATTTAAGAACCATTGATTTCAGACTGCAAGAAATGAGGTTATATAACAAACCACAAATATTGCACACTCCTAGCATTTCCAAAGAATGTGCGTGACATCAGCCTTGATACGGTAGTGGACACAG
Source organism: Atractosteus spatula (assembly GCF_055471065.1). Taxonomy (NCBI): domain Eukaryota; kingdom Metazoa; phylum Chordata; class Actinopteri; order Semionotiformes; family Lepisosteidae; genus Atractosteus; species Atractosteus spatula. Next base: position 9,462,150 of record NC_142721.1, on the reverse strand, counting down.
CACCTGTAGACTGTCTACAAATCATTGTACTCTTGCAGAGTTAAACGCAGATTATTCAGATTAATAGGTAAATGAAACCGTTCAAAGTATTGCTAAAAAACTAATGTGCTCCTTAAGACTTGATCATCAAGTGCAGAACTAAAATATTTTGTTACTTGAGCCACTTTGTAGTGCATAGTAAATTTACAGTAGCTGCAAGCTTTCTTTCACTTTTGCAGCGAAATTATTCTGTCTTGCATTGATTTAAGGATGTGTAACACTGGAATTAAATTTTCCAGTTGGAGTGACAGTTAAGTCTGAATCTTCTGTTCAGATGTAACAAGGCTCTATTGCCTGAAGAGAAAGGGAAAATGTGCCCTCTGTGCTTTCTAGTTTTTTTCAGACTTCAGAGTGAACTTTATTCTAACAATGCTTGGCAAAAAAATAAATAGTAAGGATTGCAATGCACCATCAGTATATCCTGAATACCAATTCTTTTATTGTGGAAGTCATTAAAGAGGTTTACATTTATTTTGTTAATTAGGTCCTTTCTGTGAAGTGCCAGAGCTATAATAGAACTAAACTCATTAGCCCCAGTGAAAATTACCTTTATACGCCAGTGAGTTCAATCAGTTCTACTAGGTTTCTTAGTTTCAGTGTGTTCCTACATTTAATGAAAAACTATGCTTATATAACTATAACAAGTAAAAGGCTTAAGTGCAATTTAAAAAGTGGTTATTCTTACAAGACACCAGCAGAGGTCTCAGTTTAATTTGTAAAAGGTATTGTAGGAAAAAGTCGTGCTTTGCTCTTTTGATTAAGATTTAATTTTTCAGGAGAGCTAGCTTTACAGACAGTAGCATTTAGCTCAACAAATGCATACTGTAGATCACCTATATAGACCCTTAATTAAACTTGCCACATGGAATATTTATAAACAATAGCATTGTTGTGAGGGCTGCTTGGTTACCAGTTAGCAACCTTACAATAATTTGTTCAGACATTGTTTTTCCTCATTTCCAGTTTCCATCAGATTTGCAACAGAATTAGCTGTCTGTTTTGAAAGAAAAGCTACCTTCCATTGCACATGTTATAGACTTTGAGTTTGAGTAAGCACAGAGTAAATGAGACTGCATTTCTGATACTGTACAGTAGATTACTTTGCAGTGGATTTTAAACATGGACTTTAAGATTTTGTCAGGTTCCTTACTCTCAAATTTACTAATACCGTTGTTAAACATATTGATAAAATGGAAAGATCATTACAGATAAAAATGCCAGTAAAATGACTGAATACTGGTCGCTATATACTGTACAGGAATTTCAATTGGGTAACAGTATGAACAGGCTTGTCCCTCTTTAGACATTATTTTCAGATTTTTTGTAGGCTGTGAAGAATTTTAGTATTGCTACATTATCACATACAAATGACTAAAAATGTTGCCTGAATATGGATGGATCGAAATTAAAAGTATATTTTTTACGTTTTGTTTACACATTACAGAAGGTTAAGTGAAGATGTTTAAGTAGGTCATTGTGATGAGACATTCATGTTAAAAAGGCCTCTATATGAAACTATATGTTATGAACACTGAAAGAAAATCTGAACAAAAATCTGCAAATACTGGGAAATCTGCAAATATACCAACATAAAAAAGTATATACTGGTATACAAATATGCAATTGTGAAATTAAAACAGAACATATCTTTATTTTTTAATTTTTTTTCTTTACTTCAATAAAGAAAATAACTTGTACTCCACCTGCATGTCAGCATTTCCTTTACCTGTGGAACAAGTGGAGGTTTCTGAAACAGCTAAAAGGAAGTACATTCCAGTGTTTCTTCCTCCATTTGAAGGCAAGAGAACGAAATATTCAAAATAAAGGACTGCCACAAATCACTACACATTAGGGAATCTTTCAGATGAACATCTAACACCCTTTTCAGAAGAGAAGATTCAGTTTTGCGTATGCTAATATAGTATACATGAAAAATATCTCTAAGCTTAAGGCAGTGCTGGCTTCCAATGCCCCACTGGAAGAAGAGGCTTTGTCAGGCCGTACCCTTGCAAATCCTTGTGGAGGTGTTAATGAGTGCCAGTTGTCACACTGGCCGAATGTCATGGACACCTGTCCACTTGGAACTCAAAGGAAAAGAGTGATAATGATATACTGCCCATTTACAGCTCCACCAAGCCACCCGGCCCTCAGCGTTTTTTTCAATTTGCATGGTAAAATATGTTTTTTTCTTTTTTTTTAAAGGACCGACATCGTACTACCAGAGTGCATGTCGGGGGTCATCAAAATTTAAAGGATGTGGAGATGGGAGGGAATGAAAGGAAACCGATCAAGCAGCCCCTGCTTCTTCCGAGAACTGCTCCTTCAGATACATTCAGAACAGCAGCGAGTGCTGAAAAGTAAGTAAATTGACAATGCTTTCCTGCTCTTGTTCTAACATATTGGAGCTTTAGGAGCAAGACCAGCAGCCTACCCAATACTTGTTATGTTGTGCCTGCTGGGAAGCTACTCTCTTTGGCTTGATAAGATTGTGAAATATGGCCTCAGGTGCTGACAGATTTTTTTTAGAAAACTTGCTTTGAATCTTCTCTTTCCCCCCCTCCCCCCTTGCAAAACCCATATTTTTGTTATCTCCTGCTGGACAGCAGCACAGCACTTGAAGAAGCTTTACTACCGGTATTGACATTTTTACAAAGTGGAAAATACTGTACTGAGGAAATAGAGGACATCTTAATTTAGCAGAATTAATTACGTTTGGTTAAACCTTCTACTGAGGGTCCACAATCAAATTCTTATCTGCTAATAAGAATTCACAAATGTAATTACAGTTCAGTACCTGGCAGGAGCAATGCTGTGATTAAAAAGTAATGACATATGCATCATGAAAAAAAGCAGTTAAGGTACAGTATATCTGAAGTGATTAATTGGAATTTATGTTCTTGTTCCATTTTTTCATTATCTTGAATCTACATTGTTTTATGGGTTTGTATTTGAAACAAGTCAGCCTCCTTCTGTACTTACAAAGCTTGCATTTCCTATAGTAATTCCCATGTATATCATGCTTACACTATAAGATAAGTGTTTTCCCTTGTGAAAAACATCACACATAACTACCCTTAAACTAGTATTGTGCTTCCGTAGTCCTCAAAGGCAGGTTTATTTATTAAATAAACTAAGTTTTAAGCTGTATCAGTCAGGTAATTTACTTCAGTTAATTACTTTAAAGAACAGATTGGGTTAAATCCTTGGGGCTGTTCTTCAGTGTTGGATGATTCATCCACTATTTGAGGTGTTCCAATGAGTTCTGAGATTCAGTGCTAAATGCCAGAGGCTTCTGGCAACACTAATGCACGCAATGGGAAGTCAGTATTCAAACCATTGAGCTGCTTAATAAGTAACATAGGACAAAGAAACTGCTTTATTGGCTTATTTGCATGAACACTTGCAGATCCAGTTTATAGCCTCAAATCTCCTGGAAGGGCTAGTCCAGTACATAGATGAAGCTTTCATTAGCACATTCCATGTTCTAATTTCCAATATCCATGGCCACATCTGGAATAATGGTTTTTGGATGTTTTCATTTTGAAGAGGACATTTTATATTTAAATAGTGAAATACTTTAGTCTGTGGAAAATGTCATCAAGAGGTTGCTATAGTGAAAGCTATAGCTTGTCAAGACTGTCCTGAATCTCCTCAGCCCACTGTATTGCATTGTAGTCAATAATCTTCCAGTTATTGGCTTGGAATGTCCATTTAATTGGAGAACATATACTATACATGGTTCAGTAATTAAAAATGTCATTACATGAGACATGCAGTACATGCAGAACACATGGACATGTTCATAGTGGATTAAAATGAATTGTGATTCCAGGTTTATAGATATTTGATTCCACAAACAGTTCTAGTAGAATGGTGTGCAGCTATCTTAAAATACAGTTTATGTAATGTTACTATTGAAATTTGAGATAGCAGTACATCATGCATTTTTTGATTAAAAAAGTTCTTCACTGAAACATTTTTTCTTATTTAATGTTAAATGAGTACAGCTTAGGTTACAAAGCACCAGTATATTTAATCATTTAGTAACATAATATCAGTGGTCATGCAGCTGTAGACAGAAGGTATTGCTTGCTTATCTTAGCTTTGCACTAATGGTTGTGCAATGCTGCTTTGGAATTATGGGTTTAAATCTGTAGAAGCTGGTTCCATGAGATTATTATAATAAATAGCATAGGCTAACCTAGTTTCATAAATTATGTAATCTTTTCAACATTACATAGAAAATTGTATTTTTTTGTTTTTTTCATAATCTGTTATTCTTCCTTGCTTATTCATCCTTCCATTAAGTGATTAACAACAGATCCTTTTAACAATCGAGAAACTCATTTCTTTTCAATTGTGAGAGGACAATGCCAATCATTTAACTGTTAAGAAAAATAATAAGAAAGACCTTGTCATTGGATCAAAAATTCTTTTTTAAAGTCCTGAAGCAAAATGTGTCTGCTTTCCAGAATAAGGCTTCAGTGGTCAATTTATTTGGCTTTAATTAAAAGTTGTTTTAGAGCTTGTGGTTTCTGGAAGCAAAATGACAACCTCTTCTAACAAACCAGGTTTACAACAACAGCTTCTGTGCCTAAATGTCTGTCTGCTAATTGATTAACCACAAGATGCTGAACTGATAGGTGCTGATGAAAAATAAAGTTTTCATTTCCACGGAGGTGGCAAATCTAGCAATGCATCTTCAATTTTTAAATGTAGATTTCTTTATGTTTAAGAGGTGAATCATTTACTAGGAAATTATTAACTGCAAACCTGGCTTTATTTATTTTTTTGCACTATTATTCTTCTATTTGATCTTATATATTCCCTAAACTCTTTCAGCTTCATTGGTCAATTGGTTCTCTTGACTATACGTGCTACCAGCTCTTGACTTCAGACCGCAGGGGCAGTCTGTGCCTGGCCTGGCTGGGACAGAGAATACAGAAACAAGTGGATATACTTGCATGGGGAGGGAATTATGTTAGGCACTTCCATGTTGTCATAAGTCATTTACCTAATGTAACGTGATTGGCAATTCTCACTTTCTTAATGGGCTTCCTTTCTAATTTGTCGTGCTTCACTATGACAAAATGATTGATGATGTCTTATTTTAGTGATTTTTTTAAAAACCTTAGTTGCCCATGTTGCCTCTTAGACTGTCTGAATCACATTTTTATATATATTTTTGGAAATCATCACACACTATAGTCTCGTGAAAGCAATTCTACTTGACCTTTCCTTATTCTGCATAATGTTCCAGCCTTGTGTATTTGTGTATTTTTCTTTCTTATTCGGGTTGGTTAAAGATAGTGATCCTTCAAGGTCACATCGGAAAAACACTTGCACAAAAGGTGCAAGAAATAGTTTCCTGATGCTTCACTGCATCACTCTGACAGTTATAGTATAGCAGGATAGTATAGCAGATGAAATGGAGCATTAAATAACCTGTTGTACGTTTCATGTTATTATCCTGTGGTTTTTGAGAGCATGCTTGCTCTTTGCCAGGCAGCAAGTCTCATACACTTAAATGCTTTATTTCACTAATGGGTGCTGTCTCTGTAATTTATTGCCAGTTCATTAGACTCTGTTGACTTTGTTACGACCTAGCAATTGACTGAGAAAGCAGATGTCTGAGCCCCAGCTTATGAGAGTGAACCAGAAAGTTGATCAAATATGAGTTTTTATACGTTTTTCAAGGTTTTTATTGCATACTTCTTTGTCAAACGTGTTTGAGAAAAAATCCAATCCCTTTAATGATATTGTGTTTTATACTCTCCAGCAGGTGGAGATGTTTGTCATATAACCTTCAGAAAGAAGGCTTTCTTAGCTGTGTTAATGCTGTTCATATCTTTGGGGGTTCACAGCACGGGAAAACTGTGGTACCAGAAGATTATAAGGGCACTGATCCAGCACTGTTAGGAACATGTCATCTGAACAGCCTTGACAAACAAAAAAAAAAAATGCAGGACCATATCTGGAGCCACTTAACAATTGAGGAGTGGCCTAGATATTCTTGGAAGGAGATGTTTCTCTATTTCTTTTTTTATGTGAGCTGTTAATAGATTAATTTAATACTTTTAATTAATTTAATCAATTACTGGGCTTAATTAGTTGAAATTACCATTTGTTCCAGATATTTAGTGACTGAGAATTAAAAGATATCCATAAAATGTGCACAAATATAGTTCACTGAGAACAGGTTTAGCTTCCCCTGCAACAGTGGAGCACATCTTTGTTGCACTGCTAAGATGTGCAGGCAAATCGGTCATATACTGATTTATACATGTATACATTATTTTAAATTCAGCTTACTGCAATAAAGACAAGTGTCTTCTGAGTTTAATACTATAATCAACAACACTTCAGTCTTTTGGGAGCAATTAAGAAATATTGACTCATGAAAACTAAAAACAGTAAAATACTGTTTTACATACAGTACACGTACAGTATGCACTGTCCATCAGCTGTAGTTGTATGAGTTATACTGTATGTCATATTATAAAGATCACTGAAAAAAGCTGTGCTTAAGGCATGCTTGGTAGGATAGGGCTCTTCAAGTTGTAAAAAAAGCATCTTACTTTTTGTCCAAAAATTGGAGTATACTGATAAAACAGTTTTCCGGTAGCTCAGATGAATCATTTTAATGATTAGGTTTCAGCGTTACAAAATACCTTTTTCTTGTTGTGGTAGGTGTGTGTGTTGGTGAGTTCAATACGCTATTGATTCACTGGGGACATGAGTAGTGGGCAGGGAGATCGATGCAAACGTTGGTGTTCCAGAAAGGCATGAAAGACACTGCTGATGAGGCTGAGGTATGATCTGAGAGCACATCACCTGCCAGCTGTGGTGCCCTGATGTGGCTCTTTGTTAGGATGAGAAGAGCCACACGTGTATTATAAGAATCCATACTAGTATGTTGTTTACCAAAGATCAGATTGGATTATTTTGCCAGTCACTGTATTTCAGCAGCAAATTATGGTTACTAACATGACTTTAATGCAGAAGCAGCAGTGGTGCAGGGTGCTGCAGACTTTAGAGAAGGGCTGGAAATACTGCACACTAGATGGAAAATAAAGCAACACAGATCAATCTCCTCGAGCAATTAATTTGTTTATTGTCAGTTATCTCCTCTTTTAAATGATATCCATCATTTTAAAAAAGTGTCTAAAGGTTGACGTGGCAACCCCTTGAGTGCAAGCCTCATTCTTATTCATGGCACACCACTGTGTAAGAAGGCCACCATAGTAATAGAGTGTAGCACCTCCTGCAGAATTTTTAGACTGCTCTGTTGCTGGCCTTGGGAAGGAAGCATGCCTTTTTTTTTGTTTGTTCAGCAGGGAATTCAGTGTCTTGTATAGCCAAGGGATTTTGCTCAAGGCTGTTTAAGTACCAGTGAAAAGGGATTAAAACAGGCTGCACTGGGCTTTTTAAGAATTTTGTTCTTTGCCTGCACCCTGTTGACTGATTTCTCACTGATGAGCCTGGACAGCCCCTGCTCAAGGTTCATTAAAAGCTGACCTGTTCGCCCTCACAATGGCACTTTTTCTTCTCAGCTTGTTTTTTTCCCTTCTCTACCTCCCTACTGTATTTCCAGCTTTACTTGTCTTAGTGTTTGTTTTTCAGGCGAGTTGTCCATTTCCACTGCTGTCACCATTACACAACAGAGCCCTGTTTTACTGTAAAACTGTTACAGACATGAAAGAGTGAGTTTCACAAATAATGTTTCTGAACTGGGGGGGTCTTGAAAGCATTCTTCTTATAGAGCTGTGTCTCTTAAAGATATTCTGCATGTCATAAATGGCAGAAAAAAATCAGGAAGTGTCAATCAGTGGCCGAACAAAGAATGTCTATTCTTGGTCTTGCAAAGGTCTCATTTGTAACTTTTAGATCTCAAGTGTTTCCTTGCAGCATAAATATTTTTATGTGTTCTTTGAAATCAAAAGTCAATACATCAGATCCACTTCACTTTATTGAGTATCCTAATATTTCTAGTTCTTGTTTGCTAGTCTGTTTTTCTGCTTTGTGTAGATGCATTTCCTAACATATTACATGTTTCACTTATTTTAATTGGCTGCCTGTTAGTAGAAGACAGGTCAATTAGCGCCACGGATATGTTTTTCATTAGTTTGGGAGAATGAAGGAAGGAAGAGGGGGCTGACACAGGTGAAACATGTTGAAATAACTGGGGCAAAGAGGTGACTGGAATACGAACAATCCGAAGTGCCGCTGCTTTCATCATCTGAGAACAAACAAGGGTGAACAAACAAGTGATGAGGAGTCTTGCATGCTCAGGCTGTTCCAAATTAAATTGAATGGCTCTGGTGAACCTTCCAATCTCAATTTCAAATGAGGACTTTGAACACAAAGCACATCATTCTAACAATGTGTGGTAGGAGTCTAAAAAAACTCTGACAAGCATTTTACCTATGTTAAAAAACGCACATTAACTAAATACCTCAATCTATAAAAACAGGTTTATTATTATCACTGAAACCGATTTTGTACTGGCGAGAAATTATCAAGATGTGAAAATTACTCTGGAGTGGAAATGATTACTTAAAGGAGAGTTACTAATTACAGGAACGTGGAAACAGTTACAAGTAGATTCACATTGCCTGATCCAAGTGGCATAAGCTGCTTTCAGTATGGTGAAAGAAAAAAGTTCAGCTTCTAAGGGGTATTCGGATATTTAAACCCCACAGTATGTTAAAGCTATTAGTAAACCAGCCAAGACTCCCTTTGCTGCTTTATGGTCTTTATAAAAGTCAATACAACTTTCAAATGTCAAGAATTAAAATTTTCCATAAATTGTGACTATGTATATTTTCCTTTCCATTCTTTAAAATTCCATTTTGATTGTATAAAGTTATAGGACATGTATTTACAGGATGATTGCGTAGTGAAGTATTTTTTGTAAAAGAATGGAAGATATTTCATATTTTTTGAAAACTCAGTTTAAAGTGTTTCACAATTTGCCTTTTTTCAGGATTTTCAAACCTTCATTTCAGGCACTATTCTACCTCTTCACTGCTGGATGCCTACTTAGGGTCCTGGAAGATTACCACTTTAAATTTTTCAGCAGGAACAATAAAACAAACCAGTGAGGTTTAGAAATCATCAATCCCTAGCAGTTCAAATGAAACCAAAGAAATTGCTTCAAACCTTCATCTCATTGTTACAGATAAAAAAAAAAGAACTCTCAGTACTTTACTATTTTCTTTGTCACACTGTACACAGGAGTCACAGCAGCCGACAGTATGAGGTATGACAAAGAAAAACCTTCTATCTGAATGTAAACAGGCTTTATTTTTTCTGGATCTCACATTGAGGTGGTGCACATACGGTGCGGTATACTGAGAGAAATTGAAAATGCAGTGAATGCTGTTAGTTCCTGTACTCATTGGTTGTGGCTTTAATGTCTGTCAGTATACAATTTATTCTCATACTTTTTATAGTCTTTTAAAAGGCATTAGCAACTCCCTCTTTGAAACAATTCACTAATTCATCTAATAATTAATAAATATTGACAATTGAACTGTTCTCATTGATCAATGTTACCATTGATATTTATTGATTCATCCATAAATCATTTTCCAAGGCTTGGAGTCCCTTCCCTACCTTCTTGCCTTCTAGAGTTGAATCCCTCAGACAAAGTGGAGACAAGGAGAGGCTGTGCTGTTGCCTGCAAATCTGTCTGTATGTGTGTGTGTATAAATAAAACATAAACGGCATATTTAAATGTGCTTTTTTAGAATGAAGTTTCACAACAGCCTGGCTTAGCATAAGCCTCAGCAGACTGGGACTGCTCAGAATGAGTGATACAGAGTCACAGAAGGTTATATAGAGAGGAGCAGTGAGCTCGGCCTTCCTGAGCCTCTGGGATAGCACTCAGAACTAAGGTCACAAGTTGTCTCACTGTGGAGTTCTCTAAAACTTCACTAGAATACATCATTTTAAATCTTGTAGATGTGTGCATAGCATGAAGAAAAGAAACGTAAACAGAAAGTCTAAATACAACTTCTGAAATCATGCTTGATTTAAAAACACACATTTCTTCCTTTCCATCTGTCCCATGTGACATTTTTAAACATACTCCTTTACATGTCCCAAAGCACTTCCTAAATCTGCCTTATTTACATTGCTGTTTTAGGATTTATATAGTTTTAAAATAGGAATTTAATCAAGGGATAGTGTGTTGAAATTGTCCGGTGTACTCCTATGACTTCAGTTAGAATATGGTGTTTAGTTTGGGTCGACACCGAAAAGGTATGGCTGCTCTGTAATCTGTCCAGATAAGAGAAATCAGGTACGTTTCCGGGAGGCATTGGCAACCCAGTTAACTTACAGAATCACCAGTGAAATACAATCCAGGTGACACAGAGACGTGCATTTACAACCGAGAACAGGAGGCACTCCTTTGCAGAAGGAGATGTGGGAAGTCTGGAAAAAAACAACCAGCCGTGTTACCAAAGTCAGTACCATTGTTTTCTTGTAGAAAAGACCGAATGAGACCCTGAGATCAATTAGCTAATAAGAACTAAACAGGTTAGATGGCTTGAATGGTCTCTTCTCAACTGCAAACTGTCTTATGTTCTTACTGTATGTCTACAGAATGACATTAATAATAACTATTCTCTCATTATAAAAGAAAATATGCAACACCAGTGTATAGAGTTAAGTGTTTAATTGGCAGTTTCCTGTTTTAAATATTGGTGTTATTAGTGTTAATGTCAATTAATGTTAATTGATGATGTATGAAAAGGTGATGAGTTTACAATAATGATAACCCCCTTACTGCCTTATGATTTGTAATTCATGAAGGTTTTAATGGTCATTAGCAAGAAATTCTGATGATTTTGATTGGAAAGATTTGGATAATGCAATGTAAGCTTCATCTGTCTTCTATTTCCAACCTTTCTGCCAGCTAAGCAGTCTGCTGTCTTAGAAGATATATTTTAGCTCATATTGTGCACCTGCTCATATTTTATGCTGAGGAACAGGGCTGATTGAAGCATAAAAGAAAAAAAAATTTCATATGGATAATACATAACCAGATGCACAGTTGCATTTACTCAGTCATGCTTTAAAAATGATGTGTCTTAGTACAGCTTTGAAGCACCTTGAAGTATTTAGATTTTTTTGTCTGTACAGTAGTTTCCTAGTCTTTTGAGAAATATTTTCAGTACTTAGAGATCCTTGAGCATCTTAAAATTGTAATCCTTTTGAGTTTTAATGAAAAATAGACATTACCATCACAATCTGTAATCAAGATGTAAGCCCATCTAACAACTGAAGGAGTTAGTTTGCAAAAAAGAACCTAAAGGAACAAAATGAACATTAAGTTCACAGTTGATAATCACAGTAACCTATTTTGTATTTTGTAAAACCTTAGTTTCCTTCTTTTTGTTGCTTGCAATTAAGTCATAGTTCTACCTATATGTTATAAAGGATTTCAAATATTTTCAACAGATATAACAATTGTAATAATTTTAAAATCATTAGGCTCACAGTGGTTGGTGAATGGCAGGGGATGCCGCACAACTCTCTCTCAGTTACCGAAGCAGCTCTGTAGTGGACAGTCTATGTAAACCGAACCCTTTCCAACACCACTGCAATGGCACCTGCATCTGCTTCAATTCATTTTCCTCCGTCCCAATGGGCAAGGCTTAAATTGGACTAGATACCGTGTTTCACACCAGCAAGCTGAAGATCAAGAAATCTTTCTGTAAGACAGGCTGTGCTCCACTGCTTGTTCTAAAATGATATATATTTTTTTTACTTTCAGCCTTCCTCTCATTAAATCTGTAGTCAAGTCAGAGATGTGCAGTTGGTAGAAAAACATGGAATTTGTGTTTTGGGTAGCTGTGTCTACTGTATAACTGTATAAAAGGTAAAACTCCCAGCATCCTCACAAGTTTTTTAAAGGTAAAATGCAACATTTCTCAGTGTTTCTTTCCTCTCGATTGTCAAATAAATGTCTTTTAACAGGCAATATAAATGTCTTTTGCCTATGCAATCTGTTTTAGAAGATTTACTTCTCCTGGGAAAATATTCACTGAGAAATACCATTAGTGCTCTATTTAGCTGCTGCAATTGACGGGTAGATGTTATTATTGATATCATTGGATTTTCTGTATATCTGGAGGGCTCATACTGATTGCAAATCACCAGTACATAGTGATGTTATCATCTGTCCCATCCTGTTTAAATCAGGGTATGGTTCATTAAATCCTTGCGTATCCGGACTTTATTAACACGTTGAGCTTATGTGTGGTGTGCGTAATTCCTTTACCAGTGATGATCTAGCAATTTAAAATGCAGTACTTTTTTATAACTGTTCTTTCTCTATTGAGAGAACATTTACAAAGACTGTAAGAGTTTAGTAAGCTCCTGAAAGGTACCATTTCAGTTATCCTAATGATCCCACCTTGAGTCTAGAATGTATATTTATGCATATTAATATAATTTTTGTATACATTAAGTGCATAGTGTTACTTACAGTACAAAATGGTTTAAGAAGATAAATTATTATGAAGGGCTGCCTGCTTTGTTGCAGCACAAGCACCAATAAAGTTGCTGCCCATTTCTGGCAGTGAATAAACATCAGGGACAACACATGAAATGTATAAATAAGTAGAGTTTGCTGACAAATGGAAATAGATGTTCTCAAAATGACAAGGATGGGAAAAACGACTCTTCTCTGCATTTTCACTGCTAGTGTCTTTATCAAGCAAAACCCAAAATGGAGAGGAAGGGATTAGGTGAGCTCTCCAGAGATCCCCTATTAAACTGTACAGGTGCTGCTTTCCGTTCCCTTAACACACCTTTAAATAACGGTCTGGAGACTCATCCTGAGACATCTGTCGTGTCCCAAAAGCCACTTGATGCAAAGTGAGGGTTTTCTTTATTTATCCTTGGGTTTCATATTTGTTTCTGTTGCACAATTGCTTCAAGGATAATTTGATTTAAAGCACGTTCTTATGCTTTTATTCACTCCCAATATGTTTTTTTTTCATGGAACAAAATTCTGACAACAAAAATGCTTTTTTGTAAAAAATCCTGATTTGTAAATGTAAAGGATTCTACTAAAATCCTGTTGAGTGAATGTGTTTTTAATCAATCAGTTTACTGATTCAGCCCTTTTTCACTTGGTTGGTTTTGTGTGCATTGTGTATCTGTCTTTCAGTACATTGCTAATATAGGTGTTCTAGGCTTTTGTCACAGTCAAAGTCATTATAAGTTCATGGTGCAGTGACAGTATTGTGGAAGTATGTGTGTAGAACTAAAAGTCTGTTTTAATGCATTATACCCTGATTAAGTAATTTGCGAAAAATGTTATGTTACAAACTAGAAGAAAATTGCTGTTATTTTCTGAAAATCAATTTCAGCTCACTGTAATTTGAGGGTAGAATGCAGGACTGTTTCCACAAATACTATTATGGGGATTGAGAATCATGTGAAAGCCTTTTTATTTGAAAACCTTGAACATTCACCTGAAAAATGATGGTCCATCCTCATCAGAGGGCGAAACGACTGTATTTTTGTTAAATTTTATCTGCACTATGCGCTTCTGTGGCTTGACCATCACTGCATTTTTTGTTGTGTTCAATAAGTATTTTTTAAGACTTCTTTTAAGAGTGAGCTGTATAGCAAATAATCGGCCAGTTGTTTCCCTGTGGATCTTAGGCTATAATAGAAAGCATCTGTTGTGTCCCCTTCATAATGGATTTTCAACCTAGTTTCTGTTAGGAAAGCTGGCTTAAGTCTGGCTCCTGTTAAGATTCATTTACTCACCACCTGAGCTGTGATATTTATGGATGAATTTCTTTTTGGCATTTTTATTGCAGTGCGTTACAGTGCTGTTTAAGAGGCTTCACACCAATTATGATATTTGTCTTGGAATCTCCCAAGGTGCATGGTTTTGCTGTAAGAGTCAGCATATTCACAGTCTCTCTCAGACCTGATGGATGAGTTATTTAAAAAAAAATGGTGTAATGGCTCTGAGGTTGCTGTGTTTTAAAACAAAATTCAGATTCAAACTTGGACTATCAGTTCTGAAATTCTATACAAGACTGCAGGTTTCAAATATTGTCAGGAAATTAAATTGGTTCTAAAAACCACAGGTATTGGATGGTTGGTAATGACCTTGTTTATATAACCTGATATATCTCGACGGACTTCAGTTTCCTTAAATCGTTTTGTTGTTAGCAAAGTAATTAATCAGAATCTAAATTACATCCACATTTGAAATATATATTTTATGAGAAATACTACATACAGTACATTATTTCTGGTGTGCATATATAAAATGTGGACACATACACAAATGATAATTTATATCAAAGATCAAATTAGCTTTAAAAATGAATTTGTTGGTATTCTAAATATCACACAGAGTATACACTACAATGAGTAGCCCATATGACTTTTAATTATAGAATATTTGACAATGCAAGCCAGGTGGAAATAAAACATATGTGGAGACATTTTGCTGAGAAGTGCATGCCTTTTTGTTGGCTCTTATATCCATTCTGCATTACTGTTTTTTAATAGGAATATGGCTTCTCCTTCTTTCTAAGAATCTATAAATATACACAGCTGTCAGTAAGGCATTGTATTCAAAGGGGAATGTTTTTTATACAGAAAATACTTGTTGGAAATGAATGCATGCAATATCTCTCTCTAGAGCTTTGACTTGGAAAAAAGTCCTCAGTACACAGTGCTGTAGAACATGGTGCATTTTAAAAACTTGAAGGCTATTCTCAGACTTGAATTATTTCTCTTGAAAGTAAATAGGACTATAAACATTCTAACATTACAGTAGTTTCAAAACTCCTACTTTTATGCCTTTTCTGTTAAGACATGACAATATATTATTTAAAGGTTCTCACATTCCTGTACCTATGGTCCCTTGATAATAGCTTTTATAAAAAATCTGTCGTGCGATGTATAAAATTGGAATGCAGTGATTAATTTGATTGGGCACGCTGCATAGGTGCAATCAGTACTGTGAGCCCAGTGAAAAAAGAAAACTTAAAGCATCCTACTACACTGAAATTTGTCTTTTGAAATGTACTGTAGATATTGTATATGAACACATTACTTTCAGCTCATGTCACTTATTTTTATTTCCTTAATGGATGCAAGACCTTCTTAATATCTTGTCAAATATATATATTTAGCCAGCAACTGGCAACCCACTGAAGCTAAGCAGGTGTGAGCCTGGTCAGTACCTGGATGGGAGACCTACTGGGAAAAACTAAGGTTGCTGCTGGAAGAGGTGTTAGTGGGGCCAGCAGGGGGCACTCACCCTGCGGTCCATGTGGGTCCTAATGCCCCAGTATAGTAACGGGGACACTATATTGTAAACGGGCGCCGTCCTTCAGATGAGACGTAAAACCGAGGTCCTGACTCTCTGTGGTCATTAAAAATCCCAGGGCGTTTCTCGAAAAGAGTAGGGATGTAACCCCGGTGTCCTGGCCACATTTCCCATTGGCCTTTACCAATCATGGCCTCTTAATAATCCCCATCTATGAACTGGCTTCATTACTCTGCTCTCCTCCCCACTGATAGCTGATGTGTGGTGAGTGTTCTGGTGCACTATGGCTGCCGTCACATCATCCAGGTGGGGCTGCACATTGGTGGTGGTGGAGGGGAGTCCCTTTTACCTGTAAAGCGCTTTGAGTGGAGTGTCCAGAAAAGCGCTATATAAGTGTAAGCAATTATTATTATTATTATTATTATTATTATTATTATTATTATTATTAAATATCACTTTGCTTGCATGACATTCTTTAGTACCTACAGTATATTAATGAAACCTTAGAATGAAAAGCATATCGTAAAAGATGGGTTGAAATCTGAAATGACCGCATCAGCTTGCCTTTTATTGACCTAGCCACATGCAACTATATTTTCGGATAAAAAGTTTATTGCTTTTTTAATCTATTTTTTCTTCCTTGTTATTTCCCCCAAAGCCTACATAATAGCAGTTAACCTAGTACAGCAGTGTTGTTTGCAGTATGATAGATTGGCTTCTGTAAACATAATGCCACCTACCCTGGGAACACAGGGACAAATCCTTGCTTTTGTCTATAAAAGCAGAATTAGCATTTTGTATAATACATCAGATGATATGAAAAAATTGCATTTTTTATTTTACGCATTTTGGCCAGACAGAAATTTTCAATGTTCTTTGTGCACATGTTCTTATCGGTTTGTAAATAACCATTTTTAATTTGTTAAATGTTGATGTTTAATTTAGGCAGGGATTTAAGTATGAAAAGTTAACCTGTCTGGTTTCTTACCTTGTGAAAGGACTCTTATTTTACTTCATTCAGCCTTGCTCCTCATATAGAATGAAATAAAGGAGGAAAATTGGAAAAAAAATGCACTCTGTGCACCTTATTGAATGCATAAATCACCTGACAGTGGTGTGTTTCTGTGATAGGTGCTCAGTTATTAATGGAGCTCTGAGACTTCTTTTTAATGAAGATGCACCAAGTAAGACACAATATTCTGTCATCCGCGGCACAAGCATGCGGGGATAAGGGCTATTAAATAGTCTTATTTTGCTGGGCTAGTCAGCATAATTTTTCTCAGTTGTTCTTTGTCTTTTTCCTGACAAATGTTTGTTAAAGAGATCCAAACGCTGATTTTTAAGAAACTCCCATTTAGCTGCACTTTTCTTTGTGACTGTGTGTTCTGCTCTTAATAGGGCTGTATATCAAGTCTAATGTAATACCTGTTGTGTGTGGTAGAGTGTCAGTGAAAGTTCAGTCTGCTCTGTACTTTCATCTGCCCTAGATTACTTTCTTAAATCTAGCAGAAGATGATTTCTAGGCTTAACTCTATCTTCCTCATGCCACTTACTCAGAGACATATAATAATTGGTATAAGGATGTTCCCTGTTTTTTTGGTTGTAGAAAAGTACCATCAAAATGCTTTCTGAGACCTCAATAACAAACCTATTTCTCTATATACCTTTATCTCTGGAAAAAATAGGCATGAAGCACACTCAATGCTTTCTCAGGCCCTGGGACTTCTGGGTCTCTTTTGCTGTGTCCAAACTAGATTTTGTGAAACCTGATGAGTGGCACTGTTATTTGCATTCTCAGCCCTGAAGGCAGGTGTCTTAGTGTTCATACATCTTAATCTTCAGCTTTAGTGTGCCCTCTGCAAGCAGAACCAATGCATTTGCCAGCCAGATACCAACCAGTCCCCTTTCACTGTATGCTCTTCTAATGCTCTAATGTTTTGTGGGGTTTTTGAGGCTTAGTGCTCATCTGTGTTTTTTTTTCTGACATCAAGACTTTATACAGAGAAAAATGCTAAGGAGCTAAGCATTAATTATCTGAAAATGACTGTGTATTGTAGCAGAAGAATGTATGATGGATGAAAGGTTCCACCTATTTAGCTTGTTTGGGTTGTAAGTGGCAAAGGATCTCAGCCAGGATATCAGTATCCCATGGATGGGAAAATGGTTCCAGACTTTCAAAACTCTTTGTATAAAAAAGTTAGTTGTTTTCAGTTTTTAATGCACTTCTTTTGCTAGTCTGACTTGCAAAAGCCTCCTATGGTGTCTCATATTGAGAAAATGCAACATGATGCCTACCATTTTTTCACTTAATATTTTATTCAAAACCTGAATGCTTAAACTGAAGCATAAGAGAAGGTACAGTAAATGCCAGCAAAAACAAAAGAGAAAAAAAATGTTGATTGCATAAGTACAGTATTCAGACCCATGAATTCAATATTTGGTGAATGCACCTTTGGCAGCAAATGCACACAGATGTCTTTTTATGTCTCTACTAATGTTACACGCTAACTTGGTGCAGTTTTTATCCATTGTTCTTGGCAGATTTATATAAGCTTTCTCACATAATTTGGAGACAGTTTATGGACAGTTGAAGTTCAAGTCAGGACTTTGGGACACTCAAGAACATTTGCTTTCTTATTATTAAGCTGCTCCGTTGTAGCTTTGGCCTAGTGCTTTGGATTGTTGTCCCACTGAAAGGGTAATTTTTCCTCAATTTTTAAGCCTTTAACAGATTAAAACAGGTTGTCTTGGGCTTTGCTCTGTCCATTTTCCTTTTATCCTAACTATAATAATAATATAATAATGTTAAAATGTTTCTTTATTAGCCCTATACAATTTCTTGCATTAGGAATTCATCTTTTCGCATACCCCAGCTTTTCTCCATGAGACACAGACACACAGACAGGGAGAGAAGCTGGGGGTCAGAGCGCAGGGTCAGCCATTGTACGGCGCCCCTGGAGCAGTTGGGGATAAGGGCGTTGATCAGGGTTCCAACTGAGTAGGATTCCTCTGCCGGCCGCAGGATTTGAACCGGCAACCTTTCAGTCACAGGCGCAGATCCTTAGCCACAGAGCCACCACTCCGCCCAACTAGCTTCCCAGTACCTGCTGAGGAGAAGCATCCCTTAGCATAAAGCTGCCAACACCATGCTTGGCTGAAGGGATTGCATTGTCCATCAGATGTGCTGGGCTGGGTCTTCCCATAACTATTGGCATTAAGAACAAAAAGTTTCAGTTTGGTCTTGTTTGACCACACAACCTTTTTGTCTGCAGTATAATGGAAATGTTCTGTTGCAATCTCCATACATGATTTAAGAAAGGTTTGTTACTCAGCTATAAAGGCCATTTTTGTAAAATAAATCTTTTTATTTTAGATTTTATGTCTCCTGTATTCAATATAGTCCTGTTCTCTTTTAGCCATTTTATAGAATTCTTTATTTCTCCTTATATTTTTCTAAAATGATTTATTAAAACATTTGGGACTTTACTTTCTAGACTTACTTGTTATTGAGATAAATCTGTCCTACAACATAATATTTTTAAAATAGTCATCCATTCTCTACTGATTCCATATCTATCCTGTCTTATTTTGCTTCTCTCAATCTGTCTTATTACATGATGTTGATGAAGTTATAAATCTTTATTTTAGACTCTGTATTATGCGATATTATGATCATTATGGATTCATGATGGCATACTGTATTATGATTATTATCCTAATTGTTTACTCGGCTCTGTTTTTCTTAAAGCTGCAATTCCAAATAACATAAAATGATTAAATTTACAGTTGATTTTCCCCCTTGCAAACATTTCTTTGTTCTTATGTTTTTGTTTAAACATTAGGTTGTGTAGAGTTGAATCTGAAATTAATTTGAAAATAATGCTTCAAACTTAGAAAGTTAAGAAGGTGAAAACACCAGTCCTTACTCAACAAATGTCTTTGACTTTTGTCACACAGTAAGGATTACTCAGTTGCATTTCTTATCCATTTCACTCCTCTATGCATCAGTGACTGAGGACTTGCGTTCTTGACTCCCACTGTTGAAAAAGGCTCATAAGAGCCTCATATTAGAGGCAGATACTTTTTGCTTTCCTTCCAGATACCGGCACTGACAATATGTGAAACTATATGCGAAACCATATGCTTTAAATAGGCTGTTTTCATTGTATTTTTCTGTTATTACAACTACTGTAGTATTTAATCTATACCGCTACCTAAACACTATTTATGCCTGGCAGGATGTGCTCTTAAACATCTTGCATTATCTTGAAAATCTTCGACAGTCAGACCTTGGTTACAGGATAAAATCACATTAATTACGGGGAAGAAGGTCTGCATGACTTATTGAATGACATATTTAGGGATGAGCCATGAAGGAATGTATTTCAGGGATTGGGCAATTGCATCTGACGTTTTTTTAAGCAGGACCCTCACATGAGCCATTCTGACCTCAAAAGTCGAGATATCATTGTTCAGAGATAGTGAAGAAAAAAAATTAAATATTTACAGATGTGTAACAGTTTTCGTCTTGTTGAGTCAGAGAATAAAGTGTTTTGTATTTAGCAATATAACAGATGTAGCCTGAAGTGTTGTTTTAAAGTGTGTGTGTGTGTGTGTGTGTGTGTGTGTGTGTGTGTGTGAGTAACTCACTTCTGTATAAATTTTGTAATCAATGTGATAGCACTCACTAATGTGTAAATCTGAAAAAAATATACGGTACCTGGAAATACAAGTGAGGCATTCGATAACAAGTTGTCTCCCTTACAATATTTTACAGCCTTATGGCTGTCCTGTTCTGACACTGGGGCAGGCAATACCCATTCCCTAAAGACTCATAAGGTATCTGGCAGTCAAAAGAGTGTTTATGTACTGTCAGTTGAAATAGTACTAAATAATTAGAACATTAGAGGGAAGAGATGGGTCTGAATGAAAACCATTTTTTTCCCTCTTAAAAACATATGGCCGTGCTGCTTGAAAGCATGGTATTTTTCATAAGTCTGCAGAAAGGCATCTGTGAAACCAATATCTCTCTCCATGTATCAAGAGAAACTCAGGAATTACTAGTCTTGCCTGTCAGGTTTCTCTATTTATGAGGTTTATAATATAAAACGTTAGATATTTTATTTTTGGTACTGTTGTTTTAAATATAAGAATAACACTCTTTTTATTTCATGATCTGCCACAGTCCAGCAGTCACTACAATGATGGAAAATCACTTTAATTTTCACTGAAAATAAGGGATATTAGGGTTCCTCCATAGATGTGTTCATTTTATACTTGTTTGACTTTAAAGTTGAATTGGTGGAACAGACATCTGTGTTATTTTATGTGTAGTTCAAATAAAAGCTCAGAACTTGCTGCTGTATGAAAACAGATGACACCCAGGGAAAGAAAAGCCTGTCAGCGCCCAGGAGGACCCAGATGCTAAAATGTTCTTGCTAAATCCCCAATTTATCTCCTGTAGGTTTTTCACTCATAGTAGAGGATTTGAATACAAAGAAAACGGACACCATTTGGTTGTTTGGGCTCTCTTCACCACATGCCCCTTTAAATTTAAATGTCATCAGTAACACAAACACGATAATCACAAAATGTACCTAAATATTATCTTGCAGTTTTACTCAACAATCTCTTTGCTGTCACTCTATATGAAAATTAAATAAAATGTCTTTTCAAAGACATTTACTATTGGAGACCTGGAAGCTTTTATTAAGTTCAAAGTGGTGGTGTTTTATGCAATACCTGCACTTTACAGCTAACTTAAAAACAAATCAAGTCTTCATGGTATCTTTGTGTTTCAGTTAAGACATCTGTGAGATGGGAAGATAGTTTTACATTAGATTAAGACCTTAAGCTTCTGCATAAGAAAATGGTTTTGTTTGAGTGTGATTAATGTCACCAGCTGAACTATGTGATATGTGTACTATATGTATCAACATTATTGGATTCAACACAGCAATATTCTGTACAGGTAAGGCTGTACAGTTTTTTTTTTAATCAGCTGCCAGCCCCCTTTCTTGTTGAGTTTTCACTAGTCAAAAGCATTTGTTACCCTCAGTGTTCAGGATGAATTTTTTATGTTCATTAAATTGACTCTCCTACTGCTTGAAAGAGTAATGAGGCAAATCACTCAGTGGCTGTGGTGTTTAGTGAAAAGCATCTCAGTCCTTTTATATGTAGTGGGTAATAATGTTTTTAAACTGGGAAACAGAATAGGTGATGGTATGAATTGGTCTTATGGTAAATTTAAAGGAATTACATGTTTAAGACATTTTTAAAATTGTTCTTAAAGTACAGTATAAAGGAGAGGACTATTTGATATGCTGCGTTAAGACCCATATTCTGAAAGCAAAAACCTCAAAGGTAGTCTTGCTGACTTTGGTTAAGTGTAACTTGCGTGTTTTCACTGGTTATAAGCAAATAATTTAATAGTTCAGGTGGGTAGCTGCGTCAGCATGCGTAGGCTGCAAAGGAACAAGTAACAGGTTTATTCCATGCTGAAAAAAAGAAGAAAGAGAACACAACGTTTCGGCCGTGGAGCCTTCTTCAGGTGTGAGAGAGACAGGGCAGTAGGCAAAGGTTTAAATAATTTAATTAAATAATATTATTAATTATTATTAACTTATTATTAAGTTATAACTTATTATTAATATTATTAACTATTAAATAATCTAATAGTCTATAAATGGTTTAGCTAAGTGTTTAGACTTACCAGTTACTTCTGAAGTATAGGCAGTCTTTACCTGTTTGTTTGACTCTCTCCTTTCAACTACTGGCCTGCCAAGAGTAAGAGTACTGGCCTTCATTGAGTAAGACCCTATAGCCTCATTAAGACATGCAAAAGCACATTCCGAGTTACCCAAATTCAAGGAGGCCAAAAGTTTGTCAGTTTTAAATTCATCAACTGGTCGAAATTACAGCACCGTCTGTGAAAGCATAGGCAGCTCTCAAGGATGGCAGCTCTCAGGAGGGTGTCCTGCTTTTTAAAAATGCAAGCAGTGCATGCGTGTTGACCAGAATCCCAACAGCAATGTGAGGGCCAAATTTCCTTTTTCATGGCATGGTTCCTGCATGCTGTATTCAGCATTTTCTTTGCCTATCTGAAAGAGTTGACGTGCTGTTTTTCGGGGTTGAGGGAAAATGGGAAGTCATTAAAGCCATAGGTGCATGACACTGTTTAATAAGATTTTTTTTTATTATCCCTTTAATGTGAAAAATGAAAAAAACTCATCTAAAAAGTGGCAAAAATCATTCAAATAGTGTCATAAGTTACAGTACAGACATGCAGCCAGCTCTGTTTGTAAATTTTGATTAAGTTTAATTTAAATGTACAGAATATTTGATATTTAACATGAAAGAACAGAACTACTCATGCAGTTGTTACCATCCATTACTTCCATTGACATGAATCATGAAAATAAACTGATCAGACTTGTGTTTTAAACTCCACGTAATCTTTCTTCATTTAGTATTACTTCTTTTAAACTTATGTATTTAAATTTGCTACATAATTAAATACATTACTCCACATATTTAGTAATATACAGTATTTGTTCCTCCTCAAATATATTCTTAGTTCCTCAATAGGTTTTATCTACTTTCTACTTTCAGCAGTAAAGCTGTCCTTTGAGTACTATAAATATTAATAATCTGTTTCCTTAAATAACAGGAGAGGGTTATAAGCTCAATAAGTACGATAAATATTCTAACTGTCTATAACACATCACTAATTCTTTGTGTTAATAATTTGTATTAATTTCAGTCAGGTGAACTCATGCCATAAAGCAGCATGGAATATGTTATATACTGTACATATTCAATAATGTACATTTGTTATTAGCCTTGTAATCTGACAAGCCTCTAAAGACACCTTTGCCTTGATGTTGCTGGGATGTACGGATCAGGAAGAAACATGGTCAGATGAACGAGGATGCCTGCCTCTCCCCTAGTCAAGAAAAGTAGGCAGAGGTCTGTGCGAAAGAGGCAAAGTCAGAGTCCATGTGGGGAATGTTAATACAGACATACAGTGACTTTATCTTGATGAATACTGGATGACTGCTGCTACAGTCTATCTGGGCTGCTATACAGTATATGGGCTGTCAAGTTAAGGGGATGGTAAAGTCATTTTACACAGACAGCAGTGTTGATACAGTAGGACACTGGCATCCATAACAAACACAATATGGGGTTTTTATTTATTTGTAATAAAGTTTAACATTTAAATGTTGATATAGTGTCATTTTTAGTGTTGGTTGGCTCAAGATAAACGTGACCTGATGTGAACTGGGTATCCAAAGCACTAAAAGCTGCTCTCAGATGGGGTCTGAAGTAAAATTACAGTTTAACAATTAGAAATTTCTAGTTAAATACAGCTTGTAAAAGAAATTGTAGTCCCGAGTAAGTCCAAAGTATTCATGGCAGTTACAATTACATAAGTTTAAAAATCATTATAAAGCCATCAAAAAATTCATTAAAAAGAATAAAGGGTGAACTTTATGGTATTAATAGGATGTATTGGATAACACTGGATTCATAATGGTGCCAGATGATATTAGTTTTAATGAAGAAATTACAAGTACTTATTGTGTTGTTTGTGATTCTTATATAATCCTGAAGCTTCCTGTTACACCCTTGAATTAAATATATCAACCTTAAAAACCACTCTGTGTGCCCCTACGGCCCTGCTGGGATTCAGTCACATCAGCTCTTGGACAGCTCTGGCTTCAGAATCGCACAGTGCCAATACCCAGTGAATTTCACCAACTCAAAAAGCCAGGTCTCCAAGGAGAATTCAGCACTATGTAGGTTCCTAGGGAGAGACATCACCTTCTCTAACAGGCTCATTGCCATTGAGTCCTGTTAAATGAGCAGAAGCTTTGAAATCCTTTCTACCTATGCTTGCTATGAATTTCTTTTGAAGGTACTTTTTCCTAATGGAATTTGAAATGATAGCTTTTAGGCTTTTATAGACACTCTCATATTGGTCCACCCCAAAGCTGCACAAATAATTACTGGAAATCTCTAGCCTGTCCACTAAGGACTATAACATTTTAAATGTTAAAACATTTTAATGAAGGCTTCCTATTTTAACAATATTGTTTTGATATTCAAAACTAAATGTGTATACATCACTGGGGTTGAGTTGTATACAATATGTGAAATGTCAGGCTATTGTGGGATTGTATCATTTATGTCATGTCCTATCTAAATAGTAACAGGTGTTTGGTGGGTTTGCCATCTCTTTAGCATGCTTAGCGATTAAGGAATAATAAGCTGGAATAGAAGTCCAATTCTTAAGACAAATGTTAGTCAGCTAACATAGCTGAGATCCTGGTGAGAATCATCACCTTTCTTAATTATCAGTACGACACAGGTTCAAATGCACAGCATGGTAAGAGTCCTTTTCTCTCATCAGGGTGCTTGGCGGTAGTATTATCTATAATCGTCAGTCTTTTGGATCATCTGAGTTGAAGATGTTGATGGATAGGAAGGGGAAGACTCCTCGACTTTAGGCACTATCAGTAGAGCTGTGTTGTCTATATTTGACGACTCCTGGTTGTCCTCAGAGGTTTGAATGGCCGTGTGATGGCATGGAGGTGAGGGCTGTCTTGCCAGCAGATCCACTAGGGAGCCAAGGTGGTGGGTGAGTTCACGGAGAGATGAAGCAATAGGGTCAATGGCAGCCACTATCCTGTCCCCACA
Source organism: Atractosteus spatula (assembly GCF_055471065.1). Lineage (NCBI taxonomy): Eukaryota > Metazoa > Chordata > Actinopteri > Semionotiformes > Lepisosteidae > Atractosteus > Atractosteus spatula. The sequence continues at coordinate 9,437,090 of NC_142721.1, read as the reverse complement.
GTTAGTGATGGCAGAATGAATCCGATCAAGCTCCTCGCCGAAGTTTCCTAACTCCTTCGTTCCTCTGGGAGTGGACGGGACATCCGCTGAAGAGCTGACAACGGCTCGAGGAGGCTGTAGGACTGGAGTGACCTGTCGAGGGCGAGGAACCAACAGAGGAGGCCGTGGAAGAGGTGCTTGTGGTCTACTAGTTGGTAGGACAAAGGAGGATACAGCCATGATCCTTGGAGGGAGTGCTGGAGAGCTAGATACTGAAACGGTCTGTAAGGGTGATGGGCCAGACAGCTGGGAGGGTTCCTGTGGAGCTATAAATACAGTATATTGACAAATTACTCTTTTTCTTTATTGCAACAGCTGAGATCCTTAAACCAAATGTACTTATGATGACTAGATGGATAATGCGTTAAATTAGAATAGGGTAATAGCCTCAGTCCCAGTCTGGTGTTTTAAAACATGTTCAGAAGTTGTTTTTGAATTACTACCAAACATCGGAAGAAAGCTTGAATAGATTGCTGTCAAACAATTTTTAGACTAGTCTCTATTGTCTGAATATTACCAATATTTACCAATTCTTGGTAAAAGTCAGTCTACCTCTTTACTTACAGATGTTCATGTTTGTTTTACTTTTGTTCATTTGAGTCTACTATACTTATATTTGTGCTGCTGCCTTAAAAATACAGCTCTTATTTTGCTATTGATTTACTGAAAGTCTTTATTTTGTGTACAGTACCTTAATGAGCCTCCTGCGCCATCATCCTTGCTTCCAGGCATGTACAATACTTTCACACCTACCTCCTTCTAAAAACAAACTGTTACTTTGTTGTTAAGTATGTTGGAGTTTGTTCTCCCTTATGAAAGTATACTGCATAAAATGGTAAATTCGCACAGTTCTTTTGAAGTTTATTTCATATTTTTACCAGGAAACTGCTATGATTAATTTATTTATTTTTTCATTGTGCTTTTAATTAACTGGTACCTCTTTGTCTCAATGAGATCACCATCCACTGTGTGCTCTATAATATTATTTTGCTTCAATTCCCTTTGAAGTCACTGTGTTTGTTACAAAAAATGGACTGCTGTAATAATCAAACCTTCCTTCAAGACGTGAGATGCCAAGATTCCTAAATTGATCGAAACATCCCAGAAATATCCACCTACTATAATTAAAAAGTTGATTTCTGAAGATTTTTGTTCCAATTAGAAAACTTGCCACACCTTTCCCAACACACCAAAGAACTGCAGGTCAATATCCTTGCCATCTGTATCTCATTGAAAGTAGTATTTGGTACACCGCATAGTGATACATTCCTTACCTTAACTGGTTACAATTTACTTTTGCAAAATATGGAACTGTAATTTTTTCTGTAATATTTCTCAGTAATTACAAGTTGAGCTGAAAAAAAGAAGAGTAACTTGCACTCATGTTTTAAGTAAACATTTAGTACTTGTTCAAAGATATCACTTACCTCTTTTTGTAGCTGCCTTTCTTAATTCTCTGTATTCTTTTTTTGCTGCAGTTGATAGATTTTCATATTTCTTTTTAACTTCTTGAATGGTTCTCTTCACTGTGGGATTTTGAGAGTTAACACAATCTGTTATTTCTTTCCAGTGCTTTTGTTTAATGACTGATGTCACTGCAGGGTTAAACTTGCTTGTTAGGATCTCTTTTCGTTTTGAGTATTCCTTCAACAGGATTGCTTTCTCCTCCTCTGTCCAGTTTGGATTCCTTTTTCTTTCAGCCATTTTACTTTTAAGAGAACCTGAGGTTGAGCTCTGAAGGAAATCCTGTTGCCACGGTGACAGACTGAGGACATGGCCTGTATAGTATGCAGCTATTGGCTGTGAATACCAATTACATCACAAGCACTTAAGTGTTTTCCATTTCCTTGGCCTGAGGAGAGAGAAAATCTACACTTAAGTACAGGAAATCCACTGAAGAATTTTATATAAACCATTCAAATTTGGTTTTAGGTTTTCTAAATTCTGTAAAATCTTTAATCTTAACATTTAACAAGTAAATACTTTCTCACTTGACCATTTTAACATTTTTTTTAAGTGGGTGAAAATCACTGACTTGCAGTGCAAATAGAAAAGCCTGTTCTTATAAACTGTCAGTGTACTTGCTTCCAAGAAGATTGTATTTAAATTACAAAGTCTTTTTCAGTTAACTTGATTTATCCCTTTTTTCTGAGTCTGGTGCATTCTGCTTACCTTCCCTCTTTAAATTACTTAAATGATTTGCTTTCTTCTATTAAGAACTGTCTTTGTTCATGGTTTGCCGTGTGTTTATAACCAATGAACCTGTTGACAGCTTTTGTTGTCTGGATATCTACAGACATGGCATTCACTTTCTTAATCACCTTTATCTTACCAGAGATTTTTCTGTGTAAAGGGAAGCATTGCAGGCTGCCTTTACAAAAAAAATCTTTTGTGTTTCTCAGCCAACTTAATTTGTCTTGCAACAAAACATCACTTACACCTTTTGACCAGGATCACCCACTCTAATTTATACTGCACTCCTTAAATACCACTTCAGATGTGTAGCGTTATATAAAACATTTTGTTCTGTAATATACAAGATAAAACAAATCCATGATTGTGCATCTTATTTTAGCCTCCCTAAAAACAGTTCTTCTAAGAAATTTGCTTATACAATGCAACCATTTAGTTGACATACTGTACTTAAAAACTTTATTTAAAATAAATGACTATACAGTATGTCCCACATCATACAGTCCAATGTGCAGTGAAATGTTTTGTTTTACTACACTCATGCAGTGGGTACATTACTGAAAGTCATGTGCTGACAAAAGTAGAACTATTCATCTCAACTTAGATCTGATCATTATCAAATGATTACAGTAAGCTGCACTTTGACTGGATGTTATAAATACAGATTCATTAAACTTGATGTAGAGTCTTCTTGTTGAACACAATTTCTAAGATGACAAGTATACCAAATAAAAATTAAAAATAGCCAATTACAATCTAAAAAATTGTCGATACGGGTTTTTGATTTTTCAGCTTTGTTTAGGTTTTACAGAGGTCATTGACTGTTTCATTGACGTTTTTCCTCTCTTTTCTGTGATTTGTGGCTTCAGTGTTGACAGACATGGTGTGTAGAGAGACCTCACACATAGATAGGGATTTTATGAGACCCCAGGAACTGTTGAGAAACTATTCAGGACTGAAGCTGTCTAAAAGTTTGTTGCCTATTAACCCTGGCCATTCTAATTTTGTTCACACTCCAGGGGGTTAGTCATTAATATTAACAGAAGCATTAGGGCATTTGAAGTTCAAGTCCTTTTCAGGCCTGTTTGAATGGGATATGCTCTTACTTTCATAGAATACTTAGCCACATCTACATATTCAGAATGTTACACTCTTATTTTGTATGCATGGCTTACCGATACAAGGGAGAGCCATACTGCAGACCCTGCAGGCTGAAGAAAGCAAGCTTTCAAAAGGCAGACAGGAAAACAGAATTTACACGCTGCAGGTCTTTCTTAGGCCGTAATGATTAAAATGTTATTTAAATTTGGCTTTCTCAGTACAGAGAGGGAGTTAAAGGGGAAATCCCCTGTGATAACAAAAATCAAACAAACTTCACAAAACTGCAGTTCAGTACATATTAGGTTATCGCATAATAACTGTATGTTCCAAAACACCTACATAAAGCTGTGCTGCCAATCTCCAAATCAGTCTTCTTACTGCAGTCTCTGGAGCCAGTAAAGATGCCACCCCCTCCACCACAGGGAGAGACACTGCAAAATCCTAAAAATAAACATTCGCAATGTCTATTTGTGTTGTTTGCAAGATCACATTTTGTTGTATTTCCGAACCTCTCACAATAATAATACTGCACAATGCATTGTCTAAATTTGCAACAAATGTTTAATATATTCCTTATTAAACATATTTATATACAACTGTCATATATATATACAGTAAAGGAGTTATAAAGTATATTGACAATCGAGGACAGAGCCAGATGAAGAATGTATTTATATGTTACATTTATAAATATTGCCTATTTGTTTGTATGAGACTGAAGGTGGTGTTTTTATACAGACTTTTTGTGGGTCCATCGATTCTACTTTGGAAGGCATCAAAAAACATCTGTGCCTGTCTTTTTGACTCAAAAGTAAAGGGTCTTTGCTGGTTTAGGATACTGCACAGGGAAGACTGACATTTGAGCATGCAACTTTACTGTACAGTATATGATGACCAGATATACAGTATTCTGAACTATAATCTGGGAAGTTTACATTGGATTTTTGTTTTGCACTGGTTTTCCCTTTTAATTTGGTGTGGTTTTGTAATTTGTTCTTAGAATTTCCAGACAGTAGAAAAGCAGTAAAGCTGAATGTACTGAAGATAAATTTAGAAAGGCTTATGTTGATTTTAACAAGGCAGTCAGGAGTGTTGAATTTATGAAATCCCTCCTTTTTAATCTAAGGTGACACACTCCTTTTTAAAAATGCATTTCATGAATAAATGTGCAATCTCATTAAAGCAAGGAGCTAGGTTAAAACATATTGTTTTACAAAAGCAGTAGGAAAAATCCAATTTTGAGAATTATTAACTGAGCCATGGCATCCGCTTTTGAATGAAGAATTATTATAACATATTTTACTGTGTATTCTACATCTCCAGAGGGCGACAGTTTATTTTTAATATTACAAAAATGTATTTAAAAAGATTAAACAATGTATGTAAGAAATAATAGCATACAGATATGAAAGGAATATTTTATTTAATGTTTCGTCCATCCGCTTTCAATAAATGCTTATTGAACTGCTTAGTCCAATACAGGGCAGCAGTGAACTCGAGCTTAAGCCAGCTGACAACCGCCACAAGGTGGGCTAAACCCAGGATGGGGGTGCCAGTCTATCACAGGGCACACACATGGTGGACAGATTAGAGATGCCAAATAACCCTGGCATCTCTTCTTAGAACTGTGGGAAGAAACATGGAGGACCTGCAGCAGTGAGAACAACATGCGAATTGTACACAGGAGGCAGCCCAGTCCTTAACCGAACCCAGAACCCACGGGCTGGGGGCATCTGTGCTAACTGCTCATTAAACGTCTCAAGCAGAATAAAAAAAAAAATCTAAGAAATTGCCATTGGCAGCAGGCAGGCTCAACGACTGACTTGCTTTCATATATTAAGAGCATTTTATTTCCAAAAAGAAGAAAATAATCAGTTTTCTTTCCTGCCTACCCATGTTTAAGCAGTTGAGTAAACAGTATGTAGTATCTTTAAACATAAGCAATCAAAGGTAAACATTCCTGACGGAAAATAGGCAAACAAAAATAAGATCGCCTCAGCAGATGACTGACTCTATACCTACATAAAAACACATGTGGAACCAAAGACTACCAATTTCCTTGATGGTTCATCTTGTCCCTGTGTTCCCTTCTGGCCTTTTATCACAAAGGTCTTCAAAAGAAATGGGTAAAGGTGAAAGGTTTGCTGTCACTGCATGATTGCTCCATGTGTTCATAAAAAAATATACATATTGCATTTGTACAGAAAGAGGCTTTCTGAAATAATTAGCTTCGATGGTGTGTGGCTGCTTTCATTTGTGGCTGGGTGGGGGTGGAATGCATTTCTGGCAGTCTGATCAATAGTTTGGGTCTGCAAAGAAAAAAAAAAAGTCTTCCAGAACTTTACTCACTGCTCTGCTTGAATTTTAAAGCTTGGATAAAAAATGGCTATTAATAATTGCAACATGCCTAATTTTCTGTAATAAATGTCTTTCATTTGCATTCAGAAGGCCAAATTTAGAATTCACCTCACCACTTACAACCCCAGACCTGGGAAGGAGAACACAAGATTAATTATTTGCCATGTTCTCCACATCTGGTCAGTTTCTCTTCACACCAAATTAATCTTTTTAGCAGTTGATGCCAAGATATTTAACCTAGGAAGACTTTGTTCACCTCCTTGCCCCAACAGGTGTGTCAGTGTTGAAGAGGTGAATTAACAGTCAATTTTCCACTCTCCTGGTAAAGTTTAACTCAGTATTACACTTATTTGCTAGAGTCTGTAGAATGATGTTGTAGAGGGTTTCAGAAAAAAAGATTAAAACTGCAAGTCTGAGAAGAGAATAAAGCTTTCCCATTATGTGTAAAATGTCTCTGATCTACCATAAAGTACAGCATGTATTTATTGATAATAAACCTTCAGTTAATACTATACTCTTAGATGTACTTAGTGTATTTTAATTTTAATGCTTTCATTATTGATGGGAATTATTGAGAGAGGATTCATTAATGGTACATTTTTGTTCATGAATGCTGCATATCATTACATGGTTCTGTTTTCATTTAGAGATTGCATTAACAAGCAATAGTAGCATAAAAATACAGAACTAGAAAGCCTTTCTAAAGGAACATTATGTCCTTCAATCAATGTGTCTAGCAGCGCGTTTCAGATAATGCCTTACTGAAGGTCACCTTGACTTGGAAGACAGAAAAGCTCACCTCTTTTCTGCTCAGGGCATTTTACGAAGAGAATTGTAGTTAAGATGCAGTTAAAAAACTTAAGAGATTCTGATACCTTAATACAGTAACTGTTAATTTTTTAGCAAGAATAAATGCTGAGCCGACATATGGAAGAAGTGATGAGGTTTTCTGCTGGTGATGTGAGAAATATTTAAGAGCAGGTTCTGGCGTGAAACTGAGACCTCGGTTTTGGTCTTAAACCTTTATTGCCTTGACAGGATGATTATATCTGTCCCTGTTTTCACTCATATGTAATAAGTAAATCTAATTCTTTCACTGTTCACTTCTGTTTTGCTCCACTGTGATTTCCTCCTTTAATAATGCTTTTATACTTTTCTACCCTAACTAGCCCTCCCTAGCTGCCTGTGATGCCCTGTCGATCCATGTGAAGTCAATATCACGCTAAGATAATACAGAACAGAATTATATATGTAAATATGCAGAATACAGAATATTATATGGACCTTATTTTAAAAATAATTTATGTAAATTAAAGTTTCCTTGTTTAGTTTTAATATGAGTAATGAGAGGATAATTTAGCTTTTTTTTTGGTACTTGGCTTTCAGGCTACTTGTAGGAAGCTTTCTTGACAGTGGCCCAGGGGGAGAGAGGGGCTTTTCCATATATACAGTATAGTAATTATGACCTCTGTCACTCTGCTGGGCCACTCAAGCACTCAAGAGATTTCAGTGCCAGTATGGGTTTAATGATCCTTCAGAAAGTATCTGAATTAAGTATGCAGGGCAAGGTCAATGCAAGGGAAATTAATTCTTTCTGTTGGTGTAAAAATGGAATGGTGCCAAAGTAGGCATTAACTCCTTTTAAATTATTTGCCCAATATTTTATTCTATCTGCTGCACCTAGATTTCTGTTAGTGAATTTTCCATATTAAAAACACATTTAACTTTAATTTGAATTGTGATGTGTAGTCATGATTAATATTTTTATTTACGGGTATCACTTATTCTCAGAATTCTGGAATTCACAGCTTTTTGTGAAAGGGACAGAATAGCATGATTAATTAAGCTGAAAATACTTTGAAGTGTTAATGTGTAATTTTCATACTGTCTACTCTTCACTTCTTTAGGAACAGTTTTAATAGTTCATTATTTCATGTTAAAAAATAGTGAAAAATGAAATAATGAACTATTAAGCAACTATCTAATAGTTTATTAGAGACTGTTCAGATATATAGTTTAGAAGAAAATACTGTTGTAACATTTTGTGAGGAAACACAATACTTTTTCAATAACCTTACCATAATGCCTTACACTGAAGATTTCATATGACCAAAAACATAACAGTAGATAATAATAAGATGAGGCTGTTCAGCTGGGACAGCTTCAACAATACGGCTGTGGCTGGAACAAGTTTGGTCCACAGACCACGTGGTCCTACAGATCACTGGATAAAGTAGTGCCTCCAGTTCAGTTTTACATGCACTATAATGTATTGTACAATTGTGTTCACTGGTTTGTGTTTCAAGTGGTAAGGGAAAATCATAGAAATTATTATAAATGTCCTTTCATTTATATGATAAAATAGACCAACATTAAAAATGGGGCTATTCCGTCATAAACTCTAAATGAAAGAATTCTTCTCATTCTTGGTTATAGTCAGTAAAAAGCTTGTGGATTTTTCAGCAAACATTAATTCAAAAATACCCATGCATTTCACCTATCTTTTCTTTAAAGTCTATTTGTAAAAGTATTTTATGGAATAATACTGTCCATCATACTGGACATTTATCAAAGGACATAATATCATATTGACTTTGATTAAAAAAAAAACTTGCATAAAAAACTTTCACCATTTAAGACAATTAATCCGTTCTAGAGTATTACGGCTTAACTGAAGCCTGAGGGAATCATTAAATATATGTTGTATGGGATTAAAATATAATGAAAAAGTTACCAAGTGCTTTAAAATAATTTCCTATTTTTAATGTGTGACTGTTCTGAGGAGGAGTAGTTGGTGACAGCTTAGGTCTTTGGGTTAAATACCTGTTGATGAAACTACAAATGTAGCAATTGTTTGTAAGAGCATGTAGACTTGATTGCAAATTCAGAGTCAAAATGAAGTTGTCACTGGAAATGTTGGTGATTAACCTTTATAAGGAAAGCAATTTTAAGAAATGCCGTGGGCTCAGGATTGTCATATGCAAACTGAGGTGTCATTGTGTTATCTTATTGTCATAAAACAAATGTGTACTTAGACTCCATTTTTCAATTAATGTGGTATTTTAGAATTGCTTGTTGGTGCTTTGGCATATTACTGTAGATCGGTCACTATACTGTATAACTACAGTCAACATTTAATGGTTTTTGTACCCAAACCCTACACTGGCCTGAAAAGCACGCACATTTCAATACTCTTTTTACAGTATTTTTCAGATGATTGAAACTTTTCCTAAAGAAGAAACGTTATTGAAGCCGAACAATGTCCAAGAGCTTTCAAATCTGACGAATGGAGGAGTTCAGAGACATATTGCAGGATTGGCCGGTTGAAGCCCCAGCTAGGGTTAGGGTTACGTTCCCACACTACTTAGACATATTTTGTGGCCAGTGCTGGATTTTGGGTCCCAAGGTAACATTAGAAAGAGTGGTAATATATTCCTATTTGCAATTTTTTTTTCGGAGACTTTTGGGTGCCCATGTTGTATATTGCTGCGAAGCGTAATTGTAATCGAAAACGGAGTCGGATCAAAAATTGTATAACTAGATGTATAACCTGAGTAAACATTTCATGATTCTTTTAACCCAAACCCTACAATGGTATGAAAGGCTCACAGATGTCAATCCCAGTTTCAGAAGATTTTTCAGCTGATTGAAAAGTTTCCTAAAGAATACACATGATTGAAGATGGTACATTTGTAAGAGCTTTTTTCAATTGTTGTAGTTGTTTCAGACTCGTAATTGTTGATTTTGAGGACCATTTTGAAATCTGATGGCTGGTGGAGTTCAGAGACCGATTGCAGGATTGGCTGGTTGAAGCCCCAGCTAGGGTTAGGGTTACATTCCCACACTACTTAGACATATTTTATGGTCAGTGCTGGATTTTGGGTCCCAAGGTAACTTTAGAAAGAGTGGTAATATATTCCTATTTGCAATTTTTTTTTCGGAGACTTTTGGGTTCCCATGTTGTATATTGCTGCGAAGCGTAATTGTAATCGAAAACGGAGTCAGATCAAAAATTGTGAGAAAATGTGTCTTTCTTTGTAAACTCTCTAATTTTCTCATTTATCGAGCAACTAGATGTATAACCTGAGTGAACATTTCATGATTCTTTTAACCCAAACCCTACAATGGTATGAAAGGCTCACAGATCTCAATCCCAGTTTCAGAAGATTTTTCAGCTGATTGAAAAGTTTCCTAAAGAATACACGATTGAAGATGGTACATTTGTAAGAGCTTTTTTCAATTGTTGTAGTTGTTTCAGACTCGTAATTGTTGATTTTGAGGACCATTTTGAAATCTGATGGCTGGTGGAGTTCAGAGACCGATTGCAGGATTGGCCGGTTGAAGCCCCAGCTAGGGTTAGGGTTACATTCCCACACTACTTAGACATATTTTATGCTCAGTGCTGGATTTTGGGTCCCAAGGTAACTTTAGAAAGAGTGGTAATATATTCCTATTTGCAATTTTTTTTTTCGGAGACTTTTGGGTGCCCATGTTGTATATTGCTGCGAAGCGTAATTGTAATCGAAAACGGAGTCAGATCAAAAATTGTGAGAAAATGTGTCTTTCTTTGTAAACTCTCTAATTTTCTCATTTATCGAGCATCTAGATGTATAACCTGAGTGAACATTTCATGATTCTTTTAACCCAAAGCCTACAATGGTATGAACGGCTCACAGATCTCAATCCCAGTTTCAGAAGATTTTTCAGCTGATTGAAAAGTTTCCTAAAGAATACACATGATTGAAGATGGTACATTTGTAAGAGCTTTTTTCAATTGTTGTAGTTGTTTCAGACTCATAATTGTTGATTTTTAGGACCATTTTGAAATCTGATGGCTGGTGGAGTTCAGAGACCGATTGCAGGATTGGCCGGTTGAAGCCCCAGCTAGGGTTAGGGTTACAATCCCACACTACTTAGACATATATAATGCTCAGTGCTGGATTTTGGGTCCCAAGGTAACTTTAGAAAGAGTGGTAATATATTCCTATTTGCAATTTGTTTTTCGGAGACTTTTGGGTGCCCATGTTGTATATTGCTGCGAAGCGTAATTGTAATCGAAAACGGAGTCGGATCAAAAATTGTGAGAAAATGTGTCTTTCTTTGTAAACTCTCTAATTTTCTCATTTATCGAGCATCTAGATGTATAACCTGAGTGAACATTTCAGGATTCTTTTAACCCAAACCCTACAATGGTATGAAAGGCTCACAGATCTCAATCCCAGTTTCAGAAGATTTTTCAGCTGATTGAAAAGTTTCCTAAAGAATACCCATGATTGAAGATGGTACATTTGTAAGAGCTTTTTTCAATTATTGTAGTTGTTTCAGACCCGTAATTGTTTATTTTGAGGACCATTTTGAAATCTGATGGCTGGTGGAGTTCAGAGACCGATTGCAGGATTGGCCGGTTGAAGCCCCAGCTAGGGTTAGGGTTACATTCCCACACTACTTAGACATATTTTATGGTCAGTGCTGGATTTTGGGTCCCAAGGTAACTTTAGAAAGAGTGGTAATATATTCCTATTTGCAATTTTTTTTTCGGAGACTTTTGGGTGCCCATGTTGTATATTGCTGCGAAGCGTAATTGTAATCGAAAACGGAGTCAGATCAAAAATTGTGAGAAAATGTGTCTTTCTTTGTAAACTCTCTAATTTTCTCATTTATCGAGCATCTAGATGTATAACCTGAGTGAACATTTCATGATTCTTTTAACCCAAAGCCTACAATGGTATGAACGGCGCACAGATCTCAATCCCAGTTTCAGAAGATTTTTCAGGTGATTGAAAAGTTTCCTAAAGAATACACATGATTGAAGATGGTACATTTGTAAGAGCTTTTTTCAATTATTGTAGTTGTTTCAGACTCGTAATTGTTGATTTTGAGGACCATTTTGAAATCTGATGGCTGGTGGAGTTCAGAGACCGATTGCAGGATTGGCCGGTTGAAGCCCCAGCTAGGGTTAGGGTTACATTCCCACACTACTTAGACATATTTTATGGTCAGTGCTGGATTTTGGGTCCCAAGTTAACTTTATAAAGAGTGGTAATATATTCCTTTTTGCAATTTTTTTTCAGAGACTTTAGGGTGCCCATGTTGTATATTTCTGCGAAGCGTAATTGTAATCGAAAACGGAGTCAGATCAAAAATTGTGAGAAAATGTGTCTTTCTTTGTAAACTCTCTAATTTTCTCATTTATCGAGCAACTGGATGTATAACCTGAGTGAACATTTCATGATTCTTTTAACCCAAACCCTACGATGTTATGAAAGGCTCACAGATCTCAATCCCAGTTTCAGAAGATTTTTCAACTGATTGAAAAGTTTCCTAAAGAATACACATAATTGAAGATGGTACATTTGTAAGAGCTTTTTTCAGTTGTTGTAGTTGTTTCAGACTCGTAATTGTTGATTTTGAGGACCATTTTGAAATCTGATGGCTGGTGGAGTTCAGAGACCGATTGCAGGATTGGCCGGTTGAAGCCCCAGCTAGGGTTAGGGTTACATTCCCACACTACTTAGACATATTTTATGCTCAGTGCTGGATTTTGGGTCCCAAGGTAACTTTAGAAAGAGTGGTAATATATTCCTATTTGCAATTTTTTTTCGGAGACTTTTGGGTGCCCATGTTGTATATTGCTGCGATGCGTAATTGTAATCGAAAACGGAGTCAGATCAAAAATTGTGAGAAAATGTGTCTTTCTTTGTAAACTCTCTAATTTTCTCATTTATCGAGCATCTAGATGTATAACCTGAGTAAACATTTCATGATTCTTTTAACCCAAACCCTACAATGGTATGAAAGGCTCACAGATGTCAATCCCAGTTTCAGAAGATTTTTCAGCTGATTGAAAAGTTTCCTAAAGAATACACATGATTGAAGATGGTACATTTGTAAGAGCTTTTTTCAATTGTTGTAGTTGTTTCAGACTCGTAATTGTTGATTTTGAGGACCATTTTGAAATCTGATGGCTGGTGGAGTTCAGAGACCGATTGCAGGATTGGCTGGTTGAAGCCCCAGCTAGGGTTAGGGTTACATTCCCACACTACTTAGACATATTTTATGGTCAGTGCTGGATTTTGGGTCCCAAGGTAACTTTAGAAAGAGTGGTAATTTATTCCAATTTGCAATTTTTTTTTCGGAGACTTTTGGGTTCCCATGTTGTATATTGCTGCGAAGCGTAATTGTAATCGAAAACGGAGTCAGATCAAAAATTGTGAGAAAATGTGTCTTTCTTTGTAAACTCTCTAATTTTCTCATTTATCGAGCAACTAGATGTATAACCTGAGTGAACATTTCATGATTCTTTTAACCCAAACCCTACAATGGTATGAAAGGCTCACAGATCTCAATCCCAGTTTCAGAAGATTTTTCAGCTGATTGAAAAGTTTCCTAAAGAATACACATGATTGAAGATGGTACATTTATAAGAGCTTTTTTCAATTGTTGTAGTTGTTTCAGACTTGTAATTGTTGATTTTGAGTACCAATTTGAAATCTGATGGCTGGTGGAGTTCAGAGACCGATTGCAGGATTGGCCGGTTGAAGCCCCAGCTAGGGTTAGGGTTACATTCCCACACTACTTAGACATATTTTATGGTCAGTGCTGGATTTTGGGTCCCAAGGTAACTTTAGAAAGAGTGGTAATATATTCCTATTTGCAATTTTTTTTTCGGAGACTTTTGGGTTCCCATGTTGTATATTGCTGCGAAGCGTAATTGTAATCGAAAACGGAGTCAGATCAAAAATTGTGAGAAAATGTGTCTTTCTTTGTAAACTCTCTAATTTTCTCATTTATCGAGCAACTAGATGTATAACCTGAGTGAACATTTCATGATTCTTTTAACCCAAACCCTACAATGGTATGAAAGGCTCACAGATCTCAATCCCAGTTTCAGAAGATTTTTCAGCTGATTGAAAAGTTTCCTAAAGAATACACATGATTGAAGATGGTACATTTATAAGAGCTTTTTTCAATTGTTGTAGTTGTTTCAGACTTGTAATTGTTGATTTTGAGTACCAATTTGAAATCTGATGGCTGGTGGAGTTCAGAGACCGATTGCAGGATTGGCCGGTTGAAGCCCCAGCTAGGGTTAGGGTTACATTCCCACACTACTTAGACATATATTATGCTCAGTGCTGGATTTTGGGTCCCAAGGTAACTTTAGAAAGAGTGGTAATATATTCCTATTTGCAATTTTTTTTTCGGAGACTTTAGGGTGCCCATGTTGTATATTTCTGCGAAGCGTAATTGTAATCGAAAACGGAGTCAGATCAAAAATTGTGAGAAAATGTGTCTTTCTTTGTAAACTCTCTAATTTTCTCATTTATCGAGCAACTGGATGTATAACCTGAGTGAACATTTCATGATTCTTTTAACCCAAACCCTACGATGTTATGAAAGGCTCACAGATCTCAATCCCAGTTTCAGAAGATTTTTCAACTGATTGAAAAGTTTCCTAAAGAATACACATAATTGAAGATGGTACATTTGTAAGAGCTTTTTTCAGTTGTTGTAGTTGTTTCAGACTCGTAATTGTTGATTTTGAGTACCATTTTGAAATCTGATGGCTGGTGGAGTTCAGAGACCGATTGCAGGATTGGCCGGTTGAAGCCCCAGCTAGGGTTAGGGTTACATTCCCACACTACTTAGACATATTTTATGCTCAGTGCTGGATTTTGGGTCCCAAGGTAACTTTAGAAAGAGTGGTAATATATTCCTATTTGCAATTTTTTTTCGGAGACTTTTGGGTTCCCATGTTGTATATTGCTGCGAAGCGTAATTGTAATTGAAAACGGAGTCAGATCAAAAATTGTGAGAAAATGTGTCTTTCTTTGTAAACTCTCTAATTTTCTCATTTATCGAGCATCTAGATGTATAACCTGAGTAAACATTTCATGATTCTTTTAACCCAAACCCTACAATGGTATGAAAGGCTCACAGATGTCAATCCCAGTTTCAGAAGATTTTTCAGCTGATTGAAAAGTTTCCTAAAGAATACACATGATTGAAGATGGTACATTTGTAAGAGCTTTTTTCAATTGTTGTAGTTGTTTCAGACTTGTAATTGTTGATTTTGAGTACCATTTTGAAATCTGATGGCTGGTGGAGTTCAGAGACCGATTGCAGGATTGGCCGGTTGAAGCCCCAGCTAGGGTTAGGGTTACATTCCCACACTACTTAGACATATATCATGCTCAGTGCTGGATTTTGGGTCCCAAGGTAACTTTAGAAAGAGTGGTAATATATTCCTATTTGCAATTTTTTTTTCGGAGACTTTTGGGTGCCCATGTTGTATATTGCTGCGAAGCGTAATTGTAATCGAAAACGGAGTCAGATCAAAAATTGTGAGAAAATGTGTCTTTCTTTGTAAACTCTCTAATTTTCTCATTTATCGAGCATCTAGATGTATAACCTGAGTAAACATTTCATGATTCTTTTAACCCAAACCCTACAATGGTATGAAAGGCTCACAGATGTCAATCCCATTTTCAGAAGATTATTCAGCTGATTGAAAAGTTTCCTAAAGCATACACATGATTGAAGATGGTACATTTGTAAGAGCTTTTTTCAATTGTTGTAGTTGTTTCAGACTTGTAATTGTTGATTTTGAGTACCATTTTGAAATCTGATGGCTGGTGGTGTTCAGAGACCGATTGCAGGATTAGCCGGTTGAAGCCCCAGCTAGGGTTAGGGTTACATTCCCACACTACTTAGACATATATTATGCTCAGTGCTGGATTTTGGGTCCCAAGGTAAGTTCAGAAAGAGTGGTAATATATTCCTATTTGCAATTTGTTTTTCGGAGTCTTTTGGGTGCCCATGTTGTATATTGCTGCGAAGCGTAATTGTAATCGAAAACGGAGTCAGATCAAAAATTGTGAGAAAATGTGTCTTTCTTTGTAAACTCTCTAATTTTCTCATTTATCGAGCAACTAGATGTATAACCTGAGTGAACATTTCATGATTCTTTTAACCCAAACCCTACAATGGTATGAAAGGTTCACAGATCTCAATCCCAGTTTCAGAAGATTTTTCAGCTGATTGAAAAGTTTCCTAAAGAATACACATGATTGAAGATGGTAAATTTCTAATAGCTTTTTTCAATTATTGTAGTTGTTTCCGAGTCGTAATTGTTGATTTTGAGGACCATTTTGAAATCTGATGGCTGGTGGTGTTCAGAGACCGATTGCAGGATTGGCCGGTTGAAGCCCCAGCTAGGGTTAGGGTTACATTCCCACACTACTTAGACATATTTTATGGTCAGTGCTGGATTTTGGGTCCCAAGGTAACTTTAGAAAGAGTGGTAATATATTCCTATTTGCAATTTGTTTTTCGGAGTCTTTTGGGTGCCCATGTTGTATATTGCTGCGAAGCGTAATTGTAATCGAAAACGGAGTCACATCAAAAATTGTGAGAAAATGTGTCTTTCTTTGTAAACTCTCTAATTTTCTCATTTATTGAGCAACTAGATGTATAACCTGAGTGAACATTTCATGATTCTTTTAACCCAAACCCTACAATGGTATGAAAGGCTCACAGATGTCAATCCCATTTTCAGAAGATTATTCAGCTGATTGAAAAGTTTCCTAAAGCATACACATGATTGAAGATGGTACATTTGTAAGAGCTTTTTTCAATTGTTGTAGTTGTTTCAGACTTGTAATTGTTGATTTTGAGTACCATTTTGAAATCTGATGGCTGGTGGTGTTCAGAGACCGATTGCAGGATTAGCCGGTTGAAGCCCCAGCTAGGGTTAGGGTTACATTCCCACACTACTTAGACATATTTTATGGTCAGTGCTGGATTTAGGGTCCCAAGGTAACTTTAGAAAGAGTGGTAATATATTCCTATTTGCAATTTTTTTTTCGGAGACTTTTGGGTGCCCATGTTGTATATTGCTGCAAAGCGTAATTGTAATCGAAAACGGAGTCAGATCAAAAATTGTGAGAAAATGTGTCTTTCTTTGTAAACTCTCTAATTTTCTCATTTATCGAGCAACTAGATGTATAACCTGAGTGAACATTTCATGATTCTTTTAACCCAAAGCCTACAATGGTATGAAAGGCTCACAGATCTCAATCCCATTTTCTGGGATATGAAAGAACGCACATGATCGAAAACAATATATTTTCAAGAGCTTTTTTCAGTGCATTTAGTTGTTGTAGACTTATATTTTTTGGTTTGAGTTATATTTTTAAATGTGATGGTTGGAGGAGTTCAGAGACAGACTGCAGGATTGGACAGTTGAAGCCCCAGCTAGGGTTAGGGTTAGCATTCCCACACCACTTAGACGTATTTTATGCTCAGTGCTAGATTTTGCATCCCAAGGGAACTTTAGGATTAGTGATTATATACTGTTTTCGTATCTGCACATTTTTTTGGAGACTTTTGGCTGTCCGTGCTGTGTATTGCTTCGTAGAGTAATTGTAATCCAAAACTAAGTCAGATCTTTATTCCTTTGTAAACTCTTAATTGTGTAGTTTATTGTGCAACTATATGTATTTCTGTAGTCAGCGCTGTATGCTGTGTATAGGTTGCTTTCCAGAGGGCAACTGAAAAAGAAGTAAACAAGTGAGCAACATTTAAAGTAAATGTTTTCTGTCTTTTTTCTACGTGAATCTCGTTTTAGATTGGATTATTCATAATAAGCCAAGTTTTATTTCTCTTTTGCTTAACTTAGATTTTATTTCTTAGATCTTTTTCTGATTTACTGTATATGGTGTTCTTTTTACCCCAGGAGCATTGCTCTGCAAAACCCTGCATCAACAGATGAGCAGAGCATACACCAAGGCAGTAAAGTCAAGGTCAGTTCCCATTGCCAGGTAACACCAGTGGAGAGAATACCCCAGGAATTCTTCAGAATATCAGACACACACACTGCAGGACTTGGAATAAAGAACATGCAAGAGGTTAGGCTCACTTTATATAATATGATATGTTTAATATGCTTTTTCCTCCTTGCATTTCAACATATTTAAATATATTCTAACCTTTTTTTACACATTTTACACAAAATTTCTGATATAATATTTTGTTTTAAAATAAAATATTAAGATCAAAATGTATATTCATTACTGAAAAGCCTGCTTTGTGTCACATGAGCATGTCATGGATTCACAATTTGAACTGTTTCTCATATTGTGAGAGTAAGGCAAACCAAATCAACAGTAAACTGACTTTTGTTGTGCCAGCTCTTTTAGTTGTTTTTTTTTATTTTAGCCTAGAATGCAAATTTTATTCTTCATTTTCAACTGACAAAATCGAAGAGAAGCACAATAAGCTTGAGGAATGATGCAGAACTAACCACCTTGACTTATCGGTGACAATAAACATTTTAATTATTGCCCACCCCACGACAAAGCTGCGGAGCGTGCTAGTGTTTGCAATGGTAGCCGTCCACACACCTGGTACTCTGTGCCTGTTACCATGGAAATGCATTCCGACAGGAAATCTGCAACACCTGTGAGCTATTTCCTTCTGCACCCATATCAGGTAGTGCAGAAGATTCAAGGACTGTTCTGACAGGGGTCTGGCATAGAGTCATGCTCCGAGTAAGGTCCTAGTTGCCTAGTTCCCTACTTCTCTGCTTGGTGCTTACTTTCGATATACGATATATACAGTTTTACTGTATTTAAGAAGGGAGAAGATATTTTTTTATTTTTAGGTGTGTGCCTTTTTCTTTACTGTTAGAAGCTTAAGATGGCAAAGCAATTGTGACAAATTAAAGTATCCATTATTTATACCAGTAACAGTGATTGCTGTTTAATAAAATATTAATATCGGTGTTGTAGTGTTTTCTACTTCAGTGCTTCCTCTAGGACTCAGGAGGTCTTCAGATAGAATGAATAGTTTATTTTAGATGAGGTAGCTAGTTTCAGTATTTCCCAAATTCTGACAACATCTTCTTTCTTTTTTTGTTTCTCTGTCCACTTGCTGTCTAAAGCTAAAGTGATTTATCCATGCTTGATTACTGCGTAAATTTCTGGGGTAAAAGGTACAATTGAGAAATAATAAGAAACTACAGTATGTTTCTATTAACTATTTCTCTTATTTACAAATACTTTATCACTGCCCCTGGGGAAGTCATCTTATTTCTTTGTTTATAACAAAGAAAAAAAATACATACAAGGATTTAACACTTTCTAAATGTCCTATACTAGGCTGTAGTAAGTGATAACATTCATACACTTCCCAGAATTGCTATCTAATATCGTTCTCCTTCAAGGTTTGAAAAGGTCACTGCTGTAACCAAAGAAATAGGGTTGTTTTTTAGACTAGACAACATTCAAGACCTCACTAAAATGTAATGCATTGTGTCAATAGAGGACTAACAAATTATTAGTGTATTATTATTCTCAAATCTTCTTGGTTTGTTGTCTCACATTAAAAATATTTTTGCATATAGTACAGTATCTGAAGATATGGCTCAATAAAATGTTTTATCTTAGATAAGTGTTTCATGTAATTTGGTCTACAGTATATTAAAGCATATTATCAGCATGCACAATACAGATTTTAAGTCAACAATTTGTGTTTATATTCAAAACATACAGAATGTACAGGAAGCAGAGAAAGCAATCTTTTGCATATTATTGTTGGTTTAAGATTAAGTGCTACTAGAAATTCAATAATACATAAGTGCTAGGAAGCAGAGCATATGTGAGCTGAGATGCCAGTTTTAGCTGTTTCCTAATAACTACTAGCCTTCCCTGCATGTGGCTTTGATCAGTGCTTATTGTGGCAGAGCTAGTAGCAGCCAAACCGCCTTGAGCAGAAGTTGACCTTCTTGCAGTTTTATTTCTTTTTAATCCTTTTATTCTCAAATTTTAAAGTTTTATTGTAGTGCCAGCTTTTTTTATTTATTTTTATATAACTCCATTTACATCCACATTTACAGAACTAGAGATTTGAAACTGCCTTTCACTCAACCCGC
This sequence comes from Atractosteus spatula, assembly GCF_055471065.1. Classification (NCBI taxonomy): domain Eukaryota; kingdom Metazoa; phylum Chordata; class Actinopteri; order Semionotiformes; family Lepisosteidae; genus Atractosteus; species Atractosteus spatula. The sequence goes on along the minus strand of NC_142721.1, from coordinate 9,417,469 downwards.
CTCTTTTTAGAACTTCAGAACACTTTTAGAACACTTGTTTGTCAAACAGATACAATTTTTTCTTATATAAAGCTCAATAAAAAAAAGTTTTCATCAAACTTTCATCTTTGGTAAAGCTCTGCATTATTCTATTAATGCATATTAATTGTTAAAGTATTTCATTGTTTGTAAAAAGAAAAACATTATGGCTTTATAAAAGAAAGAGATCACTTGTGTAATCTGGGAAAGCTTTTCATTGTAATGATGCTGTTATTCATTATATAGAGAAAAGGATAATTCTGAATGGAGCAGAAAGCTGTTGTACTTATAGGTACTGCAAAATTCAGGCCAATTTAATGCTAATATATAGAGGGCAATGTGTTTATTTTTTGGGATGGGGGATTAATGACTTGAATTGCATAGCTAAGACAGCAATCTTCCAAATTACCTGCACGGCATTTACTCAAAATTCGATTTTTTTCTCTTTGCGAGTTTCATTGGATCACATTTCTGTTTTCAGTAATACTTTGCTTTTGGTTGTTCACAAATCATTCTGAAGTTAAACAGAGTTGTCAGTCTGACCCTTAAAAATGGATTATTTGGTAGATATAATAAATATAGCTTACAACTGCTGCATGGACCATAAAATCCTACTCTATTACCCGCCTGCGTGATGTGGACTTGAATTCATACACACAGATACACAAGCAAGAAAGGTTGTTAGTCTCTGGAAAGAAAATTATTTATTCTATTTTTATGTGTTCTGTTTGATTTATCCATCAGCTTTAAATGCACAGCACTGAACTTACTGCTCTCGTGTTGTGATGTAATCTGAAAGGGGATGATTCTGGTTTTCTCCCACACCCTTACTATTATGGAACCAATAATGAGTATCTTGGATTGGCCTTCAAGGTCATCCGATGGATCCCTATTAACCACCTGTAGGACACATTGTGCTGTCACGATCATCATCGTTATCTACAGTACTTCAGACAATCATTTTGCACCTGCTGCTTCTCGGGAGGAATTTTCTTGACATCTGCATCAGTCAAGACAGGCATGACATTGTGTCCATCTCCTCTGGAAAGATGCCTGCATCTTCTGGAGAAAGTTTTACTTCCATTTTAAATAACTACTGGCTTCTCATCTATTCATGCCAATGTTTTGTGAGTCAGCAGTGTTCTTCTGTAGGCACTGTCGAAGCAGACCCAACAATAAAAGGTGTAATGTCTGAACAAGAGCATACTAATTATGCTGCTGTAGGTGGACACTGGAAAGAAGGGAAAAATTGAACCAGTCTCAATTAATTATTTGTACAGCATTTACAACATTGGTTTTAATAAGTCAGTTAGGAAGACATACAGGTCATAGCCAGTTTTCATTTATTTAGATTTATACCAACCTGGCTTTGTTGACTTTTTTTGAGCAGTGGTTTAATAAGAAAAACACTTTGTGATCTGTTGTCTTTTTTGTTAATGGAACTGCAGTAGTGGCATTTTCCTCCTTTCACTTTGTTCTTTACAAGTCAAATTAACCTCACAATTTTATGAAAAAGATAAATTAAGATCAAACTGATTTATTACATTATTTCTATCATTAATAAAAACTTATCACATAGAACTAAACTATTTTCCTTTGCTGAATTTTCAAAACTCAATAGAATACTTCTATACCTCAGATGTTCTATAGAAATGAAGTTTCAGAATGAAGTCTTATTCCACACCTGATTTTTTTATGTTTGTGATATCATGCAGTATATTGGTGCACTTACTCTTAATGTTAATATGAATGCCTTATTGTATAAATGCTAGCTGATAGTCCTTTATCTTACAGTTTGTTGAAATCTGGTGTTTGACAATATATTTGATTAAGATCTTGCTTTGAGCAGATACAGTAACTTACAGGCACTACAACACAAATACTAAATTGTTTTCCTCTTATAAAAGTTCAGTGTGACATACTATTGTAAAAGCAGTGTAAATCATGAGTGTATTAACAGGAAAAAAACTGTGGAAAGTCATGTCAAAGCAACACAAAAGCATGCTAGTAGTAACTAAATAACCAGTAAATCAAGGGTTTAGGTGCTGCTCTAGCTTGATGTTGTCATATTAAATTCCTTTACTGCACTTTATCTCTAGGAAGGGTCCACTGCAGCAAAATATGAACACATGGCCCACATGAAAATTAGCAAACAGCTGCCCATGACTGACAGAGTCTGTAAACCATTCCAGAGCACTGTGGCACCTTTACCTCCATTGAAATTTCAGAGGCTTACAGGTGGGTATTTTGCATAGATACTGTATCAAAACCCTCTTCCTTATGGCTTTTCAACAATATAATATCTAGCTGTTAAACATCAGTTCATTACATGTTTTTAAGAAGATGCAAGATTCATTCGTCATCCGTCCATCCTTAGAAATGAATACTCTAAACTGCTGTGTCCTTGCGTCTTTATAATGTCCTTAGGGTGTGATTATCTCTTGGTAAACCATCCTTGTCATCCCTTCGTTTTAATATCCAGGCTTTATAGTACTCATGCGATTTAAACAAGCAAAGATTTTAGGCTTGCTCCTCAGCAGTGCAGCAATAATAAGAGTTTAATTTTTAAATATTGTTTTTTATGGTGATCACATAAGTATGTGGGAAATTAAAGCATTTACATTTTGAAAGACAATAATGAAAAAAAAACAGTGTTGCACATGTGAAAATCATTAGAAGACTTGGATTAGTATCGAATAGCATACCTGTAGCAAATGCATAGTTTACCTCCTTAACATTTGATATAGGTATTACAAAGGTTGGAAAGTAAAAAATCATTTACCTTTAGATGATACATGAAACAAGATTATTTCTCAGACAAGGAAATATCTTTAACTTGCTACATACAACAAGATCAGTCTCTCTCATATTCACCCTGCATGCAGTAAATCCATCACCAAGTTGTCAGCTGAATACCAAGTCACTTGTTTGATAATTAATGACAATATCGAATGAATAGCAAGCAAGTGGCTTTAAATTGCCTCAAACAATCAGCCTTGCTTTGAATTTATTTCTACTTTCCCCTTCCTATCCTGATGTTTTGGCTGCTTTGGAGAAGGGGAGTAACAGCAACTCCACCCCCCTGCTCATGTGTTAGGCTATCATTAGGTTTAATCATTGATGAGCAACTCAGAGAAGGGGGTACTTTAAGTGGTGAGGATCAAGTTAAGGTAATGCAGTGTACATTGTAATGGAATTTAACAATATAATATGGTTATCACTGTAGAAATAAAAGCATTTGTCCATCTAACATAAACACATATCTCTCTCAGTATGAGTGTCTATAATACTCTGAATGCTAACGTATAGAAAAGAGTGCTTTTTCAGTTAATGGGAGTAAAAATTGTGCATTATATCAGCCATTGAACAAGTGGACAAGCCATTCCTCTTTTGGGAGGGAGATGGTTTAATTTGTGGACTGGTGAGCAGGTGACATAATTTAGCATCTTGACAGTGTTAAGTGTAGTGTCTAGAGGGTTAAAGAAGTGTTGAGAAATGTGTCTGGGCTACTACCTAAAACACACCTTGTGCTTAGCTATTTCAAGCTTATTTATTGTAGCTTTGGAATGTTCAACAATAGCCTGAAAGTCAGACAAAAGAAAAGTTTAAAAAGTTTTTTACAGTATACTGTATGTATTTACAGAAGAACTAGTAATACACATAGAAGTAACTCTCGAAACTGTTTAGCTTCAAATATCTTCATTAAAATGTCCAGCAGCTGAGACTGCAGCAATGAGTATATGAGATTTTGTGATGCCCCCAGCGTTAAGGTGTGTGCCTCCACTTAATAGATTCTAGCACAGCTGCCATGCTTCATTAAACATTCTTTTCTGAGAAGTAATAGGATTTCTCAAGGATCATAACAATATGTATAAATGTGTCCTTTTTTTAAACAGAATTTCTGATATAAAAGATATTTCCATTGATGAAGTAATTCTCTGCATGGTTGGCTTTCTATTTTCTCTTGCTTTTTGAGCGAGTGCAATAAGATAAATGCATTTTCCTTTTAATTTCTTCTGCTCGTCCTATTTTTGTTTCTTTGCTAGCTTAACTGATTAACTCTGTACTTTGCTGACCCTCCAACCCCCTAATGTAGCATGCTCAAATAGATGTATGCAGTAACTCTGAATGCTTTGCAGCTTTGCAGCATTGCAGACTTACGAATACGATCTGACAAAGGTGATTTTCCTTGTATTGTAACAGCAGCTATTCAGCAGCAGTCACAGATGATTATTAAGGTTATTTCAGAGAAGGGGCATTATTTGTAATGTATAAATATAAAGGGTTTTGTGTTTTAAATGATTTAAACTGGTGTAGAGGAGATGGGCTGTCATTAACCTTGACTTATTTCTTACTCTATAATTAACATGGCTTCTCACATGAATTCCCTAAAGAACAGCAGTGACAGGAATAATGGTGTATCATTTGGAAATAACATATACCATAGGGGATAGTGAGAACTGAATGTTTTAGCCTTTCACCTCCGTAAATGATAGTTTACGGTCCAGCTTCAGTTGAAAAACTATTTAAATTCTTTTTCTCATTTTAACTCTTGGTTATTAAAAGCTAAAAACCATTATTGACATAACAGTAGGCTGTCCCCTGCATTGCATCTTTAGCAGTGGGACAGTGAAACCCATCATACTCCTTTCTTTAAAGACCTCATAAACATATGCATATTCTTTAGTCTCCAGGGGGGTTGGGGGAGGGGTGGGTGTTTAGTGGATTGAACTGTCATCACCACCTACAGCATTTTAAGTGTAGATGTAACCTTCTAATTATTGTTTCCAAATTTACTCTCATCCCATTATGAATCCATTATGGAAGCCCAAACTATAGGAGATATAATGTCACGGACGTCCAAAGAGACTAACCGTGGGGAACAGGAGAGCGGAAAAAGACCCATATGCGTAGCGGCGAGACGGGAAAAAAGCCCGGGCTCAATAGTGCAAAGAGTTCAGGAATGCCGTATAGAAACCTATGCCCTCAGGGAGCGGACGTGGGGCGCCCTGGTGCTAGGCGGGTCTCAGGACATCCGAACGTCAATGCTGAGCCCCGGCAGAGTGCAAGACCCAGGAATATATAGCCCAAGGGAAAGAGAGAGACCGGAAGGACAGCAGACCAGAAACTAGGGACAGGACAGAGAAGGAGCGCCCTCTGGCTACAGAGGGCGTGACATATAATGGTTTAACCATCACAATCTGATCAGATCAATGATATTGAAAATGAATAAAAAGAAATTAAAATATCACAATTAAAAGATGAGAATGCTGTTCAAAGCAGGTAATTGGTTGGCCATGTTCTGTTGTTATACTGTAGATATGCAAGGAAGCAACCCTTGTTTTTTCAAAAAGTTGTGAATAGTTGTAAGAAAATAATTTACATTAACTGTTTTTAAGGCGCAGTTGCCAAATTAAAGTACGTCATGTGTTTTGTAGCAGAGAAAAAGCACTTTGCTCCTATTAAAATAGCTTTTAATAGCTGAATTCAGTTGTAGCTGAATTGCAGATTGTATTTTTCTTAGTAGTACGTTCAGTTTTTTCTAAGAAAAACTGTCTTGTTATAAGCTGCATTTATAAAAGCACTTTTCATGTGAAAAAATGGCCAATTTACAAAACAGACCCCTGCTGTTAAAATTGAGATAACATAATTGGATGCAGGTACACTTTCACATTTGCAATTGTTGTAACTTTTTTGTACACTGTAATGTTTATAAGTTACAAATAAGGCTTCCTTGCCCCAATTGTTTCTGTATCTGATTATGATACCCCCATTTTCAACTGCTGAAGGTTTTTTGTAAGTTGGTTGCAGTGCTTTTTTCAAAGAAGGATTGTACGGTATGTTAAAAAGACAACTGTCATTCACCTTCTAATCGTATCCTTACAAACAAATCTTATTAGCTTGGAAATTATAGAAAAGATCTTTCTTCAAGATTTATGTTTCTGTGAATGATTAATATCATATACCTGCATTCATAATACTAGAGGTATGTCAGTAATGGCCATCATTGTCTTAAGATGTGCAATTAACCATACCTATACAGTATATTTGAGTGGACAGATGAAAATCGATGGTTAACGGATGTAGTTTCTATGTTGTGTTCTGCAAGCTTTCCCCACCCCCTGCTGTTGGAATGGCCCAGACACGTACTGTGCAGTATGTCCTAGTACATGACACTACAGTCAAGCAGTGTTTAAACATCTTGAAAATAAGCTGATAGGAGGAATACAGCAGCAAAGCTACTCTCCTGCTAGGATTTTTTTTATGAAGATAAATATGTATTCTTCCACTTGGGATATTTTGCAGAAACTAATCAGTTAGATTTTTAATGAGTATATGGAACTGCAGTTATGACATTTTGGCAAAAACTGATTGGATCTACAAATCACAGCTGTTTCACCTTCAAACAACTGTATTTAAGCTGTGGACCAAGAATCTCATCTCAGCATGTGCATGCCTAATTTTCTGCAATTTCCCTCACGGGATCAATAAAGTATCTATCTAATTATTTTGCATCCTGACAGGAAAAGAAAGGAGGAAAATGCTTAGAGGCTAGAAATTAAATAATTTATTGCTTTGTATGTGTACATGTATAATCAAATCTGTAAGGTGAAAATTGTATGTTTATAGAAGAAATACCTTTGGTGGAAATTAGCTTTGGCTAGAGGAATTTTCACACTTACCTGTATGCTTTGGACAAGTTGTTGATGAAGGTACAGAGTGCAACACATTTGAAACCTATTGTCAAGGGTGATTCTTCTTTAATTAAAAAAAAGCTGTTAATCTTAAAGACTTTCTCCAGAGAAAATTCAAAGCCAATGTGGTCCCTTTATTTATAAAACAGATTAAAGGTGGTAAAGGTAAATGACGTATTTTAAAAAGTAACAGCTTTGCAAAGGAAACTACAATTTAAAATTATTGTAGGCCAAAACCCTTGCAATTCCCTGTGATTCACTTTACACAGAATAAAACAGTTGCTGTGTGTTAACTTGTTTAAAGTCCTTTTCTTCGCTTAATATATTCAGTTCACAACGAAAAGAAGTTTCTTCAGACCAGCTGCCTTCATAAAATTCAACAGAACTTCCTCTAATGAAAATCAGCACAAACGAGTCTCTGTTGCTGTTCCACAAAGAACTAATTACAAACTTCGCTTTGAACCCCTTTAAAAAGTATTAGCTCCCCCATTCATGTTTTTTGTTCTCTGTTATGTTTTAAATATATGTAAAGAAAGTTTTTTAATTACTCGGAAATACCCTGGGGGATTCTGTAAAATTAAGATAAAATATTTATCTTAAACTTACTCCAGTCTATTGGGATTTCTTCTTAAACACCCAAACATTGAGCATTTTTTTCAATTATTTTCCTAAGCCCATACTGCAGATATTGAGTCTTTATTACTCTAAACTATTAAATGTTTTCAAAATCATTTTCATTCCCTCCATATTAGACTACTAAGAATACAACAAAATAAAGTTTTATATTTTAATGTTGCAATTTAAAAATGAGGCAATGAATACTGTTTAATGTAGTTAGATTTAAACTTGCAATGCTTTGGGATACATTTAGATTTGTTTGCCCATTATCTTCTATGAAAAAAAAGAGAAATATAATTTGAAAATATTGGAGTCATGGTTTCTTGTTGATTATTCCCTGAGTTTTATTATCCTCGGGCTATACAATTTGCCTGTCAGGACTTAGTTTCCTTGATAAACTCAAATAATGAGGACAGGAAACAGAAACTGGTTAAATTATACATCATTGTAGGCTGAGAAAGTCTCTTGAGATCTCATAACTGACCTAAAAACCTTTCAGTCCCCTTAACAGCCTTGATTGACATTTCTAATTTATTTCCAAGGCCTGTTCTTGTTATTGCAGCTGTACAGATAGATTACAATGATACAAGGCTGGAATATCTGGAGTTGTTGCCATGGTAATTAAACATACACAGCTGTTCTATGGTAAATAATATTGCAGTACAATGGAAAGGGCAGCAACCTGACCTCTTGTAAATAAGTCTTTGTTTTGTAACCAATCAATAGATTTTATTGAGATTTCTAGGCAATTCATCACAAGGAAGTTGTGAGTTGATTTCCTCTGGTGGGGGGAGTGGAGGAAATTCCTTATAGAATACTTCTTTATTCAGGTGGTTTGTTATTGTAATTGGTATTGTAATTGGTATCGTAGTGATAGAAAATTAAAAAGTAATGTCTACTTTTGTGGATCATTATTTGCTAACAAATATTTGAAAACATAATAGGGTTTGTTCAATCTTGGGAGCTTGAAGTTGAGGCCAAAAGTTTAGGTCTTTGAATGTTAAATCTATGCCTCTCTTTTTATCAATTTTACATTTCAATAAAGCAGAAATTGTAATTCTTGGTACAATATAAAGCCACTGAAATGAAAAAAATAAATCTTTAGCATCCTAACCAAGGGATGAGATATTTATTTTATCATCTACAGAAATCTGTTCAGCAGGATGGAATTTATATCAATCCATACATCACTGGAACAGCTGGCTGTGATTTCTCAACCTTGCAGTTGCTATTGCATTGCACAACTCCAAGTCAGAGTTAATTCTATTTTATGTATTTAATTTTGGGGGGATTTTGTCTTTATGGGTGCCAGCAGGAAGAAGGTGACAGATGACAGGGTACAGTTTTTAATGAATCCCTTGCAATGGGAGACAAAAATACCATGTGCCAGTGCATCCAATTTAAGACCTTTAGAACTGCCTCGCAGTATCTTCTGTTACTGATCAAGAGAGGTCTTAATGTTAGCATGAGTAGAATGTACAGCTTGTGTGTGGTGTGCCTTCTATAAGAATAGAGACAATTTCACACAACATGACAACATGTTTGAAGGATAAAAGTCCTATAAGGATTGGGTTCTAAAACTCTATTGGACACTTTTTACTTTTAGGTTCTTTTGGTTTAATCTTTATTTTATTTGGTCATTTTATGTTTATGTGATTTCTGCTTTTTTCTCATATTTATATAAGGGTACTATTCACAACACTTTTGAAGTTTAAAAAAAAACGTTGTTAAAGGTCAATGTTTCATATGTTGCAATTGAATATATTTGCTTATGAAAGGCCATGTTCTACCTTAGATTCCAATCTATATCTTCAAAACTTCAATGTAATTCCAGATCTTTCTTATTTTTTATGACAAAATACATTAATATTCATAGATAGGTGTTTCTCATTCTCATTTACAGTTCAGCAAATTTTTACACAACAGGCATAAATTCATGTTTAGAATTTCAACAACATGCAATGCAAAGTATCTTTAGTATTGCCTATCTGCATCCAAGACACATCAAGCAATTTAAAGGGGGGAACTGTAATGCTATTTTTATATTGTGGGTTAGAAAGAGTCAGCATTGATGAGTGCATTTCGGACCAGGGTAAAAGTAAAATGTACACAGTAACTTGTAAAATCTAAAATTTCCAGGTATGCATAGTGCCATGTTCTGCGATTCAAAATGAGGGAACAAAACTTTCGTTGACATGATGTGGTCCTGTCTTTTCTCTTGAAAAGAAGCAGTACATCAATTGTGAATACATCTCTTTTAATCCAATAGAATTATTGCTCTCAATTTTGAGTCGGTTTTGCTGATAGTACTGATAATACTGTTACATCTGCATGCAGGTCATGTTGGACTAATTCTGCAGTGAAATATCTGCAGCATGACCTGCACTTATTTGGTCATACATCACATTACGTTAGTCATTACAGTGGCTAGTGAGCAGGAAGGGCCGCATGATGTCACAATGTGTGGGAACTCCCACTCTTACGCATCGCGAGACCAAGGGCTTATGACAACATGTACAGTACTTTCACAAAGTTGATGATTTTGTGCTTAATTTGAAGTTTGTGATTTTTTTCTATAACTTCATTTAATTTATTTTGTTACCAAGATTTAATAATCAGTCTGAGAAATTGGGACTGCAGTTCTCCTTAAAAAAGCATTTGCAATCAAGAAATGAATACATGATTAAAAACCTAAGTATGTTAATAAATACCTTAGGAAAAATTAATTATATTTGTTCATGAAACATGGATAGCATAACCTTTTATTAATTTAATTAGGATCAATACAGTTCTTCTTTGGAAAAACACGGGAAAACACTTTGAATTCTATCAGAAGTATGTTTTAATAAACAAGTAATAGGTTTATTCCATGCTGAACAAAAGAAGAAAGAAAACACAATGCATCTACCCAACTGAACTACTATGTTTTAATAAATATTTTTTCATAGTAAATTTAGCTGATTACAGCTTGAAAACTTAACATTAAATGTAATGTACAAATGAGAAATGAATCCTTGTTTCATTAAAAGTCTATATCTTGCTAGGCAATAGTTAGTAGTTTCTATAAAATATAAGATAAAGAACCAACATTTTAATGAGTTTAAGAATAGGTGAAAGTCATTTTGTCAAAATCCATGTTGCACGTCTGATAGCAATTTATTGTCCCTTCTGCTTCTGCTTAAAGCATCTGTGAAAATTTAATTCACATGCAAGTGCTTTAAATGTTTTCTATGGAAAGTGCTGCACCATTTGCTTCCATTGTTACAACATCTTGAAGTCTAGGTAATGCTTGTTACCAACAGTCTTGTTCATTTTATTTCACCAAACCAACCACCATTTCAAGACTGCATTTGTCATTAAAGAAGTGGACGTAAAATTAAATGGTTATTTATACAGTACAGTATTAATTAGCACGTTAATTTCTTGTCTCTTCAGATGGAAAAGGGGTTTAAATCTTTTCTTGTTAATCAGTGGAAATAAAATTTGCCGTATCATGGTTGGAAGCCCCAGACATCAAGGACATTTGGCTAAGTAAAAGTGTAAAAATAGTCCTGTAGTTTGTATGCTCATTTCCTGTTCAGAGGAGAAATCGTGATCTCTGCTGTTTTTCTTTACCTTAGCAACTGTTGCCAAAGACTAAAATTGTATCTACTGAAATATCTGAGATTGTAAATCCTACAACTGCCCTTTTACAAAAAATCACTTTCAGCAGATACTGTTTTTGTTTGCTTTTCTTATCTTTAAAAGACACTCTTGGTTATTGTTAACATTTCTGTTGTAACTACAGTACAATGGTTTATGAACTGCTCCCACATTGATCAATTCTTATTGACTTTGATTTTTCCAAACCAGACATCCTGTTTCCCATTTAATTTTCCTCATGTTTTGAACTACTGTATATTTTGCAATGTGTATACTGAGTGGCATTAAAAGGCAACAAATGAGTACTTGGTACCAATAATGTATGAGACATTTTGATACCTTAGTATATTTGGTCTCCTCTGTCTTTAAACTGAACATTTCTATCAATGAGAAGTTGTGTGGTTGCAAGAAATTTCATGCAATAATTATTTTTAAAACTCGCAACTAGAAGAGCCTAATCTGGCAGATAAGAACATACTGTAGGATCATAGGAGCACAAGAAAGATTACAAACGAGAGTAAGCCATTCAGACCAGTAGTAGCTAATTTTTCCAAGGATTGTTGAAGGTGTGGGCAGCTTGTTCCAAATACTCACAACCTTTTGTGTAAGGAAATGCCTCCTGTACTTGGTTTTAAATACACTTCCAAGTAGTTTCCATTTGAGTTCTCTGGTTTGTTTTTCACACTGTATTCTAAAGAAGTCCTCTGGGATGACTTTGTGAAAGTCGTCTCTGTTCAAAATATAAAGGGCTCAGTTCTTTTAAGTGCAGGAATGTATCAGAATGCTCTTCTGAATGAAGCAGAAAGGAGAGCACCAGTATCTTTTTGTTACATGGTGGCCAGAATTATATTCCAAATGACTTAATGGTAAATTGACATACAGTATGACATAACATCCTTTAATTTTAATTCCACACTTTTAATTATATGCTAACATTTTGTTTGCTTTTTTTTATTGCTTCCTCACATTGTCTAGAATATGTAAGTGATGTAGCCAGCAATCATATCACCCTGCAGCTCTCAACTGGCTACCCACTGAGGCTAAACAGGGTTGATCCTGGTCAGTACCTGGATGTGAGACCTCCGGGGAAGCTATGGTTGCTGTTGGAAGTGGTGTTAGTGGGACTGGGGGAGGGGGGGGCACACCCACTCACGGTCTGTGTGGGTCCTAATGCGGGGACACTATACTGTAGTGGGCGCTGTCTTTCGGATGAGACTTTAAACCGAGGTCCTGACTCTCAGTGGTCATTAAAGATCCCTGGGCATTTCTCGATAAGAGTAGGGAGTTACCCCAGTGTCCGGGCCAAATTTCCCCCCTCAGCCTTTACTGTGGCCTCCAAATTACCCCCATGTACTGTATGACTGACTTGCACTGGCCCTGTGATGGACTGGCGCCCTGTCCAGGGTGTACCCTGCCTTGCGCTGCTTGCTTGCCGAGTAGGCTCCGGCTTCCCACGACACCGCATGGTATAAAGCAGTTTGGCAAATGACATGGTATGTAAGCGCTGTGCCAGTAGAAACTCTTCAAGTTCAGAAGCTCTTCAAGTTCAGTGTTTCTCATTCTCATTTCTGCTTCCTGGTTGTAAACTTCTGCACTTATCTGCATTGGATGTCATTTACTAATTTTTTGCCTAGTCTTGAATATTATCTAAATTTTCTAAATTCTATTTACTACTTCAACAGTTTTTTTTTTACTAATCCTTCTCTCTTTCATCTTCTGCCAACTTTACTAGTTTGCTAACTGTACCAGAATCTGTTTCATTGATATAAATCAATGACAAAAGCAGTGGTCCGTCAACCAATTCTCAATCTAAACACATGCATTTCATTGAATGCCTATCACCTGTCATTTATAAATTTATAGAAATCATCTGGAAATCTAAATATGTCATATTGTGTCTCCATTACAGGTGTTGTTTATTCAAAGACCTCAGAGTTAAACAACTTCAGTAGTTAAGCAAGACCTATATTTTCTAGGTCCATGCTGACTATCCTCTAGGATCTTATATCTATTTTTATCATGTTATGTTTTTTATTTTTTAAATTTCTTAAAAGGATATTAAGTTATTAAATCAAATAAGATCAATAGGACATCTCTGTTCCCTTGTGTCCAACATACTGTATGTATGATACGACACTACATGATTAAGGGCTAAATTAAATTGAGTCTTCAACCCACCTGCTAATTCCTCATTATACACCAAGAGCAGTCCTTGATGTCAGGATTCTAGTTGGTACAAGCAAGGATCTTCTCACAAAGAAAAAGCTGCTGTCAATTACTGGGTTTGTGGTTTAAATTCGGACAGATGGGTTGAGATTTTAATCTGGGCTGACAATGTTCAAGTGGGAATTTATTTTCTTTTTAAACTATATGTCTGAATTCTGTTTACTTTCTAAAGTCTATTCATTGATTTTCCTACTATCATCATTCTCAGTAGGGCTGTTTGAATTATTTCAGTATGGACTATAAACTAACTAAATGTGCCTGTCTTTGACAAAACTATTTCTCTGAAGTAATAGGAGTCCAGCTCTTGTAAAAAGAAAAGTAATTCTTGCAGAGTACAGCGGTTTGATATCCAGAGGGAAGATATTTTTTGCTTATTTCAAGCAAAGTCTGACATGCCAGTTGTATTACCACTTAAGGTGTAGCCTATATCCAGATCCTTATTATCAGCAAGACCACTGTGGATAGATTACTATTAGAGGGGGTAGAAGGCTTCATACATGGCTGACTGCATGGTACGGAGTAAGAGAGAACGAAAATCTCCAGTACCAAGACCAGTGTTTCTTTGTAGATTAGGAAACCTTCATTAGAATTCACTCCACTGCCTACCTTTGTGCCTCTTTGTTGACAAAAAGATAATGAACAAAGGGTGAGATTGGGAGCAGCTGTGAGAAATGAAATCAAGCAATCAGGAACTATGAAATGAGAAGGTATTCTTTGCTCTTTCTTTTGTTGGTTTTACATGAAGGGAGCACAGTTTGTCTGAGAATCCATGACCCCCTCCAGGTGCACTGCTCCACATTTTCCAGCCAGAACTCTGAGAGGTCCTTTTATATTAGTAGGCTGAACAGAGTTTCCACATTTTGTTAGCATTTCAGATTCTGAGTCTGGGAATAATATGTCACCTGGGTTTTCCAATGCTAATGCTAATAATTTCTGCTCTCCTTGGAGAGTGATGAAAATCAGTTTTTAATTTCCATTTGTGAGAGATCAGAAAGCAATTTGTTGCATTGTGTTTTATATCCCTAACCTGCATAAGAGGCATTCAGTTTTCTAGCTTGGATCCTAGATGAAATATTTCGGATACTGACCTATTTTCCTGACACAGTACATTTAGAATGTTTTTCGTGATAGATGGATTGTACAGTATATAGAGATACAAGACAGACCTATTTTTATATTTCCGGGTTAGAAAGAATCAGCATTGATGAGTTTATTTCTAACCACAGTGAAAGTAAAATGTACTCGGTAACATGTGAAACCTCCAATTGACAACACAAAATACTGTACATTAAATTTCCAGGTACTGTATGTGCAGCACCATATTGCTGTCATCGTCTGCGATTCAGAATGAGGCAAGAAAGCATCCGGTAATGTGAAGAGGCCCTATTACACTGTAAACGAGCAGACTTTTGAATACATATGTTTTAATCCCATACAGATTTTTATTTTGATTTTGTGAAGGAAGGGCTGGTTTATGGCACATTTCTTGCAAACGCTCGCTCTTGCCTGTGGCAAGTCCAGTGGTTTGCAACAACGTGGTGACCACACAGTACTTTTAGAAAATTCATGATTTTGTGCTTTGTTTGGAATTTGTAAAATTTTGCAATAGCATCAATTAATTTATTTTGCTACTGAGATATAATAACCGGTCGGAGAAATTGCTGTTTCCCTTTAAGGTGTTGGTTTGTGATTTATCTAGTGTTTGACATTACACTAATAATAATTGTCTTTGCACTTTGATTGTACCTTTGCATTTCTTCATTTATTTACATTTTGCGATGATTTTGCTTCTTTTTGTAACATAAGCATTTACCATTTACCAACAAGAGGAGGCCATTTTGCCCATTTTGCCTGTTTGGGTTTTAGTAGCTTGTTATTGTATATACTCCAAAACATTTTGTCTAAATACACACCTCCTGTGAAACTTCAAACTTTTCTTAGTTTCCAGTTGTGTCCTGTAGTTCATGTTTCACTGCTGATTTAAAAGAACTCCCTTGATCTGACTTTGTCCATCATCTTTTGAGTTTTTTTAAATACTTGATCAGTATCATTTTTATTCAGTTTATTTTTAATTTTTGAAGTGAATAAGATTGAAATCATTCAGTTCTATTAGCCTGTCAATGTATATTTTTAAACTTTGTGTCATATACTGCAGTTACATGTCAAAACCTGCAGTTTTTATTGTTCCTCAAGTACTGTAGTAGGAGTGATTTTATGCTTACTTTAAATTTTGTCTTATTTCAATATACTGTAAGAAGCATACTATACTTTAAAACAACTAGTTTAAATGCTTGGTCTTGAGTAATTTTTGCTTTATTACCTTGAATAAACTTTTTGTGCTACATACTGTATGCTTTCCTAATTGTATTTTTGCTAATTGTTTGTTGTGCTGTACACTATGAAAGTGGTATTCTTTAAGTGTTTGTATAGGATAAATTCAAAGAAGTAATATGTGTATTTCCTTGAAAGCCGCCAGTATAGAAGCATTTCAAGGTAAACATCTGAATTTTTGAGAATCACACACCGAATTGAACACAGCTGTCATTGTTAGCCCCCATAGAATACACCTTTATTGCAGGCCCACGCTTTCTGAATAATCTGCTATAACTGAATGGCTGTTCTGTTTCTCTTTTTGAGCACTTTGGTTTCAGTAAGAGATCAAAGTACCTTCGCAATGTTACAATCCTCTGCTCAATGACAGACATGTATCACTGTAAGAGCAAGGGAGAAAAATGTTTTACTGATGATCAACAGCAGCAGGTACTTTCTAGCCTTTTGCTAGTTTGTATTACATGATGATTTGCTTGTACTAACACTTCAAAAAAAGCTAAGGCACATGGTGATCAAGAATATTTACAACAAAGTGGAAAACGCTTTCAAGGTTTTCTCTGAAACAGTAACAAAACGTGCAGTGGAAGTTGATTCACCAGTGGAATATCTACTTCATGTCAGTATTTTCTTATGTTCAGTTCAAGATAGCGACAGTGATGAAGAATTGGAAATGAAGCTAAGAAAAACTGACATCACCACTAGAGCTGTGGACAGGCAGGACAGATCACAGGTAAAGTGAATTTTTAGTTTTCATCATTACTTTCCCTTCACATTCACTTCAGATCCATTAAAATAATATATAAGCAACAGTATTCAATAGACTTTATCTTTTTTTACTGATGCCCTCTAAGCAATCAATTTAACATGCAGTCTGCTTTCCCAATGGTATAACCCTTTATTCCAGAGCATATTATTCCAATTATTTATCCTGTCTTGTCTCATACAGTCTGGAATAAATCCCTTCAGCCATAATGATTGACAGACTCTGTTTCTGCTGTGTTATAGTTGTATTTGTCAATTGAATTGATTGCTGTAGCTCCTGCAGATGGCTGGCATAGATAAAATATTTATGAAAACCTCCTAATAAGAAAAGGGACAAACCCGTTCCTTAAGAGGCTTTAGATAAGGAATGTTTTACTAGCAATTAATCTTTCAAGTAAGAGGGTTTTACAAAATACTGAATCTTCACTCTGGGATGGAAGATATCAAGAGATGCTCTATATGCTTATTAGAACAGGTCATTATAATAACCATCCCTCACTGACCTCCCTGACAAATTTCAAAGTTTCTTCTGAAAAATTTAGAAATATTAATGGTATTTAGAAGTATATATAGAAGTATTTTGAAATATTAGCTAATTAATTCCACGAACTAATAAAAAATTCTGGAGTTCAATTTTTAATTGTAAAAATCCTAAAACAACTCTCCATAAAATATGTACTCTAAAGAGGTACAGTACAGTATGTAGTTTGTTGTTTGTTGTAACACAGAGATTTAAAGAGTTATTCATCATTACGAACTGAACTATAATATATAACTTTATAACTGAACCAAAAGGTGTAAAGCATACAGTATATCCATATTGTACTTGGTTTGCAGTGTCTTGCACTTTGCATGTGAACCCAAAACGGGACAATTAGAAAAAGCAGCTATTTCATGTTTATAAAGATGTTAAAATTCTGCTAAAACAATTACAATGTAAAGCAATAGCATGTTCCAAAAAGAGCAAAAAATGTTTTAGTTTGATATTGTGCTGTCTCTTCACTACATTTTTAGCCTGATAACATAAAACACTTCAAATAAATGAAGCCAGTTTCAGCTTGTTATGTCTTTGTTTTAATGTAGTGTGTGTACTTGGCTGGCATACAGTTATTTCAAGCAGGCTGAAGATTAAGTTCAAATGTTCTTATTGTTGTATCTGACCAGGGCAAATGCAGTAGTGCTGACAGAGCATCAATAATTTCAAATAGGGCATAAATGTAAGATGAACTACCCTCACATATTCTTTACAATACTACAGACATCTATGTCATTGAGGAGGGCTCTCTCCTTTCACAGAAGGTGCTGAAACAGAGCATTGTGAGTAAACCATATGGAGAAACTGAACATTTAATTCCTTCATTAAGACATATTTTAACATATTTCAGTATAAACTCTAAATTACCAAGGGAAAAGAAATACTCAGCAATCAGAATATGTCTCCTTGCTTTAGATTGCATGCTTTCTTTTGATACTCTCAAGCTAGTTTGGACAGTTCCATGACAAAGGAGAACTACCTTTTATAAATTTCTTTTTTTGCTGATTTGTGAAGCTTTCAGACAAAAGACGAATGCACCTCAGCACTTGCCGAATGATCACAAATCACACTAAACTGCTCTCACAGCATGACCCATGATCCTGTTTTTTTCACATTTCACCCACAGCTTCAGATATCACAGCTGATTGAGGATAAGTATCAGTCATGGCTGACAATGGTTTGGATAGACTACATTGTGATAGAGCTAAATGTTCCAGGTCAGGTTTGAAACTGACCCCTGTGAGGGGTATTCTTTTCTCTGTTAATACCTGCTGAAATAGATGCAAGGAATCCTGTGGTTTGGTCAGAGAGCAAGTGTGCTTCTTCATACCAGTTCAGATTCTGGACATATTCAAGTAAGAGACCAGAAGGTACAGTATTTGTATGTATAACAGCTTTTCATCCAAGTCTGGTGCTTGTGTTTCTTTCTTGACAGGATTTAGCATTGAAACATCATGTAGACATAACTGACAGGGAGTTACAGAGGAGGACAGATGCTGAAAGACAACGCAACAAAAAACGACAGAGAGAAAAATTAAGGTAACCCAGCCACTCACCTTTTATAGCAGAGTAAATTACCTAGTATAAAAAGTGCAAAACCTTGATATGTTGTTACACTTGATCTGATTTTTTTGGAATCTAGTAAACAAGCACTATAATTCCCTATATTTGATAAAGTTTTCCTTAACCTTAACAATTCATCTGTCTTTCTTTCACAATGCTTCCTGTATCTGCCAAGTCTTTAAGACAATTTAATAAGGTTCACTGTAGCAATTCTTGGAATACCTTGTCAGGATCAATTCAAATCTAAATATCTCAAAACGGTCACACATAAAAACTAATATTCAATAATAGCTTTTCTTATTTTGAAGTGGTTTTTAACACTGACATTCATTTTAAGACAATTTGACAGGTATCCTGAAAGTGATTCCAACTAGATGCATCAGTGAGTAATAAAGTTTTAAAGTAAAACATCTAGTCATATAATGAAATGTTTTTTTTTCCATCAAGAACTTTTTAGTTTCAGAATTCAAAAATTCAAAGTTAAAAAAAGTTTTGTGACAGATGGTAAGTACTGTAGATATTATGGTAGCAGGTGCTATTTAATTCTCCACGATGGTGCACAAATTGTCATTTCCACTGTACCAGAAAGGACTTTTGTGATACAGTATGACAGACTTTGAATAAAGGAAAGCTTAAAAATCTTAATGGCTAAGATGAGGATATCATTTTGCAGCTTCTTGAAAGAAGCCAGATTGGCAGCTTCGACAAAATGACTGGGTAGCTTTATCCAGACTCCCACAATCCTTTGTGTAAAATAAAATCCTCCCACTCCTTTTACTGTTAGTCCCGAAGAAGTCCAGTGGGTCGACCTTATCAGTGTCATTGAAGATTTTGAATATTTGAGTCAGGTTCTCTCATAGTCATCTCTGTTAAGCCTAAAAAGATGAAAAAAGTTTTTTTAGATTGTCAGAGTAGGAAATTCCTTTAAGATCAGAAAAGACTGATTGTTTCTTATATGTAAGTGTGGTGACCAAAACTGTAAACAGTATTCTAAATGAGCTTTTCCTAATGCAAATTATTCAGTTTTAATATAACATCTCTTTATTTCTACAGTTTAAATTAACGTTACATTTGTCTTTTTTTGCTTCAGGACAAAAATAATGTGTCAATATAAACACCTTTTTTTTTTCACTGATAGCTTCTTCTCAGATCTACAGTTTGTTTTTGTTAGTTGCATGTAACACTTTCCCAGTTTTTAATTTTGTCTACGATATCCTTTGTAGCTATAGTATGTTTGCTAATCCTCATATTGTATGCTGGTGTGACTTGGGAGCATGACCTGGTTGCTAATTATACCAACATTTACCTCAGTGATATCAACTTGGTCCTAATACTGATTCCTGTGGTACTCCATTAGTGATCCTCAATTTGAATATTTCATAGTAATATGCATTACTTTGAATGCGTAATGCTATTAGCAGAAGTTTTTTATACTGTATATAACACTTCTTTTGCCTTAAGTTCAATTGGCAGAATACCATCAAGCCATGGAAATTTGTTCATCTTAAGTGCCTTTAATACTTGTAACATTCTTTTGTATATTTTATGCTAAATTCAAATGAAATAAAATCTGCCAAATTAGTAGGATTTCTGTAAAACATGAAGACCTACGACAAATATATCCTCTATGAAGACTGAAATCCATTCATCACACTACGTGGTCCAATTAAGATAGAAAAAAAAGTTTAAAATGTATCTTTTGTGATTTTTTAAAATTGTACTTTTAATGAACTATTATATTTGTGTTATTTTTACCGTTTTCAGTCAGCAACTGTTTTTTAATTTAAGAATGTTGTGGATTATATTTATGATTTTCTAGTGCTAATATACCATATGCAAATCATACACTGTGAAAAATGCTCTCAAATTTGGAAGGTTGTAAGAAAATCTGTTTTTGCAAAACTGTTTTTCCCATTTTTGCAAAATCTGTTCAATTATGGTTTTCTTGGTTTTGTAGGCAGAACCCGAGAAATGCTGGTACTGGAGAAGGAGTACTTTCTCAAAAGCGGAAGTCACAGGCACAGGAAGAATGTATTCAGAGCACGGAGACCTCAAAAGAAAAAGAAAAGAGAAAGCAGAGGAGAACCAGAAAAGAAAAAGAATTTGATGCATGGAGGAGAGCACAGGCCGAGGTATTGTTTATTACTGCCATTTCTTAGCATTATACATGAGAAGACAGGTTTCATCTTAAATATAGGATTCTGTTTTTGCTGAACTATATTTATTTCTTGCTGAGAAAAATATAATTTTAAGCTTTTATCCAGAAACAACATTTTGCATCTCTTAACTGTGATGTAACAAAGTACTAATAAGTGCATGGATTCTAACATTACACATGCAGTATTTAATTAGAGTGGGAGAGAAGTACTAGGTGGTGCTTCCTCTTTCATGGTGTGAAAGTTTTACTTGATTTTCAATCACAGGTTTTAAAATAATTAATCAAACAGAGTGTTTTACCAATGCAGTTCCGAAATCAATTTACTGATCCCATTATCGCCAAATACTAGTTACCTCTCTTTATTGCATACTATGGCTTTCACTGGCATTCCTGCTTTAAATACGATTACTTGGCATTATCAAGATAGCACCTAGACACAATAAATGTGGTACTTTTTTTATCAAATGTTACTTTGGGGATACTTTAATTGTGTTTCAACTGACAATTTAAAAACTAGTACTATCATTTTTTATGTTCTATATATTAAATGATGGGGTTCTTGGTGAAATGATTTTCTGCTTTTACCATATCTGTGGGCAAATCTTATTCTCCACTGGTGCTGAACTATAGGAGTCTGATACACACTTGATATTAAACTAAATAAGTTGAAAATAGATAATGTTAGACAGCACACACTCTGTGTGATCTGTTTTCATAACCTGACTTTCTGCTTTAAGAATGGAGGTAATGTTGTTCTATGCTTGAATACAATTCCAGTTGGGATATACTGCAGGGAAAAAGTAATTAATTACTGATTGGAATTATCATATGTAATCAACCTTGACAATGTTCAAGACAGTGTAGGAGACTTATTTTTAAATGAAATTACAGAGAATGGCAATAATTAGTGCATTGAGCTATAGCAGAATTATCACAGGGATTATATATCAAAAGTACAGCAGAGCCTCCTCACATTCTTTAAAAGATGTCGGGAGGTCTGTTACTTAATGCAGTGCAGTTTCATGCTGGAACACAAATGTTATACTGTAAGTAACGTACTGTAGCATAACAACCTTTTTCCCTTAATCTGAAGCAAATAACAGCACACTTCCAAAACTCTTGTTTTTACACTATATTTA
The DNA here is from genome assembly GCF_055471065.1 of Atractosteus spatula. NCBI lineage: Eukaryota > Metazoa > Chordata > Actinopteri > Semionotiformes > Lepisosteidae > Atractosteus > Atractosteus spatula. Next base: position 9,395,782 of record NC_142721.1, on the reverse strand, counting down.
GAAGTGTTCATAAAATATATTTTATTGTAAACAACCTTAAAACACAATAATTCTGTCTTAATATAGTTTTATTGCACAGCAGCCTTGACTCTTCATACATTTTCTAAAAGTTTTTTCCATGCCTTGTCACGTCTGCAGCTACTCTGGAGTTTAAAATAAATGGTGATCAAGTCAATACATAATGAATGTAAGTGCTTTCTGTTGCTGTGACACATTTGTGTGAGTTTGGAGAACTGTTCAATTAAGGAAGCACAATACAAAATGTTTATTCGAACAACAATCACAGCAACTGATACAAAATGTTCAAAAGATAGTTGGTAAAGAATAATGCTCAGAGTTTTGAAAATAAAAAAGTTGTTGCAATTACAGTAGTTGAAGAGATGGTGAATGCAATATTAAGTTATGTGGTATGTAACGGCTTTGAATAATGGTGGCATGGCTGTCTTGTTTTTACAGAAATAGGAGCTCTGAGGCAAGATAATAATGTGTTTAATGGATAACTGCATATGACAAATTTTGACAATGAGCTGTGCATACACATCGTTTGTCAGCCATTGAATTGATTGCTTAACTTAGATATCGGACTACATCTTTGGAATATCAGGAATTAATGTACACTGTGACACAACAGCAAGCTAAAATGTAGTTTCCTAAATGATTTGCAGTCAGGAAACTCTTCACTCATTTTGATGCTGTGGCAGATGAGTCTGAAACAAATTGGAGATAGTAAAGTTATAAAGTATATCATACTATGCGAATGAGCGCTAAGAAAATGTCTGAATTTTCATGTGGAAAAATGTTGAAATAATGAAAGGAAAATACATTATAACTTTTATTAGTGTGTCTAAACTAAAAAATGCAACATTTTCTTTTTCATTTATATCCTTATTAACTTTGAACAGTTTCTAATAGAATTATTATGCTAATGTACAGTAGGAATATGGCAAATTTCTGTTTATGATGTTTTTATAAGGGGCATCTCAATCGGGTGTACTCTGCCTTGTGCCAGAACAGGCTCCGGCTCCCACGCGACACTGAAATGGATCAAGTGGTTGGAAATGGATAATGGGTGGATGTTTTTATAGATTTGCTAGAATGACTTAGTTATCAGAAAACCTTTTAGCAGTTTTTAAAGAATTTTGAAAGTCACACATCTGAATTGTTAAAACAAACTAATATATTATATGTAAAATGCTTTTATTAGCTTTTAATTAAGAGTCTGATTGCCTTTTTGAGGAGTCTCAATCCTCAAAATTCTCCTGACCAATATCAGTTGTAAAGAATAATGAAAATAAAATTCAAGGACAAGGAGCTCTTAGAAATTCTTAGAAACTTCTTAGAAATTCAATGGGTTGACAACTACTCTACAAGAACAGATTTGGTGTGGAGATTATCTATGGACACCCTGCTGTACAGCTTGCTTTCTCTATTTGTTTTCAAACTGTGCAGTCCATCTTTTGTGGGATACCAAATACATTTCATGTTAGTGTACTATAAGAGTACTGTCTATGGTTGCTGTACTCTTCTGTTTTTTTAAGTTCTCCAAGGCAATATGAGAATATTAGAATTTTCATATCATTAACACATGTACCACAGTTGACAGCTTGAGTAGATTTTTTCTTCACATGGCCTGAAATGTAATTTGTTTCCCATATTTTTCTTTTACCAAGCCCAGCTGGGAACTCTGTTGCAGTTTAGAAATATAAAAGGTTTCCCTTGCAGAAATGATCTATAAGGTATCCTCATCAAAGAACTTTTTGCAGTACGGCAGTACTGAAAGAAGGAGACCTCAGGGATTTTCATCACACTTTTGGAGATGGTAATTTGGTATTTGAATTTGATAGCTGTCAGGAATCTAAGTATAAACAAACATCTGCTGTCTTAATTTATGCTGAGCTTCATTGCACTGTTTTACATGCATTACAGTCAACTACATGTGACAGGACTCTTCATATTTAGCTGTTGAACTTTTTAATTGAACTGCCTTTTAAAATGGTCTGACAATCAAGCACAGTCATGTAAAACCTGATTACTGCAGTGGTGTAACCATTACACAGTAATTATAATGTCTAAACCTTTGATATTCAAGTGTAGCCTTTAATTTGTGAAGTGTGATAGGATCTTGTGTTCATCTGTTTGTGTAACCACTCAAAATACAGTGCTCCATATGCAGCATTTCAAGATTTAGGGTGTTAGATCCATAGGATTTTATTGCTGATGATTATAGTTAAGATGGCTAAGTGCATAATAATTCCTCAGTCTCACAAAGCACAGTTGATGAATTATATTATATATTAAGACAATTAATAACAATAGTAGGTTAAAAACAAGTCTCAACAAAAATTCAGTCATAGCGCTTTAATGCATTAAAATACTTCCCATATTTCAAAGGATTTAAAAATATGTTAGGTCCGTAGAATTATGATAACTTCAAAGGAATATAATTACTGTAATTACAAAGCTGGTTAGACATAAACGATGCCTTTTGGAAATTTAACTTTTGTTTTTCTTTTTTTGTCCTTCACTTAAGCCTTTGTGCCTCTCACCTTTCATATTTCGAGAATACAACTTTGATATTGCATAAGTAATATACAGAAATATACACAAAATTCCTGAATTATGGTCAGAATAACTGTGTTTAATCTAATGGTTTCCTTAATATTATTACTGCTACAGCACTGCATAAATTTATCTTTCTTGTTATACATAGCCTATGTGCTTAATTGAAAAATTGATCATTAAATTAGAACAAATTAAAGTTTTATGTACCTCCTATTTTCCCAGGTCTTTTCAGTGCCACTCTTCTAATTATAGTTGAACTTTCACAGCAGTATATATTGAAATCATTTAAGAAAACAACGTGGGCACATTGAAAATCATCCCTTCTTGTAATGCAAGGAAACTAAAAACAAAATAAATAATCCAGAACCATTTGTAATTACTCTGCATGTCTTTTTTACAGTATACAAGAGTAGAACATCTTCTACACTTTTCGGTGTCAAGAGAACAGATGAAATCTTAGTGAAATGTAGTATAAGACACACGGCAGGATGCTCCTATGTAATAGCTCTGAATGTTGAGACTGAATTGTTGACTCCAGTTAGAAGTGGTTTCATGTCGTTTCTTGAAGGATTTAAACGTGTCTTTAAATTCAACAACATTTTTAGATTTGTGTCATTCTGTCTGAGATGTCCACATTTTATATCTTTATTTGAACTTTAAATACTTTTTTAGGGCTTCCCTGAACAACCGACATTTTCAATCTGGTGTTCACTTTGTTCTGGAGAAATACAGTACCTTATTTTAACGCATTGTGAAGAGGAATGCTAAGGTACTGTAGCATTTGTCAAGATAAGTATCTTTGTTACATCTATTTTGTCTCATTTGCAGGAGGCATAAGGCTTTTCTTTATGGTTCTCAAGTCTTTAAACATTACAAGTCATACCAACATAAAATAAACACTGTTCATTAGAGGCATACTGGACAGTGGCTCTCATGTATGGGTCAAGAATTAGGGATATAAACGAATAAGTTACTTTGCTTGTACTGATATTTTTTAAAGCTTTTTCTGCACATCAGAGATATAAACTGTATAAACTGTTGTGTCTAACAAATAACAGCAATTTGAGTGTCAGTGTAGCAGAAGTCTTCTTTATTACATATACATATGGGATCTTAGCTCTTGCAGGCCAGACTCAAAAAAGTATTACAAAGAGTGGTCTTTTTATACAGTACAGTCTGTAAAACCTGTCCATAAAAGGGATTTGACATTGACTGTGCATGTGAAGAGCATCAAGCAAGTTCCTCTTCATTTTTGTAAGTCTGCCAAGAACATGGCAGTTATGCCTTGCAACATAACATATGTTGACAATACATACAACTCCATACTTTCAAAACTGCTGGAGTGGAAAGTTTCAAGACACAAGTGTTTAAAATATAAAAGACTTATACCTGAATTAAGAATAATTCCCTCAGTATATAAGTATAGAATTACCAATTTTTAATATTTGATATGTATACAATTGAAGTTTAGCATGATTGTATGCAAACAAGAAAACATACCGTATACAAGACAGTCATAATTGCATTGCTAATTAAGAAAACGATTGTGCTGAAGAAGGAGGAAGTTAATTTAATTTGATTTACATTTTATCAAGAAGGAACATTATTGAGATTATTAAGGCTCCTGTTTATACCCTAACATGAGATAATCTGTTGACAATTTTTATGTCTTGTGACCATATCCTGCATAGATGTAACACCCATGGCAACCAATTGTTAATGCTCTAGCAACTGCCTGGCAACACAATCTGTCAGAGTAGAAAGCAGTCCAATTCCTATTGAAACATTCCAGACAATAATCTCACTGATATGTGTCACATTATTCTGTCACTTCTGGTAAATAAATGGTTCAAAATTGACATTATGAAAACTGCAACCATCTGGACTCAGGATGAAGAAGTAGTTTTGATAGAAATGTAAGAAAATTAGTGTTTTCTAAAAATCTATTTTCTAATCTGAGTGTGAAATACAGCAGTAATAATTGATGAGAGCATTACTTTTAAAAAGATACATTTCTGTACCTACTATCTCATATACAGTATTTATATATGTATTGGCCTATCCTACCTATCAACATTTATTATGATTTGCTACGATAAAGAGAAGGAAATAGGAAAAGGCTTTTGCTGTTCCTCTTGTGGATTGATTTTTAGATTTTCACATGACAATATGAATGGAAGTTGTTCATCTTAATGAAAGTTAATATTAAATGTGGCTCGACAGTTTGTTGCATGGTATATCTACTGTGATGACGTCATAGGCAACAGATTGCAATGACTTATGGTGCCAGTGCATTGACTTACTTAACAGTGACTAAGAACACTGTTCAGTGAATCATGGGTTACAGTCTCCGAATTAAATTGTGAATTCTTGGTTTGGGAAACAAGGTTAAAAACATTAAAGCATGAAAAAGTCATGATAGCTGAAGTGTCTACTGTTCCTATATATTTATTGTGGAGTTACACAAATGTTCAAATGAATGCATCTTTATTATTTTTTGGGATATCAGGTATTGTAAAATGAATAAAAAGCTTTCCTTGGAAACAATGTTCTTTTTGGTCTTTGAAAAGAAAGCATATAATGTAATGATGGCAACATAGGAACACATTTTTTTCAGAGGCTTAGGTCAATTAAATTAGTCAATTAGCTTTTGTGCTCTGTGCAATAGTTTGCCATGAGTACTTCACAGATTTATATAGTGTATTTTATTGGATCTTATTTAATATAAAACACAGCTACTAACTTATTTTATTATACATGTGTTATTTTAATTTTCATGACAATATATTCAGTATGTATGATTGTTAAAAACTACAACAGAGGCCCCATTATGGCACCATCATGGTAACTTTCTACCATATTGCTAAGGGTTTGTGGATAAAGATCTGAGAAATATATTTTATTATTCACAAATGTGGTCATCCATTCTTTCAATTAACCTCTAAAAAGCTTCAAACTACCTGTACATAATTCCAAGTGAAACAGGTGTAGACGTCTTCTCCATTGAAGCCAATGGCTTTATGTACTTGGCAAAAAGGATCATATTTGATGATATTGATGACACAAAGTGCCACTGCCATTAAATATTTCTATGACTTGATAAATAGCTTAAAATTGCCTACTTAGAAACTCATTATAACCTGTAAATGAGAATAATGGTGACCCTGTTGTGTTTGCTCAATGTAATGACATTTATTTTAAATAATTTATCATTACATATTACATTTTAAGATGTCCTAATCAGAGATCTTGTGAATAATACTGGAATCAAAAAAATATAACGTCTGCGACTAATTTTCTTGACACATTTAACCACTTTAATAATAGTTTCATTAATTGGACATAATCACACAGGAGCTCTTCTTAATTATCCTCAGAGTGATAAATTTGTTAGGCAACATACATTTATCTCACTATCAGTTAAATTAACATGGCCATGCATAAATGCATCAGAACAGAACTGGAATCCACAGCAAAGGGAGTATTAGGTCCTTACAATATCACTAGCACATTTAAACCCACTGACTGGTACAAATCAGTTTTATGAACAGTTTAATTGTTTTGCAGTGAAAAACAGGGAGGTATTAAGAAGGTATTTCAAGCACATACTGTACATGTACATTTTAAAATTGTAACATTATTTTTTTAATTCTTATATTTATATTATATTAAGTTAGACATACAGTATTAAGACATTAAGTTCTGTATAAGTATTTTTTTATTAAAAATGTATTTTAATAGTTTGTGGATTATACTTTTTCCATTTGTTTTTACAGTAGGTTTGCATTTCTTCATACTGTACATATTGTAATTAAAACCATAGTGTAATGGACAGATTCCCTTTCCAAAAGCAAAAAAAAGATTACAAAGAAATGAGAGGAGAAAATGTTTCTTAATACAACTTCCTACTTAAAATAAATCCCTTCACGGACATTTCTGACTTATTCAATTAGAATAATGCTTAAGACAGATCTATGAAGTATACCATGAAGTTTCCCAACCATTTACAATTCAGCTTTGACACACATCCCCTACAAGACAGATTAGGTTAAATAACCAGTTTTCAAACTGACTGACATATAAAAGAATTTCAATAAGAGATTTATAGTAAGCTTTCTGAAGGACTACAGATAAAGTGAAAATTTAATTGCCTTATTGGTTTCTTAGTTTGAAACCTGTAGGATTATGAGAAGTTACTTAGGCTGGATTTAAAAATGTGTGGCCCTTTTTATCCAGCAGGCAAGCAATTTAATTATATAGTGTTTAAATGCTACTGGAAAAATCATTAAAGTGATCTTTTTAAAGAACGATTGCTGAGGTAAAGTATGTGGGGAAAAAGTGTCATCTTTTCACAGAGTACTGAAATATTCTGTAACTTTTAATTGATTCCACTTAATAAACCTTATCACTACAACTGGAACCACAGAGCTACACATACTGCAACATAAATGCTGGGATGATATTGCTATGTGAAAATGACATGCAGAAGGGATTTTAGCACAAAATGAATACTGCAGATTTGAATTTCAACACGCTTGGTGCACAAATGAAGAGAAAGCTGATAATAAGATAAGTACAAACATAGTGTTGACAAGAAGATTGAAATTTGTCTACCTTTGATTAGAAGTTGTTCACTATTTATTGGCAACTTGTGCTCTGAATTTGTTCATTTCCTTTATACCAGGGAAGCTTTCATAACATCTCAGTTCCTAGAACTTTCTACCATCATGATGCTAATGATAAACTAATGATCTATGCAAGAATGTAATCTTTCAAAATTGCCAACCAAACAAATGCAACATAGTCATCTGGAAGATATCTGATGGAACAAATCATTTAACTCTGAATCATTATGATACAGTACTTATGCCACCCTAATTACCAAAGCAGAAGTTTTGTCTTTAATATTCAAATATACATTTTACAGTATATCATACAACATTTACAAGAATGTTTGATTTGCTGTTTACAAATTTATTTTCAGATATCCTTGCTAGTAATAATTTCCTCTAACATTTTCTCTGATCTTGATTTCTGTTCACAAATTGTAAGGTCTTAATTTACCTTACACTGAACTTGATGTGAAACAGTTCCAAATTAATTCAAGTGGCACCTGCCAATAATCAAAATAATTGCTATTTAGTATTTATGAAAAATCATTTTGCATGATCTCTCTTTGTCTTTAATTGCCAAATAAATTGTTAATGTAAATTAAAAAAACATTTTGTGATTCAGAAAAACTCGTGCTTTCCTGGAAAGTTTACTTTACAATACCTCAATATCATATAGTTCGTCATAGTCAAAATGTTCAGCACAGTTTAGGTTCTTTATTGTAAAGGTTGTTATGGTTACCATGGGAACTTTTCTGCATGTTAAAAATAGCAGGATGTTTTGACCTGAATAGTTTCATAGGTTCTGCACTGCCAGGGTAATTACTGGATTTTGCAGAAACTAATAAATAGATGAATACAATACCTGGAATAATTATGCTAGAATGTCTTTAAGAACTAAAGAGCTTTTCAGGTGTTGTAGTGTAAGTAATAAAATGGCTGAGCACATCCTGCACAGACAATTTCATCTCATGTGTCCTTCGTGACATTTGGTCAAGTAGAAGCTGCCCATTTGAACAGTTTTATAATTGCATTACTGAGAAGATTTAAATGTCATTACTGACATACTGTAACAGCTACTTCAACAGATTAAAATTCTAGGTTTCTTCTACTTTTTCAGATTCTGAATTGAACTTTGTGATGAACTTCAGAAATTCTGCAAAAGTGCCTGAACAAGCCAGTTTCTGCCCCTGGTTAGAAGGCCTGTGAGATGTGTTTTGTCATAGTCATAAGCAAAAGTTCAAAATGTAAGAAAAAGCGCATGAGAACGCAGAATCATAAATTTAATTAGGTTATTCATATTTGTCTGTAGAATTCAATCATTCCTCATTCAGGCATTTGTAAAACACTGGTAAACCTAAACTAAGGTCTACTGGTATTTTTCAGATGTCAAAATACAATGTTATGTCTGGGTGACAGTAGAATATGTCATATCTGAACTGTCATTTTTCTGTGGGCACAAACAACAGCATTCTGAACTGTTATAAGTAGTTTAATCCACTAAGTGCAGCCATTATATTCCTGGTACTATAGCTCTTTGCTAGAAATCAAAACCTCCATGTACTATAAGAGCGTTACGCTAATCATTTCCTGCCAAACTAGGGATTACTCCAGAAACAATGCAGTACCTAGTTTCCCATTTTGGAATAGTGCAGTGATGGGCAACTGAACCTGATTGCTGTGAAGCCATTAATGCTGCAGTGCTTATGTTGTGTATTGCTGTGATAAAGCAGAAGGGAGAGACTGTGTTTGTATGCTACATTATTTCTTAATCTTTTCATGAGTGTTGCTTTTTCATCCTTTTCAAACAAGGCACAGTTGTGGAGTGATTAGGATTGCTGCCATACAGTCTTGGGGCCCTGGGTTCGATTCCAGACCTGGGGTAGTATCTGTATGGACCTCATATGTTCTCCCTGTGTTAATGTGCATTTCCTCCAGGTGCTCCAATTGTTCTCCCACAGTTCAAAGACATCCTAGTGGGTTAATTGAGAACAGTGGCCCTAGTGTGAGTGTTTGCATGTCTGGGTCGGCTCTGTGATGGACTGGCTTCCTGTCCAGGGGTGTATCCTGCCTTACACCCCTAGATTGTCGGGGTAGGCTCTGGCTCCCCTGTGACCCTGTATTGGAAAAAACGGATAGAAAATGGTTGGTTGATCATGGAGAAACCTAAGGAATTTATTTGTTTGGGTTTTTGATTGCCTTTTGCTACAACCTCCTTTTTTGATGATTAGGATTGCAAGTGATTTATTTTTAACGCCTCTGGAATTATTGTTATACCACTCTGTTTACCACTGCCAAATCGTGCTTGCCAAAGATAGACAAAAACCCTCCAGGAACATGTGCTCCTCTAAGTCGCTTGCCTCTTTTATGCTATAATTCCAGAACACAAATGACAGTTCTTTAATAACAGCAGGAGGTGGACACAGCTCCACTGATATCATGTGGTTTTACAGGCACCTGGCCTCAGCCATCTCAGCCAGCCCAAGTCTGGCAAAAAGGTTTGACATCTCTAAATTTAGCTTGAATTAGATAGGAATATTAATCCTTGGCCTGCTGTTGTTTTAGGACAGGGGCAGAAAAGCTTGCACTGTTCCCGTTTCATAATTCAACTGATGTGTGAGGTTAAGAACTTTTACGGCATTTAAATTATTTTCATTCTTGCTGACAGCATAAACATTACGTACTACTGCAACTCATTTGAAAAATAATACAGAGAAAGGGTGTGCACCAAGGTGACCAATATAAAATAAATCATTTACCCAGCTCATTGTTTTGGGGGGTTGATCTGTGAAGCCACAGTATCTATTTAGCTTCATTTGGTATTCATTCCACATGTGCTCATAAACTACTGCACCTCACCAAACACTGATAAACTGCATTCAGTTCAAGATGAGGTTGGTGACCTCTTGGGATGACATTTTTTTTTCTCTTGATGTAAGCTGAGACTGAATGTGTAGTTGCAATGAAAGTAGAACATCAATTTTGAATACAGACACTCAGAAAACCTTTTAAAAAATCATAAAAGGCATGCACCATGCAGGTAGCTGTTTTCAAATCACCAGTAAAAAAAGATACTAAAGAACATTCTTTCAAGAATAGAAGTACAAAAAAGTAATTCAAAAAGGTACAAGATTGTAAGGTAGGTATGGGTATTCATTTTCAAAGTTTTAAGAGACCTACAGGCAGGATGGTGAGAATTAGATAAGGAAAACAGACTGTAGCATTTTTGCATTTTGAGCCTGTCACAGTCTACTCAAAGCTACAAAGCAGCAATGAGTTTTCTAAGTATGTTATGGACAAATTTTCCAAAACTGCCATTTAATGGAGCTAAAGCAGATGGGACATAATACTTAAATACTTTCTTATTATTAAGTTTTGAATATATTTCTGCACGAGACATGTGCTGATTAATTATTTAATTTGACTCTGTGCATATTTAAGTTACAGTCAAATTAATCTATCAGTAGGCTGACTAAAGACATTGCATTTTAGGGGGTACTATCTTTTGGATAAGCATTATACCAAGGAGCTGACTTAAAGCACTGTTTGTAAAAGTAGGAGTGTTAACCTCAGTGTCCTTGTTAAATTCCACTTTGTACAATTGGCCTCTCTAAAGCTTCCCCTTAATATAAGTGGTGAAGTAAATTCTCACTTATCTGTTTGATCTGTTGTACTAATGACTCCACTATACTTCACCAAGCTGGGTTCTACACTTTAGTGGTACTGTATATGAAGTGAATACCCTCATATATGGAAAGTCCTTGTCCTTTGGGATAAAAAGCACAAATTTAGCAAAGGAATTGTTATCATTAGTTAACAAATGTCTAAACTGAAAGTGACAAAGCTTGTATATTTAAATGATAATGTGAGCTATTATCTCAGTGATCACTTGAACTTATTACTAACTGATACTGTGTTTAACTATTAGTTTAACACTGTTTTTCTGTGCCTGTAATTCCTGTCATCATTAGGCAGCTAAGAAATTCTGCTGTTGCTGCTTAAAGAAGGTTAGGAGCAGTGTCTGAATTTTAACACCATTCCACACAGGCAGTAAACAAGAGACACCAGTAATATAAAAAAACAGACATTACTCTGTGTTTTCTGTATTATTTTGTTGTGACCAGAGGATGAAAATGTCCCTGAGAGGTCTCGTAATTTAAAGCCAACTAATTTTGTTGTGAAAATTAGATGAGGAACTGAAAGATACCATCAACTAAGTGATACTTGCAAATAGATACTACTAATAATTTATTTTTAAAAATATGATTAAATACTTTTTAATATGACCAAACCACCTTAAAATGTCAGCTCAAGGGACATTCAGAATCTTGAACATTATTGTGGTCATGCAGACAGAAGTGAAGTGAAGGATTGCTACGGCTCTTTTCTCCCTTAACCTTCAGCACAAAGGTTTCCCTTCAAGAGCCGATGGGCTATCTTGAAATTACATGAATGCTCGCTTTGCCATTGTTTGCACTTTCTCAAAAGCGTGAAGAGACAAAATGCCTATTCAATTTCATATGCTGTCACTCTAGCGAATTAAGTGAGAATAGTAAAAGGTTTCAGTGGTACTGTACGTTCCTGTAATAAGAGATATCCTTGAAGTCCCCTTGGTTATTTTCATGGGTATATCAAAAGACATAAACATACTTTTAGCTTAAGTGAAATATTCTTTTATTTTTAATTGGAAACTTGGATGTTTGACTGGAAAAAACATGAAAATGCCTGTTTTCCACATATTATAACATTTGTCACGTTCTAGCAGGGGTGTCCAAACCTGGTCCCAGAGTGCTGGTGTGTTTTGCAGTGTGTGCAATCCATCACAGCTCTAACAAGGTACACCAACTGTCTTAACTGGCACAATTTAATATCTTCTCTCTGCTCTTCATGTGATTGTGCTTTAAAGAGATTTAGAAAAACTGCAGACACACCAGCCTTCCAGGACTGAACATCTGCGTTTAAGTATACTGTACCATTTGAATGTTTTAGCACAGTTTTTGGCTTTTTAATTTTGTTAATCTGCTGGGGTGTTGAAACCAGTTTTTGTTACATTGTGAATAACCATCTTCCCCTTGTATGTATGTATGTTTCCTATTTTGACATTGTTTCCATTTAAAGACTCTATAGTGCAGCAACATTTAAATGTGTGATTCTTTTCAATTTGTGTTTGCTGTAATGATTTACATCTGGATATTGCAGTTTTGCAGCTGTTACTACTCCTAGTCTTAAGGCTCTAGGTCAGCGCAGGAACAACTTAGATGGTTCTACTGAATGTCTCTTATGGGTTTTTACTGTTATTTCAATCTTTGAAGTTTTGTCTACCAATCTGTTTTAATACAGCCTTTCTTTCTTATACACAGATGTTATATATTGTCAATGTCATTAAAATAAAAATAAATGTACTGTATGGATAACTGGAAGCAAGTTTTGTAGATGTTATTGTACTGTAGATGTGTCTTTATGCTTAAAGATACACACATTTCTTGACACTGCTCCCTGAGAGCTCAGGCATGTCCAATACAGGCCTTATATGCCTGGAACGTTTCTTTGCCTCTTCCTTTTTGCTGTTGCTCTGGCCTGATTCCCTGTTGTCCTGGCCATCTGCTGTGGGTCTTTGCTCCTCTAGTTAAGATTGTTGCCTGTCTTTGTGCTATCTGCCACTGGATCCCAATCCTGCTGCTGTCCGCCAGCTGGGTTCACTGTTCACCCTGCCACGTTTGTGCTGCATCCTGCAGCTCACTATTTGCCTCCGTGCTGTGCACTCCATCCATCGCCGCTGTTGGATTATTTTTCTGATGCTGCGGCAGTTTGCTGGCTGTCTTGCCTGCCCACGTTTTGTGCAGTATCTGACTCTGGGTTGGCTGTGACTATCATTGTCTGCCAGACCATCTTCCCCTGGTGAAGGATTGCCTGTTGACTGTGGAGAACAGTCTGTTTGATCTGTATTGCAGTATAACTTTCAATCACTGGTGGTATTATTTTTATGAAGATACTGTTATCTTTTTTTTTGTGTTCAATAATCATGATCTTCATGATTACTGAACTAATCATGTTTTGAGATTAGTCTTTGGCCTCAACGTTCTTTCATTCTTGTAGATAGCAAGTTGTATGGTTACTAACATAGTCTGGGAATTCTGTGTGGACAGATTGTGCAGTATTTCAGCCTGTGATAATATCTGTATCTATTATATTAGTGGTATCTTGTCCCATCAGTATCAGTATTGAGCTGTGTGCCATGGTATTGATCATGCCTGTCTGTATTATCCCCTTAAAGACATAGCATATGCTGTATGTATCTAAATCTAACCTTGTATTGGAACTCTACTGAATTTGCTCTCTTAAAAATTTGATCTTTATATGAATTTCTCCTGTTGAATCTGGTGAACAACTATTTGCTATTGAATTTTTTGATATAGTGATATGGTTCATTTGGATGAGGAAATGAGTTTGGTGCAGGACATCCCAAACATTGACATAGCTTAATCTGTTTTGCTTGGGGATTCTGTTGCTTGTTACAAGCATGCCTCAAAACAAGTGTTAAGTCTTTTGTTTCTCATTAATTCATGATTTGCTGTCAAACAAGGTACCCTGCTGAGTTACAAGAAAAATTATTTAGGCTATAATGATCCAATCCAATTAGTAAATCATGATTGTTTTAAATATGATGCTGTCCCACTTACTCAGGAAGTTCTACATGGTTCAGTGCTGTGAACCTTTACCTTTTAATATTTACATGTTGCTTCTTGGCCAGATTATTGTTTTTTACTGCTATGTTGGTATGTTGTTGAGACCAAATTTTGTTGTGGACCAAATCAGTTATTACTGCTGATGCTTCTGTTCTTTACAAGTGTCTGATATTAAGCTATGGACACAACAGAAGTTTATGCTAAACGGTGAATGAAGGTATGCTCACAAGCTATCAGCATCATTGGCATTTGATTACATCAAAGGTCAATATTGTTTAAACTTCCAAAATTTATTTTTTCACTATAGTGTTCAATAATTTAGTATAATTTAGTTTTACTCCCAGTTTTAAAAGGTTAGCTTGCAGTGGTTTTCTTTCAACTCTTTCTTTTTGCTTATGTGTTTTATATGCGTGTTATTGCACAGCACATTTAGATTTTCCAAGTTATTATACCCTCAACATTGCCATTTAGTGTTCACTTCAAAGCCACAGTTAAATGAGGTCAGTATAAACACCTGGCACCTGATTGACATAACTAGGTTGAATTTTTGCCTTCTACAAGTATTTCCTCAAAATCTGTTCTTTTGTAAAAATGTCTCCCTTTTCCCCCACTGTTGAGGTCTGCAATATGGGCCATTGTTCTGTACTTAATTAAAATTACCTTTTCCACTGATTTTTATCATACACTCTGTGGAAAAAAACAAGTTTTATCTGGAGTCTTGTACAGTAGCTACAAGATATATTAGGGTTACTTTGTCTGTGTGTAAAATCTTAATTAAAACATCTCCAGGGGAATCGAAAAATGAATATTGGAAGGTTTTAAAACCGATTTAGAGAAGGATAGTAGATGTAACATTTGTGGTTATCGTTGCCTTGCTTATGCTAATGAGGAGATCAAATGTTGTTGGATGCATTACTCCTAGTGTCAGAAAAGAACTTGCTAGAGATAGCACTGGTAATATCAGGACTTACTGGGAAAAGCAAAATAGGTCTCTCGTAATTTTTGCAGCTTCACAGAATGTACAGCTAAAAAAACAGGCAAGGAATGAAACAAATTTGACAACTTTTACCCTTCATTTTGTATGTTCTATATCCTGAATAGTTTTGTGACAAAGGTGAAAAATGATATTCAGCATTGTGCATGTGAATTAATGGTGTGCATCTTCCACAACACAATACCCTGCAGTAAAGTATCTATAAAGTGAATTTCATTAAAATAATAAATTCAGTGCTTTTACGGTTTCGCCTAGCATTGTTTTATAAAGTTATTTTGGATCCCTGTATCCCAGGTTCTCTCCAGCTGTTCAGCTTATACATCTCGTTATTAACAATTTCTTGAAAGAGTATCTGCTACATTATTCATAAGTCTTGTGTTTGTGCATAATTATTTCTATAGGCAGCCAAAGAACATGCCAGATAATTGCTCAGAGCATGAGCTGTAGAGGTAGGCCTACTGTAAAAGCAAAAACTGATGAGCAGCATTAATATTTTACACACAATCCTCTTATGCAACATTTTCAGAGGAAAATATTTCTACCTACCCCATTGCTTGACATCAATTTTGCACGCAGTGGTTAATAATATGTTCTCTCCTTGGTGCAGATGCTATAAAGCCGTATTACACTGCTAATAAAATGTATATGTCTGTTAACTGAACAGGGGAAATTATTCATTTAATGATATTGCAAGGCTATTGTTCATAATCCATTAATATGCTTAATATTTTCTATATAGTATTGTTCAAGACCATTGAGCTACAAATTAAATATAAAAAAACAATAATTGAACAATTTTTTGATGATGTCCTCGGAAATTACAGTACAATAATGTGTTACTTTATTGGTGAAAGTAAATTGTGCTGCCTTATTTTTAATGTATAACGGAGGTTTAATAAAAATTGCATTTCTATGGCTATTTTCATCCAAAATGATTCCATAGTGCTTTATATATAAGAGGGCAACCCACTGAAGTATGGCACTCACCTTGGTGATATGTTGGAGTTATGTGTCAGCAGCCCCATCACAGAGCAGATCACGTAGAGAAGTGAGTAACAGCAATTAAGTGACGCAATTGAGGAGGTTGGTATTGTACTGTAGGTCAGATATATATTTAGCTAGGAAACCAGGGAGCACTTACTCTTTTGAACAGTGCCAAGGGATCCTTAATGACTTAGTACCCAGTAACTCCATATAACTTCTCGTGCAAGGGCTGGCACCCTTCACAACACAGTGTCCCTGGCCTTCCTCCTGGGACACTGGCTTTCGAAGAGCCACACATACTGTACTGGTCTACCTGCCTCGGCCGCCTGCAGCAGCCACCCCGTTCATATGTCCTGTAGTATTTTTCCTGTGTAAAATCATTGATTTTTAAGATAATGTGACACTGTTCCGTGTGGTCCGTGGTGTTGTAAAATACAAACCTTTGATTTCCAGGGAAATTAAAAGATTGTATCTGGGCTCCTCACTTCCTCCTTGTTATGTTTCCTATAGGTGTTTACATTAAAAGCAGTTTTCCTCTGTATACTGAACTATTTCATTTTAATCATCGTCATGCTCCTGCCATTTTTAAACAATCTTTTTTTTATTTTGTTACTGATAGTAGAATAAATTACAGTACACACTTTGAGCAGAGTTCCCTGCTTTGCTTGTACTGGTGAGATCTCAATCCTAGATTGATCTTTTCTGATCATGGCACTGAAAGCAGTTTTGTTGGAAGCCCAATGTTTAAAAGGTAAACCTTTTCATGCCAATATTTTAAAGAAATTCACTTAAAATTATAAAGTATTTTTATTCTACTACTTGGCAAAAGTTTACTTTTGCAATTGAGTTCATATACAGTACAGTATGCATGCATAGAGTAAAATTAAGCATTCTAATTATTTCAGATTATCACCAACATGAGTCCATCGGACCGGTTAAATTACTTTTTTTTACAATGAGGGTATATACAGTAATTAAAAAAAAAGTAACCATCAGATTTCCAGATGAAAAAAGGCAGAATTTAAAAAGGTGCATGAAAATAAAATCTTGCTTGTTTACCCATCCACTCCATAGCGAAAATTACCATTTGACTTTTAATGAGAGGTCCCTCAGAGATTAAATCTGGAACAAAAACTGTTTTTTCATCTTAAATCCCTTACATTTCCTGACATTAATTGTAAACCCCTTTGGGTCAAACATATGGTTATTGGTGTTGTGAGATTCATTAACTAAAAAAGAAACAGTGTCTTATTCAAGGCATTCCTATGTTCTCTTCAAGAGTACCACATGTTTTTGATGCCACTGGGTATGACACAAGAAATGTTTCATTAATCCTTTAAAGATATTCATGCTATATTGAAATTGCTGAAATAGTCCATATAATTTTTTGTTGCTTTTTTTTCAAAATCCAGTTTTAATGTTCAGCGATGGGTGGTTAAGATTAATGCAAGTCACTATGGGCTGACCTGTACTGTTGTGTGTTGGAGTTTTTTGCTTGGATTCCTGATATTCAGCTTTCTTTCTTTTGTTGCATGCATTTTTAATCATGAAGCAATCACATATGTCTGAGCACTGACCAGCTGTGGTGGTTGGATTGTGGCGTTAAGCTTGCAAAAGCCCTAATGTTGCATTCAACATTGCAATTGGCTGTTGTTGAGGCTTCACCCATATTATGCAACTCCTTTTATTCCGGAACGACAGCACTTGCCCTGTTATGCAGATGGCTCTTCGATCTTCATTTACTTTAATTTTGTTTTTTGTACTTGTGCAGAAGACATTAAAGTAAATGTATTTCCATTTCCTTGCTACAATAAATTGTCTCATACTGTACCTCTGTTTTCCCCAAAAGTATTCATTCGTTTCCTATTTGGTATAAACTGAGTAAAAGCAGAGGAAATTGCATTTTATATACGATTTCTTAAAATCCCAGCAACTTGTAGAAAGTGGTTTTATTATCCCATAATAGGCTGCTTCTCTGGTTTTTAACAAGACGACCAGCATGACATTCGCTTACTTTAATTTCAGTCTAATATTAAAGATTTGCAAAAACGAATTGGTTCAGTCCAAATAGTCCTTCTACCCAAATATGTGGAGAACTGGAATCTGTGGGTAATTAGTGGTATAAATTATATAGATTGCAAGTATAAGTGAACTACAGAACAAGAATGTTTTTCTATAGTAGAATTGAGTGCACCTTCTGGAGTGATCAAGTCTCTCAAACAAATGGTGCTGGAGAAGTGTTAGAAATGCAAATGTAGTGTAATCTACCTGCATATTTATTTCTTGACTATAGCAATCTCTGTCTTAAAGTGACTTATCATATCATATTGCTTTGCAGTATAGTACTGCACCTTGCTGACTTTGTCATTGTCCAAAATCATTGCACCACGGTCATACATTTTACTTCACATACTGTAAGTCATCTTGTAATGACACACACAAAGTTCTGATTAACCCAAAACATAAGCATACTGTCATTTGAAAAGGATTTTATTTTTATTCTGTCTGGGGCTTATCTGTAGATTGGAATTAACAGTTAGATGCAAATACATGGTAATGTGTTTTTGACAAAATGTACAGTAAATGAGCAGTACACTGCTTTGGTTCTGAAAAAGAGATCTTCCACATAAAATTCCATAACAGATAAGGTTGTCTTGACATTACAGTTGAAATGTGTTGCAAAATGTGTTACTTACCAGAGAGAGAATACAATGGACATGAATGATACAGACCTTGTAGGTTTCTTGAATCATGAAGGAAATGCATTACTAAGAGCAGCAGTTGACTTTCTCATTACCTCCTGTGCCTTAGGCCATGTTCCCCTTCTCACTTCTACCGGTAAATGATCTGTACTTGAAATTAAACCATCTCAGAGCTTATACAATCACCAGCCTCTCAGTCTGTCGGCAGATGGAAGTCACAGTGTGCCCCTTTCCCAGCTGTTGCAGCAGTGCTGCCTCAGTGCTCCTTCGGCAAGATCGCTGCTCAAGGTCTTTCTTTTTCTTCATGTGCACTTCGGTCTGACCTGAGTGGTTCACAGGATTTTCAGACTCATCTTTCTTTGCTTGAAGTTCGCTGTGTGCTTGACAGCTAGTCATTGATTCTGAAGCTCAGTTCAGGGGAAAAAATAAAATTTAAAAAGAGCAAATCAATTTAGTAAAACGCTCAGCCCTTCTGTGCTTGCCTTTTTATACTGGCGAAAAGCGTATTTTTTTCCCAGTGGTCTTTTAAGAACATTCTCGTCTCTCAGAATATAATCTCTTCATCATATTTTCATATCGTGGATGACTTTGCAATCAATGTTCAGTGTGAGAGGGTTTGTTAAGAGAGATTGTACTGTAAGTACAGCCTACTACGCAGTGTTCACCAAGTATGTCATACTGAGAAAAGCTACAGTCTGAACCTCCGATGAGGCACTCTTGTTATGTACACAAACCCATTCAGCTGCCTCCTCTTGATCCTAATGTTGTGCAAAAGTTTAACTCCAAGAGTTAAACTTCTCCCCAGTCCAAGAGGGTGAACCCAGCAGACTTCTAAAATAATCAGATTTATAACCCAAATTACCCGATTGCTCCTGCAGTACTGACCTTTAAATCTTTACCCAAAGGTCACCATCATGTAGATTGTCCTACAAACTGAGAGCTTTGTTTGAGAGCTCAGCTCTTGCTTCACAACAATGTACCGAAACAACACCAGCAGTGCAACAGATAGGATTACTCAGCATGCAAGTTCATTCAGTCCTTCTGCAGCTGTGAGGCTATGTGTGTTACGTGATATTTTCTGTAGAAAGTGCTTTAAATCTGCAGTATAAGTCATAACAGAAATATTACATGCAGTTAATTGCTTCTCCAGATTGTCATTTCCCATGATGTATTACCTTATTTTATCAATCAGATTTTTAGAGTTTCTACCCCAGTATTAATCTTTAAAACCTAATAACTGAAAAATAATATTGTATTTTTATAAATAAAAATATTTACATTAGTATACTGTATTTCCAGAAAAATTAAGAGTACAACTGTTTAACATACTGTATAGAGTGTCTTGCATAAGCACTGGCATGATTTTCACATTTTGTTGCTTTACAGCATGCAGTCATGACACTGCAGTAGCAACTAATATTTATGTACAGAACCTACTCCACACTTTCAAAGCACCAAATAAAAATATTGAAGTAAATAATATGAAAGAAAAAAAGAGAAATCTTGATAACATTTTCAAAACCTTTGCTGTGGCAAACCTAAATTAACTCAGGTGCACAGAATTGCAGTACCTTAACAATGCACACAATTAGTTAAGTGTCCTCTGTGTGCAATAATAGTAGCTCACATGATTTCGGAATAAATATATTTGTCTCTGTAAGGTCCTTAAGTTAGTGAATTTCTAGCAGGATTCAAGATTTTACCATGTTCGACCATGGCATGAACCACGCCACTGTGAGGCCAACAATCAATTTGAAAAAGCAACATACAGTAGTTCAATGGCTCAGATGGGAGAAAATGTCCCTGAGCCAGTTGAGTGGTATGGTGTGTTGATGACGGCATCATTATGTTATGGCACTGCTTCTCATCGGGAGATCTGAGAAGTTTGTCAAGACTGAGGGGAAAATAGACGGGTAAGTATTAAAGGAAAATATATTTCAGTCTGCTTAAGACTGTAACTAGGACAAATATTCAGCAGAAGGCTGATCCAAATTCTAGGACCAAAGCTAAACTGGAATGGCTTATGAATAAGAAAGGCCCTTGAGTGGGCCATCCAAAGTCCTGATTTGAAATTTACTGTGAATCTTTAGACTATAGACTACTGTCCTTACATGATCCCCAGGCCTGAAAGAGCTTGAGCAAATCACACAAAGAAAAAGGGCAGAAGTTGCACTCCAAGCCAGTGTGGAAAGTTGGTGGAGACTTATCCAAAAAGGTTTGAGAAAGACTTAATGAAAGATCCGTACACCAAATATTGAGTTAAATGAATATGCAATTAACATATTCCAGAGACAAATTTTGTCTCTTTAGTTTTTCTTGATATTTACTGTAATCTACCTTAGCCATGGACATTTTCAGTTTGAGCATTCTGAATAAAATATTAAGTTAAAACTATGTACTGTATGCATCTTTTTGTAATTTGACAGAATGAAACACCATAGGAAGGGTCTGAATACTTTTGTAATACACTATACATAAGTATAGTTTATTTTATTTATTTTTCCATCTCTCTAGATATACCTCTGTACACTATGCTTTTGCATGTACCCTATGTATTTAAGAAGGTCAGAGAACATTTAAAATATTCCAGATGTGAAATGTTTAACAACTAACACATGACATTTAAAGTATATATCAAGCTGACTGCGAAAGGTCAGCTGATAAACTCCAGAGGAATATATCTTTTTAGATCAATATCAGCTGTGTGGTTCTAAAATGTATTAGAAGCAGTGGTAACATATGGATTTACTTTTATGTTACATAATTATTAACCCTCAAACCTTGTTTATGATAGTTGAAGATACCCATTTTACTTCTGTTTCCAAAGGTTTTAAAAATGTGTGCAATTGCAGGGCTAAATTCAAAATTAGAATAATTTATTTTTTCTTTTCACCCTATTTGAATTAATGTAAATTAAGCTTCATTTTTCAGTTCTTTGTAAGGCTTCAAAGATTATTACTTGCCATTATTCTTTTCTCATCTCACACAATGTGCACATTCACCATACTGCTTCAGCAGAGAATTGCCTCAAATTGTGACTTAGAAGAAATTTATAGTTTATTAACACATAAATCTTAGGGAAAGATATCCACTCCTATGGAATAAAAATGGAGACTTTCATCTCGCTTCAGCAACCTTTTGTATTATTTGCCATATACTAATTACAAATTAATGATGCCTGGTATTAGAATTGAGTGTAAAGGTGTATTAATGTGTTTTATTTTCTGAGTGCTTTTGTTTATCA
Source organism: Atractosteus spatula (assembly GCF_055471065.1). NCBI lineage: Eukaryota > Metazoa > Chordata > Actinopteri > Semionotiformes > Lepisosteidae > Atractosteus > Atractosteus spatula. The sequence goes on along the minus strand of NC_142721.1, from coordinate 9,374,000 downwards.
ATCTTACAATGTGAAACTATGTCTTTAATACACATTTTTAGGAAATGATATTCAGATGATGATTACCTTTGCTGACAAGCAAAGAATTATTTTAAGACAAGCCAGCATTCAAAATACAGTGTAGGAATATAAACTGTAAAAAATTTAGCTTATCATAGTATTTATTAAAAATGCAATATACTGTAAGCAAGATATATTAAGACCCAAAGTACTTCTTTGAATGTATTTCTTAACTTTTAAATAATCATAAAATGTATTTTTTGTTAGAACACATAAGAGGAAATTGTTTGGGCAGTGAGGTTAATATACAGTACAAATGTAAGTGATTGTTTCATGTTCAGAAGGAAAACAAATACCCTGGGAACATTCTTAATATATTTTAAAACTCTCATGCCATAACTATTTAAAATGTATTGTTCGCCACTAAAAACAGTTTTGTTTAATCATTGCAAGTCATTTGCAGAACTGCATTCAAGCTGTGCAAACCCAGAAAATCTCGGGTCATGAAATATACTGTAGTAGTGGTTTACAGAAACCCTGCATACAGGAACATCTCAGATCAAATGTAATGTGCCCTATTTTCAGTAGACAGAGGCATTCCGTCCTGGAAAAATGCTGAAAACCTATTGCTGTAATTTATTTTTTTCTGACAGTAATCATAATCAGAAGGAGTCATAAGAATGCACTTGAATCTCAGATTTCTCTCCATGGTTTCAGGCTTGTTTCTCACAGGTAAGTTTTTTTTAACTTTAGAGCTATAGTCTAGGCCACATTACCCAAAGAGTTTTAACACTGAGCTGTAGGTGCCCTGAGAGGACACTGAAGAAAATCCCTCTGAGTTGCTGCTTATGCAAGTTTTGACCTTGAAAGAACACTAATCTTGGCTTCTGCTGCTGTTCTGCAAGTTAATGAGCGATTAAGCGCTGCACCTCTTTTCTTTTTCATTTAAGAGTATTCTTGGATACTAACTGTGCAAAGATGTGCTTTTTTTAAACATTTAAATACTTTTCATTTCTGCTTTGAATTGAAAGCTTGGGCTCTGTAGCATCATTCCCACTGAAACAAAACCCCCAATTCTGTGTAATTATCCTTGTGTTGCCAAAAGGCAGATCTTAAGCTTGTATCATCTTTACTTGAGCTTTTTTTCTTAGAAATGTTTTGTGGTCTCTTCCTCTGCCTCCTTAGCATTTTTCTAGCCTTGAATGTGTGTCTCAGCTGTCAGAAAATTGTTCTTACTTTTTTTGTTTCAAAGAGCAAGCCTTACCATTTATGAGCAAAGATGATAAAATAATCCCTTGCAGGCAAGTGCCATGTGCTATTGGCAGGTAACATTCTCCTTTGATGAATCTTCCCCTTTTCAAACAATACAAGATAAATGAAAGTACTGAAGAGTTTATGAAGAACAGAATATACAGTACACTTGTTCACTTCATAAAATGTTCTTTACTGTGAAATCAGTTAGGAATATATCATATTTCATAAAATAAGCGTGACACAGTACAGTATGTGTTCTTCTTGATGTAGTGTTCAGATAATATTTTATGACCTTATTTAACTGAAGAAAACAAAGAAAATAAACATTCAACATTTCTACCATGTAGTTTTCAATTCTTTTTGATGCTTAGTGAGTTCAAGATTGAACAATATTTCTTGCACTGTTATTGCATGTATCAGTGCCCTAAACCGCAGACCGCAAATTCTAAGCCGTTGGATTCTCATTTTCTTACCCTCTGTTATTTTTGATTCTGAATAAGGAGGCTTCATAACATATTGTCATTCAACATCATTGTTGCATAGGTGTTTTTTGATGTTGACTCCAACCAATAAGAACAGAGTTAAGGGCCTCCGAATTGTAGCATACTGTATGAATACTCTCCGGATAAAAAAATAATTGTAGCTATATATTATCACTGTAAATTTTTTAATTATATAATTTATTTTTTTTATCAATTGTACAGCTTGTAAAACTGGAACCTAGTCTTTTCTGATAAAACCAACACAGCTCTTGTTAACAATGTCCCACAGTCAAGGGGTATTTCAGTATTTCTTTTCCAAACCTTGGTTTCATGTAGTCAAAATTTTATAGATTTCTCTTACTATGATTTTTTAAAGTATTATTTTCTATGTGGTGTCCATAAAATCTGTAGCAATAACCAACCTGTAGCAATGGCAGAGACAAGCTAACAATCAATGTCTGTTGAATAATCTATGTTTCTGAAATACACAGCTTATGAAGTATTAATTTACTGTCCTTCAATTGTTTAAACAAGCTTAGTTATTTAGTTGTAAATAAATTAACACTTGGTTTTCATTACTCATATGCATATGCTGGTTTCAATATGCAAAGCAATAGTCAATGCAACCTAGAGATGTTTTGCACTATTTAATTAGGTGAAAAATACATTATCTTTAATTTAGGCCGACTGTTAGGCTCAAAACTGAGTGATTTTTGAGATTTCATCAAGCTGTCTGCCTTCTTTTTGTCAAATTCAGTATGAATGAAGCCAGCCTTACAACAAATAGCACTTGAGCTGAGGACAAAATGGCAGATGTAACTGTTGTTACACAGCTTTGTTAAACAAGGAGGCAAGGGTTCTCCGTATTCTAAGCTTGATGGAGAACAGTGACTAAATGGGGGCTTCTTATTAGTTGTGTAATCCTAAGAGAATGAAAAAAAAGAACCATCACCTCAGAAGCAATTCTGTAAATTGTGTGCAATAATTCTGGAGGCAATAAATAAAATCAGAAACCTGAATTACAAATGGCTTTGGATTACAGTCTGCTTAAATTCAAGTAGAACCGCTGCTGTAATTTTGCAGTAAAAACAGATTTATTTATATATATATTTGTATATGAACAGCAGTGGCTGCTGGTCAGGTAATGATTCTGTGTGTATTATCTTCATGATGATCTCTGCACTTTTTGATGAACATCTTAGTTAATGCCATAGATCATAGGACATTTTTTTGTTTTAAATAAAGAATTGGAAGTATTTTCCGATATGAAATACTGATGAAAATGGTAAGTGAGCATATGAGCTCACACAACAAAAAAAGTCCCGTTAATTACAGTAGCTGTGTAACAGAATCTGGCTCTTTTCCAGCTGTGCCATCATGTTGAACATTCACATGCCCTTTACTGGTTATACAAAACCAAGGTCACGCTGGGTTTTTATCCAGAATTTTTAGTCCTGAACATTAGATGTTATAATTTTTACAACTAATTCTATTCCACCCTCTAAAAATGTAGAATATTCTTCACACCCTAAACAGGTATACTGCAGTGCTCTGAGATGCCTGAAATTGAATAAGAGCATATAGAATTTATTTTATTTTATTATATAAATATTTATATAATATTTACCCGAATATAAGCCCCAATTTTTTTCTGATTTCAGGGTGGTACAATTGGCCTGCTGCTTACAGTATATTCAAATATAAGTAAAAAAAAATGGAAGTTTATCTAGGAAAAATTGGAACTTGTTATTGTTGTTGAACTGTTGCGTACTATAATGGACTGCTATTTTGCCTGGTTCTGGCGTGTTATTGTGATTGAGTGATAAAAATCTTTTATATTCTTTTTTAGTTATCCATAATGAACAAGAAATCACAGTACACTTTTGCATTCAAGAAGGTGATCCTCTACGTCAGGCTCCAAGGCAGTTTGGTGTGGATTTACTGTCACAACAACTAACCATTCCTGTTTCAGAGTTCAAAGTGTCCTGTGCCAGAATAACGCGCTTCAAGAGGAAGAATGGGTTTTATTTTTGTGGTGTTGTCCTAATCACTTTGCTTTAGGCTATGGAACATTGCATATCAGTTTGCTTTGATCTCATCAATCCTAAAACTCCTCTCTTCCGGATACGAGGAAGTTAACCGTATTATTTTCATTTTGTCTTTTCAAATCCTCTCCATTTTCCATAATTTATTTAAAAACAAGAGAACTTTTTAATTTTAATTTAATGCCAACCATTTCTATTCTATTGTGCTCTGTAAAATTATTTTTTCAAACTCCACAGCCCAAATTTCTGGGTGCGACTTACAGTATACTGTATTTATGGGTGGCTTATATTTGGGTAAATAGTGTAGTTCAAAAATTATTTTACTTAAAGACATTGATGCCACTCTGGTTGGCAGCAATAGGCAGCACAATCAGATTACTAAACTCTAAATAATATTACACAAAGCCTTTACTTCTAATAAATCATATTCTTACTCCAAAAGTTTTAAATGACGTGATAATTGTTTTCCAAAGTTGCAAGAACTAGAAATTGTGTAGTCATTCCCATATTTATTATAATATTTTTTAGAAAATACAATGGGAATGGAATTTATTATACGCAGTACTTTAAGTTGGGTAATAGTACTGTCATTATACTGTTATAAAATAAGTAAGCCTAATTGTCAAACCCAAAGCTCTTTGCTAATGACTGCGAGCAAATCTGTATATAGAATTTACTAATCCTCTTCAATCTTTAAATGTGAGCAACAAGATTTTACTTGTGTTGACCTATGGTATATTACTTGGTTATATTACTGTGGTATATTACTATGAATAAATCTACAGTATGTGAAAACCAGACAAGCTTGCAGACAAAAACTAATGTAATACCACGTCTTTCATAATGCTGGTACAAAAATATTGTCTCTTTTGGTATTTTGTTGAATGAGTTGTAGCCCAGGTAAACCAGTGTCTGTATTTGGTGGGATGTCAGCGATTTTAAAATAAGGCAATTTTCAGATGTGAACTGCAGACGACTCTTTCTTTCCCTGTGTTTTATGATCAAGTGATGGCAGGAGGAAATTATAGATAAATGACTTCAGGGAAGCGCATTTGTAGCTTTCTACTCATATTGAATTAGACCTCTCAATATAATGATGTTTTGTGCTATTTCAGCAGTAATGCACTGTGTAAATTAAAAATATCCAGAGCTCATTATTTTGGGCAGAGTGCATCATAAACTTATGCTAAGTGACCTGCCCATATCGCAAAAGCACATTATGGCTCAATTATATGAAAAGACTAAGAGATTTTTATATGTTTGATCAGCAGTCTATCTGACCTGTGTTTTCCAATTAGCATCCATAGCATCATTCGTTCTGGAAATCTCAGTCTTATATTCTACAGTATATGAAAGTGAGGGTCTTGCAAAGTACATTTGAGTTCCTACACCCCTTAAAACAACTGCTCTGAATTTCTAAAGCCATTTTAAATGCTAACAGCAGGTATTGGATAGCTTCAAGTACTAAATAAAATCATCTAGCATCAGCAAGCAGTTTGTTCATTTTCTAATAGAACCCTTGTCACTTATGACAATAATATGGATTTACACCAAAAATGTGTCTTCACCTGAAAACATTTTTTTTTTCCACTGAACTATAAATTGTTCAGTCTGTGCTGTACATACAGTATCATGCTGTGCATGATCTACATTTTCTGAATCAGTCTTGTGAATCCCTTGAGAAACTTTTTTTCATATTACAGAACTATTATGATTGACTTTTTTATTGCTGGTGTCTGAATGAAATTGAATTCATTAATCACTGAACAATATGAGCGTTTTATTAATTGAGATACCGGAAAAAAGCACTTAAGACAACGAAAACACTACAATACATATTGTAGATAATCTGCTTTCCTAATTGAGAAGAAACATGTTTTTAACCTTCTTGACGTGTCCGCATTCACCAAGAGAAATGAACTGACTGATTAGCAATGAGCCAACTTTATTCACCAGAGTTATTATTGCATTATTCAATTGTTTAATTACAGAATTGAGCTTAGAGCATATCTCATTAATGGTGACATTTCCAATTGTGTTTTAAAAAGTACATATTCTGTATTCAAAACTATCTACTGTAAATTAAAAAAATACCTACTGTAATAGTAATTAATTAAGGAAATGCACAGCATAATTATTTAGTGGAGCAACGACATGGAGAATCTTCCTATAAACAGTGCACACTGGAAATGCTGCATGAGCTCATTGTGAACAATGGTGTCCATGATGACTTGCATGAATGGAAATCAAGCTGTTCACTGTCTATGTTCACTGTTTTCTCTTTTACACTGTTTGTGTACTAAACATCATTGCCTCCTTGTGCACAACATTTACTGCATACTGTAGCTGTTATATTAGGACACATACTGTAGGTTTACAACAGTATAACATTGTATATTTATTATTGGAAGTGCAATACCATGCAGATTTGTTTTTCTCAGGAGTTACAGATCTGCTCAATAAAATCCTCTAATGGTTTTGTATACAGCACATGCCAGTGGGAGGCTTCTGATAGTGTAACTAGCAGAACGTAAAGAGGCTTTGCTGTGGAATATCAGCATCTCTGAGCTGACTAGAAGGGGGCAGGGGCCATCAAAAAGGGCTGGGCTGGGCAGTATTGTAGAAATGTGTGGGGTGTTGGAACAAATAAGCCAATTATATTGGTAAGGTGCCTAACAGACATGCAGACTACCACTTGTATGCAGTATCACAATTGTTTTGCAAATGTTAGTGATGGCTAAATAATTCAAAGCAGCTTAACTGCTTTCATCCTTGATTAAAGTCAAGGAAGAAGTTAGTGCTACTCTGTGAGAACAAGATTGCTTTTTCTTAATTTTCTGGGTTTAGCGAATAATACATTTTACGATTACGCAGCAGTGAAGGGTAAACAATTCTGTTTTAAAGTTAAATGTCATATAGGAATACAAGAATTTATTTCTCACTCTGCAAAGGTTTGCTGGATTTCAGAGCAGCCTGTGAATGTTTGAAATTTGATGCATGTGAAGTGTGAAGCATTTGTGGCGGAAAGTGTCTTACAGAGAAAGATTTATTTTCTATATAATGTTTTTCATGGCTCATAAACAGTGATGGATGAACTTAATTTTTACTTTAATTTCTTGCTGTTCAGTTGAGTAATTCCTCTGATATTAGAGGGGAAAAATACTCTCTTTTGATCGTCGTTATGTGTATGTAAATGTCTGAAAGCTTGACAGGAATTTTTTTAATTGTAATTTCTTTCACATGTTGTGATAAGAGTTCAGGCTTAACGAGTTTGTTTTGCCTTTTAGATTACATCTCTGCTTTCTTCTCAGCCTGGAGTTTTGAGTGAATATTTCAGGTAAAGTGGACATTTCTAGTTTTAAATGTTATTACACAAATATATTCGTACATCTGATAGTTCTTTTTCTCTATTTTTTATTATTGTAGTATTAAAAAATTTTCATGCTTGCCTTATTAGACTTACAATATGTCCAATAATATATTACTATCCTATTCAGGATGGAATAAATTCACTTATACAGATAACTTTGATCTACCCTAATTTTACAGACTAAATTTACAGTAGACAATTATTTTGAAGTACATACTGTATATGTTATTTAAGAAATCTTAAAATAGTGCCTGTATATTGTCTGATACAATATGTACTTACATTGTAAATATATGTATCATATTCTATGTACATCTAAAACCACCTTTGATCAATATTTATGATCAAACATTATTTCTCTGTGATATCTTGCACACAGTATTGCAAATATCATGAATATTTCAATGCCATCACAAGACTTCACCAGTACTTCCAAGGGGGATGGACCTTACTTGGTTAATTTCATTATATGCTCCAGAGCATCCTAGTGTAAATCTAAGAAATGTTCAAAGATGTCCCAGTCTATATACTGTACCCATTCAGCCTGCCATGGTGACTCCTGTTCACCAGGAGTGATACGATCCTGTATGTTTGCAGCATTGTTTCAGTGCAGCTGGTTTGAAACTTGTTTGACCTGTGGGCACTTGATGGGCATCAAGTAGATGCTGGTTGTGCACTGAGTAGTGAATAACAGGGATCATGCTGTCGTACGTAATGAGTCTGCCTGGAAATGACACTCCCTCATGGGCACTCAGATCCCATGTGTCACAGGATGAGAGTTTTGGAGTAGTGAATTCTGTTTTCCTTAGCAGTAGTGCAGACTGAGGATCAGGCTCTGAGTTCACAAAAAGCCCAAAGATCCATCCCTGTCAAATCAAGAATTCTATGTTTATTGCATTTCAGTGCATGTTTTATGGACATTATAGTTTGGTAGGGAGGCAACAATTCATAGCACAGTTCAGTGTAGTTTTGAAATAGGTTTATTATGAAAGACCCTCCACAGAGTCAGTCAGAGAGACGCCATTGTACTCTTCTTCCTCAAATCTTAAAGTGTAAACTGTGTGCTTTTATCCCTCAGATACTGCAGGAACAGCCTCCTATGTTACAATAAATGTCACGTTAAGGAAAAGACATGCAGTATTCAAAATGAATATCTTGGACATTGCAAACATCACAAAAGTTCAGTTGTCAAACATTCCTGAGCCTAAATACAGACCTGTCACTACCAGAGTTGCACATAAGGTTTGCTGCCTGCCAGCTCTCTTAATATCAAAACAGCTGGGTCTAACCAAGTTTTCTACAGTTTTCTAGATACCTTCCTCCTATTAAATTCTTTAATTCCAGTTCAAGGGTTAATTCAATGCTTTTCTTTTGTCCATGAATTGTTTGTCATGCTTGATAGTTTTGCTGTGCAACATTGTCTAACATTATTTCCATTCCATGGAAATAATTCTGTTCTCTTATTCAGTTGAGTGAATACATTATTTTTCAGTAATCAGAGATTGTAAAACTCAAACATCTGGATTCCCGGACCTTATTGTAGCACATTAGTTTCCTTTATCAATATATATGTCAATATTTAGAAGAATAATGTTTTTTGAAATTGAATGCAATCTGCAGAAAATTTAATTGAATAATTATATTTTTAGAAGCAGTGTTATTATTAAAATATTATGGATATTACATTTTAGAATGAAAAAATCAGTTAAACCAAATGCTGTAAAAAATATTGATCACGTTTTTCATTTTATTGACACAGCTTTACTGTATACAGTATGTAAATATGGATCTTGAGGTGTTTCTACATGTTTTGTATAAAGAAAGCACCCTGATTGAAGAACAAATTCAACTGTTGCTTGAGAGTATAGTAAGGTGATAAATGTTATTTGTGAAAATGTAAAAGATTTTAGCATTGAAAAGAAGATTTTTATAGGACCTAAACACAAAATAGGAAGCAATTATATTATACTGTATATATATATAATTATAGGTACTTTCAGAGCATCTTCTGTCTACATTGGAAATGTGTGCACCCCTATTCATTTTAAAACACAAGTTGAAATTAATTCAACTTGCTCGCTACCATTGTGAGGAATGTAGTCTCAAAATAAGGAATGTATTTTGTTACCACTGAATAGATCTAACAAAATCTAACAAAATGTCGGCATTAGTGTTTGCCAGACAATCTCCAAGATTATCTTCTACTGAAAAAGTAATGAATAAAAGACAAACAACAGAACATTTTAATATTGAAAGGATACATTGTTGGAGTAGGGAAGGTAAGAACAGGTGTAAACAGAATTTAATGAATGCATTATCATCATCCATTTCCATTGCTTCTCTGACTGCACAGCTGTCCATTAGATGAGTTTTCATTTGAGTTTTGCAAGGCTTTTAAGGCCTGTTTGTAAATTTAGATCACGGAAATTTAGATTCCTTGTTATTTCTGTTCTTTCCCTTACAAAAAGAAAAAAGATATTCTAGCAAGCTTTAAATGTATATCATGGAGGCTCTTATATTTGTAGCGCTTGACTTGCAAACCAGTGTACAGTAGAGTATGCATTTTGATGAATCCCCCATCCCTGACACCCTTTCCATGTGGAAAAACATCCACCCCTCCTCCCCTAAGTCCACCCCCTTCCTTCACAAGCATAGAGGTAGCAGTATTGAGCGGTGGGCTCACCAGAGCGTCGGATAGTTCTCCCCCGGTCCTGTGGACCTCTGCAATGGAGAGCTCCATTTGTAGGACATCAAGAAAGGAAAGAGCCCACTGAGGCTGTGGAGGGGGCAACATAGAGACCACCAGCACTGAACAACCATCCTGTTAGCAGCAGCATTAGTGGATGAATAAATCAAACAAACACTAGGGAACAATGGATATTTTTTCCCTAAAATAGTAGGCAGAGTGAAGAGGCCGGCCTCCAGAACGCTACTGCATCTGGACACTCCCACATAATGTAACAAAAGAAGCCCATTACATCTTGAAGGCTCAAAACGCTGGGGGACTCATTCGTTTATGTCTCACAGTAGTCAGACAAGGTGTGTGGATAAAATTAAAATGGATCATTTGCTGGCTGTGATTTTAGGGACAAACTTCAGATTACTCCAGACATTACCTTAAGAAATGTCTGCATCTACCAGAGGTATGGCCCTATTCCAGATTGCACTCATGTGACCTAAATGGCTTGATTTGAAATTGCTTTTGGTGTTGAGAGGGACACAGCTGTCTCAAAGGTGTAAACAATTAAATACTGCACTACATGGGGACTTTGATTTGAGGGCCCAAGGACCTTCTTATGATAAATACAGTAGATTTAGATATGCTCAATGTACCACTTACATTTACATTCTTTATCATAATAACTTTAATTAATGCAGAAGAAAATGAAAATCAGTGCCAATGCAATGCTTTTTATTCTGAATGAATAGTGGAGATAATTTAAACTCATAAATCAGAGGAAAGGATTTGCTAAGTTGGCTTTGCTATTACCAAGACAAGATTACCAAGATGTAACACTTACTGTTTTTACAGCTTTTCTTCCTTTGTTTGTGTAACATTTTCAAATTCTGTATTTAATATCTACAACACTGCTATTTCAATCACTTTCAGCAGTTGAGCTTAAAATAATTCTAAGCATCATAGTGAAATAAGATATCCTACATTTAGATGGGGCTCCAGTATTCAGTTCTGTTCTCCAGTAAAAAAAAAAATCTGCTACCTGTTCGGATTTGATGCTTCTGTTTTCATGTGTTTTAGTTAAAATGTGCTACATACAGTACACTGAACAAATCCATTTTCAGCTTTCTGAAAAAAATAAATTAAGGTGTGATTTAGGCATGAGCACCTTTGTAATGGAAAATGATTGTAACTCAAATTCAGACTTCAAGTAATTTAAACAAGTGAGATATGTACTGTATGTTAAATGATTTGTTTTGTCTCATGGTATTAGAGTTTGAGATACTGTTGCACATCGTGCTCAGGACAGGCTGGGGGATTGCTATAACTCCCTTTCTTATCTTTCTTTTAAGTTTGCATCTACAATGACTTTCTTTTCAGATAGTAAAGCAGTACAAATTCCTGTTTGAAACAGATCATCATTTACATTTTATAAGTTTGAAACAATACAGTTCCCTTTTAGCCCTGATTCCATTTATCTACAAATTGAGACGTAATTCTATTAATTCATACTCTACATTTAATTCCTAGAAATGAAAAAAGAAACTATCATATACTGTAGCTCTCTGTCTGTACTTTTAGGACAAGGCAAGGACCTCAGGCATTTCCCTGGGGAATGCCTCAGTCTGGAGCATTTAGTCAGCAAGGGCCTCAAATGGAATTTGTAAGTATGATACTTGATTGTTTCTTTATCTTTGTTAATATGTTATTAGTGTTTCTCAAACTAGTTTAACCCCACCATCAGTCCAAGTACTTCATCCATCTAGTTTCTGTACTCCTGTTTCTAAAACAGGACATTCTGCATGTTTTGTATTCAATGTAGTGCAGTATAGATATCAAAATAAGTACTACGTACTTTAATCAAAGACCTGAACTGGCAAGGGGAGACGCAGAAGACGTTTGAAGAAATGTCTATTTAAATTCAGTAAATCATAAATACCTTCATTTTCCGCCCACAATCAAAGACATATTGTAGATTAATTGGCTTTTTTAAATTTGCGCCTTGCATGAGTGTGTGCACTCACAATGTAAATGTACATTACATTTAGGCCAATTAAACACAAGTTTAACTTTGTAATCTCAAGCATCTATCAAGCTTCCTTGTGTAATATGAGTTTCACTAAATTACCATCACAAGGCATCTTTTCCACACCAAAATCAACAGTGAGTGTGGAGAAGATCTAAGCACAGATTTACTGCAATAGAGTAGTCCTACTTTATGAATTACTGCTTTATGTTCAGCAGTACAGTTTTAATGTGATTTTGATCTGACCAATAGGTACCAATACACAAGGGCATATCAACATAAAATGTAAATATAATTAAGCTAGTAGTATTACAGTTAAGACATCACTAATACCACTACAATTACAATTAGGATAGAGTGGCAATCACAAATTCTTCTGTAAAATAAACTTTATATTGTACAGTACCTACAGTAGCACATTTGAAGATGTGATGGATTATCTTGTATTGTCTCAGAGAGTATGGTAACTTTTAAGAATATGCCAGTGTTTGGACAGTTTTCTTTTCACATCATTTCATAGTGAAATTCAGTTGAATAAAAGTTTGACCAGTTTTGGTACTGTGTATTATCTTCATAAGTAAGGAGTTAAAATCTCAGCATTCATCTCTCTGCTTTGCTTCCCTTAAAACATAATTTAAACAGAAGCTGCTTTCTTTTTTCCTCCTCATTAGTAGAGATGTATTGTATTCAGTTTACCCAAGACGAGGCACCACATGTTCATATTTAGAAAAATGTATTTTACATATAATATCCCTCTCTGATGAACGACAAATGGCAGACAGACATTCGTTCTCTGCTTTGGAGCATGAAACCAGCTTTTCATGCATCATGCTTTGATGTCCCCCACAGCAAGCGCTTCTGATAATTATCTCCTTTTTGAATTATTATAACCATTGAAATCAGACTTGGAAGAGAGATGCACGCTGTAGAGTATTTATTGTGAAGTGAAATGTTATTGTTATCTTTACCGTGTGCGATATTATTTTATTTTCACCCATATACTGTGTATCCTGTGGGAAAACTTAAGTCCTTACTTAGGTGCAAGGATGGATAATTCTTTTTACACCTGGAAACAAGTCTTTTTAATCTCATCTAATATGTTCAATTATTTATTTTGCAGAATTCTTTTGGACACCCAATGGTGAGAGCACATCCATTGTATGTTGCCAAAGAGCCAAGACTCAGCTCCTCATATTTTGCTAATAATATAGGTCCTTTGGCTTATCCATGGCAGACGGTAAGGCCTGACAGTGTCTGTGAACTCTTCAAAGCTTTGATTTATTTAATCAGAATTTGCTTGCTGAATAAGAAATTGAAAAACAAGTCATATCTCAGTGAGTTGGTACAGTACAGTATGTCAGACTCAATTGCAGTATTGTGGTTAATGTGATGTGCTGTTTCTGCAATATATGAGGTGTCAGTGTAAGACAAGTTTAGTACATAATGATAAGGTACTGCTAATTAAATTAGATATGTCTGGGCTTATTCTTTTTAAAAAAAATATTGTTTCATTAGTCTATTTTGACGTTTTCTTTTCTGTATAATAGAAAATGTAAATTTTAATAATTCTGGGTTTTGTTGATGAAACTGGATTTAGTGATTCAGGAGGCTAATGTCTTGTCAGTATTCCTCCACATCTGAAAGCTTTTTCAGTCAGGAAGGCACAATTACAGTGCTTTTAGCAAAATTGATTTCTTACCACAAATCTTTTCTTCAATGAAACAACTTGTCAATAACCTTTTTTTTATACGACTCTTCCCAGTGGTAGCTCAAGTACAATAATTGCTTTTTCTTCACAGACTGACTGAAGCATCAGCCTGTGAAGTATGAGTTAAAGTTCAAATTATGTGGCCTTTGTTCTTTGCTTAGAACTACTGTACATGCTCTGAATATTTAATAAATCTTCAAGGACTGTTTGGTCTAGAGAGATTTATTTTATTAAACACATTGTAGCAGAAAATGCGTTTGCATAAACAACGTTACAGTAGTAGGCATCTGGTGTGGTACAAAATGTCTCCAAATGTTATGAAAGCATGGAAAGCGCATTTAAAACCTACTTTTACAGTCTTGTAATAAAGAAGGATATCTGCTACACCAAATCCTGCTCCTGGGGAACCACCGTGTCAGCTGGGTATCATTCTAGCTGAGCTCTAAGACTCCGGTGCTAATTGATGCCTTTAATTAATTTGCTTGCTTATTTAGACTTTTGGTTAACCTGTTTCTGCCCTAATTCATGAGTTACAGAAATACCCCACATTAACCATATTGTTTCCAACAACTTCAGCACACATACTGTAACTTCAAACAGTCAACTGCCTTTCCCTTATTTCTAACAAAACTGTTCTTAAAAGGCGATCAGTTGTAAGATTAACAGGTACAGGTGGTACCGACAAAGAGACAAATACCCAAAGCTTGCCCTTTTCCAAAGGTTGTTAGTTTCATTACTGTACATTACAGGCAGCTCATCTGAATGAGGGGAGTTCTGTAATTGGTACAGGGTTTACAAGGTTCACAGCAATTACATAGCCTATTTAAAATGTTAAAAGATGAAAGCAAATTTTAAAATATAATACAAATAATATTGCAAATAATAATACAAAGGCCAGGTTCAGGTTTGAGCACCACTGGGCTACCCGCAGCACTTCAGTTAGGCAAGTAATGTGTCATTATTAGTACTGTATGACATATTGCCATTTCAGGAGCTTAGAAACATATAAAAAATATTTAAAGGTAAATGATGAAGATTTATTTAAGGTTTAGAGTGAAGGTCTTCACCAGCACTTACAGTACACATCAGCTGCTCTTGTTTCTGTGCTGGTCTCTAAGGGAGTGATAATTCAGTTTTAGTCGTGGAGGGCAGCTTTGTACGTAATTTATAATCTTCTGTGAGGTAAGACCTGGAACCAGGAGTAGTCTAGACAGATTAGGTGAACCATTGATTCAATTCAAGTCATTAAGAGTCCGGAATAGAATGAAAATGAGAAGACATGATGGCCCTCTGGGTACAGGAGTGAACTGTCAATATACTAAGGTACTGTATGGTTTTACGAAATGTGTTATGTACTCAATTTTATTAATATTTTCCATATTAAATAGCAGACATTAACCTCTTATCTGGTTCTCACCCGGACACTTTAGTCATACTATTACAACGATGATAAGCAATCTCTGTCATTTCAGCAGTATTTAAACAGTATATTGGTACTGTACTTCAGATTTCACTTTATTCAAATGAGCAGTATCTTATCTAAAATTATTATAAATCGTAACAGAATACAGGATTTTTTGAAAATATATTATATAGGATTATTATCACAACGAGACAAATGTAATAAAGGTCTTTTTCATTAGGTGGCTGAACATTTCGAAAGCCTATTTATTTTCAAACATTTTTACTTTTCTCTGCTTTAACTTTTAAAACAAATTTCTTTAATCACCACATCTCATACAAGTTACTGCTTCTCTTGCGGTAAATTAACTTGGCAACACATTTTATTTGTTCATTAACACTAGAATTAATTAAAGACCTTGAACTGTAGTGGAGATAAATTCTTATAATTTCAGTGCTTACAAGCTGTATTACTGTTGCCCCTGATACTACCATAAACATGTTTCACAGTGATATCTTTCTAGCTTTTTCCAACGGTTCTGTGATTTTCAATCTGCATCACAGTATGTATCATAACATACTTAATACACTAATTCATAAAGCTAAAATAATTCCAATTATGTGACAAAAAACTTTTTTAAACATTCATAGGTTTCAGAAGCTAGTTTGATTTTGAGGTGGTCGAATATTCAGTTAGCTTTTTTTGATTGACTTTGTGATATAGGATGCATTACAGCAAATTATATCTATGTGTACCTCAGCTCCTTAAGTTAAACAAAAATATGTATTAGGGTGGAAATGATAATTTTCTCTGTTAAGGTTGTAGAAATTTCCCAAGAGGTTAGCAAATTGAAAAGAGCTGCCTAGTTATTGTCGTAATCTGAAGAAAATAGGAATACTGCTTAAAGAAACACATTTGAGTATTGAAGACGAAGCCTTGAGACTTGTTGCTTCCACAGTTCTGTTAATATAAACTCTAATTTAAAAAAAATAATTTATCCCTGCTATTCCACCTACAGTAGGTCTTGAATCATCACAGCAAAAACAGTGTTGTTGTGTTACATTTGCAGTAAATTTCCCTCAGTAGCTTCCTTTGAGCCAGGGGATTTGCTGCTATAAATAATGTCATTGTGCTTTAACACATTCAAACAATTCAACCAATGCTGTGCATAATTAACATATATATTAAAAACATAAAGTTTACGTGTTCGAGATTCCAATGAATGGCACCTTATGGAATTAATGCCAATTACATGGCAGAAAGGATAGTTATTTTGTCTAAACAGCATCTCAATTTGAGATTGCACTCCCGAATCACTGCAATTGTGAATTCTTTCAGATGGAGTGATTTAGTAAAAAATAAATCTCATAAATGTTCTCATAAAGCACTTGGCCCCTACTTCATGTTCTCAGAATGTAGCTGTGGTTTTGTAGCATGGAATGCTGAAAACCACACATTTTAAAATAAAAAGAACAAGAAGTGGACTGCACCATTATTCACAGAATAAGTAAGATCAAATATTGTAGAGGAACTGGGAAAAACACATATAAATGACATTAAAAAGGTTTGTTAAATGGTAGAAGAGTAATAAATCCTGAATGCTCACTTCATTATTTAGCTAGTAATACTGGAAGTTTCCTAGATGGTTTTATGTCTGGCCACAATTAGAACAATAGTCAGACAGCAAGATTCCTGTTGGACATGCAGATAGATCAAACAAAACAGACAGAATAAGACACCCATACCTACAATAAGGCTCAGGGAATTCTTCTCTGTTCTAAGAGAAGATATACTGCAGCAATATCCTCACTTGAGTTAGCCACAATTTAGCACTGTCTACTGCTCCGTCAACAAATGTAACTCATGATTTGGCAGTTTGAGCACTTCTGTAGGTCTAATGTCTTCCTGTTCACCACACTGACATTTCTGAAAATCTTTTATACATGTGATAAGTCAGGGGTGTCCAATCCTCATCTTAGAGGACTGGTGTGTCTGCAGGTTTCCAAGGTCTCTATAAAACAGAAGCACCTAGGAGAAGCTGTTAAATTGGTCCAGAAGCATTTACCTGTGTGAAAGCTGAGTTGTAATGAAAACCCAGGAGTTCAACTGCTCTCCTGGACCGGAATTGGATAGCCCTGTGATAATTTAATGAAGCCAGTACAAAGTTATGTCCTGCAATATCAAGACAAAAAGAAATGTCAGAAAAATAGTTACAAGAAACCCAAATGTAATAATACTAACTAATCAAAATGTTCAGTTGAATAAACTACGAATACAAAAATATGCAAGGTGTTTTTTGGATGAATAAAATAAAAAGTAACAATTTAAATAAATTAATAAGAAATTTTAATGGTCTTTGATGGTATCATTTTATTGTTTTTTTTACAGGCTCCTATTCCAAATACAAGACACAATGCAGAATTTCTGCGCTGTATCCAGAATCCTTCCCTGCCTCTGTACAACTCCACAGCTTATTTTCCTCACCAGCCCTTCATTTTCCCACACCATTCCAACCTCCCTGGTTCACTGGTGGATGGCGATGAAGACACAAGCAGTGGCGGATCAAAATCTACAGAGTCCCACAGTCCTCAAAGCAGTAGCGGATCGCGGACGGAACCTGGCAACAGCGGAACCGCTTTCTGTTCTGGAGCCCCCCTGTTGGACCCTGGGTCCAGAAACTACCTGCAGCTGCTGGCGTCACTGAGTTCTCAGCCAACAAGGCAGGCTGAAGGCACGCACCAGGGGCACAGAAAAGTGAAGGCCAAACGCAGGAAATTAAAATCACCTGACAGGGAGGTCGCACAGGAAGAAATGTAAGGTGAATCTTAGTAATATGCTTCATCTGAGCACATTGAACTTTAGAATATTTTATGCTAATAGATGCTCACTTATACAGTACATACTGTATATACACATATATACAAAGTGCTACCTGAAGTCTGTTCTGCTCACTGCAGATATGATGCTTCTAGTTCAGTAGTGTAAGACCCTTTACTTATGACTCATTTGTGAGGAAAAGGGAAACCCATATGAATAGCCTATGAATACCTTATGATTCAAAGTGCAATTCATATTCACACTGTAGGAAATGTTGTATCTTTTCTTATGATATTATATTAAAATATCGAGTAGGATAAAATATAATGTCAACTGAAAACAGGGGAAAACATGACAAGAAAATAATTGCAATGCAAAATGATGTTTTAGACAATAAGTCTAAATAAAAAGTCAAAAGGATTTATTTAGAATGTTATACTCTAAACCATGATCTTCACGATCGTACAACAAAAAGAAAGCACTGTCAGGTTCTTAAATTTTTCTCAATGTAAAGGTAGGAAGATAATTGAATCAAAATAATTTCCTTGGAAGTAAATCAGTTTACTGTTTAAAGTTCTGCATTGAATGAATAAATGTAATCCATTGCCTACATTTCTTATTTTCAGAGTTTTTCATTGATATCCTTTCTTACAAGTTAAAGATTCTGATATGTAGACTCAGCACTTTTCTTATCACTATGGAATTAAATATACTGTAAAGTATTAAATGTTTTTACACCAGCAATCGTTCCTCTTGTGGGTTTTAAAAATGCCACTTCTTCATTATTCATTACTGAATTATGAATGCAGTCTATCCTGTACTTGTGTCTTGACTTTAAAATTACACTTTTATATACAGCATGTCCTTTCTTCTTCGATCAATTATGGCCTCATTCTGTCATGTTGCTGAGCTTTGTGAACAAACAGTTATTGCTTTTATTTTTGGTGATAAAGTAGGGAGTTCATAGACTGCAAGCATAGCAGTGCCCTACAAACATTTTATTTTTTTTAGAATTATCTGGATAGAAAAAAAGTTACTCAAAAAGTCATTTAATTGTAATAAGTAGATTTAAAATAGTATAATTGTATTTGATATTCGTTTAAATTATAATCCACAACTATGTACAGAAATTCAGGCAGTCTAGCCTGTTTGGTAGCTAGTAGCTCATTGATTGAAGCATCTCATCCTGCTGTTTGTGGAAGATACAACAACATAGCTGGGTAGCTTGTTCCAGACTCGCACAACAAGCAGGCACCTCCTGTTCTCAATTTTCAATGCATTTCCAAGTACTTTGTGTACTCAGGTCAGTGTTTCACTACTAATTCTGAAACAGTCCACTTGTTTGACTCTGCCAATGTCTTTGAAGATACTGAATACTTGGATCAGGTCCTCTCCTAGCTTGTCCCATTGTCTTGTGGACAACATCTGACTAGTGTATGAGCTCATGGTAGAGGAAGAAGACTGACGTACATACTGTACATCATTGATGCATTTGTGAGTGTACTGTACCAGAGGAAAATACATTAAGGGCCTTGTGTACCCAAGCTAATTTACTGTATGTAAAGTTGTGCGATTAACATCAAACTTTAAGTCAGTGAATCACTGACTTTGTAGAGATATATAGTGAATATATTCTTTTACCACTGGCTATTAAAAATGAAATATACTGTAGTACAAGTTAGAGAATAAATTCTACAACAGATTAGAAGCAGGATCATGTGACTAAAAATAAATATCTCCTCCTTAATATCGCCTATAAATAACTCTTGTTACATTTTGATGGTCATTCCAACAAGCTAATGGGGAGCATACTGCCACAGACCATGACAAAAACATGAGTTTGTTTATAAAAGGTTTTTCAAATTTTTTGCATCTCTCTTGCCATCCCACCATATTACTGTACTGTATACAGTATCCAGATATTTCTGCTGGCTTGTCTTTGATTTAGCTTACTGACCACTATGGCTTAACTATCGCACTTAAAGCTAACCTCAGTTTTTAACAAAAGCATTTAGATGCAGCAAATATTTTGAATTAATTACAGTATGCCAATCAACTTCAGAAATTTGAATTGCAGCATCACACTATTCATATACCAAAGACATTCATTTATATTATCTGCCTTTGGATGCATTTTCTAATGTTCTTTTCCGCCCACCGAAATGAGCAATTATAGTAAAAAGTTCACAATTAGACTTTATGCAGCCATTGGGAGCTGTCAAAGAAACAGGCAAGTTTACACAGTGTTATGGTCTTGATTGTAGAAATCCCCATGAGTTTGAACAGCAGATACCTAAACGATTTTCAAGAGCTAATTTGATGAAAGCTTATTATATGTGAAATTAAACTGCAACAAAATCATAATAATCAGTTATTGGGTGGATATACCATACTAACCGCATTTCAGCCTGTGCCAAAAAATGTTAATTTTGTGTGTGGAAGACAAACTTTATATTTTTGAAAGACAACATTCAAGATTTTACAGCTTTGATCAAAATGCATGGATGTATTTCAGTAAATAATCTGAGTCAGCTTATTTTGTAGCAAATTTTTAAAGTAAGGAAAGATAACTGATTTTTATTTTAGGGTTAGGATAATATAGGCCATGTGGAAAATAAAATATATCAATGCATTTGCTTCAAAAATCCTCACTGATTATAATGGGTTTGATTATGACATTATTTAAAAGGCCTTTTTACAATCAAGATTTCAGTGTTGGTTATGATTGTCATAGACTTTATATTAAAATGCACAAAATCCATCTAGAAAACCATTTACACATCACCATCCCCATCAAAGAAATGGTAAAAGCTATCCTTTGTGATCATTTTTGAAAAATAGCTGTTTGTTCTACACCATACTCTGAAGCTAAAATGTTTATATTTAAGAGTTATATTTCTTACTTTAAAAATACAATGTACACTATATTAGCAAAGTGCTTGAAGCCACAAATTGATTCACAAAGTTAGACCATGCTATCATGGTCAACCATACAGCGACTAAGAAATGAATAGCTCACACTCTCTTGTTCAGATCAGCCTGTCAAGTCACATAGTGTCTCATTCCTTGAGGACAGGTCTGAAAATTAGTTTTTTTTTACTTTATACAATAAATCGAAGATGGAATATATGTAAAATTAAGTATAGTGTATGCTGTAGCAAATTATTTTTATGGTATCATTTTTCATGTATACTGTACCTCAATCTGAGAGAGTACCTTTCTCAGGTTGCATCTCAAGTAGATGTAGAGATATTTTGTTTTTCCATTTCATTTAAGACAAAGATGTGCATAGCACAGGGACACGTATAGAAATTTATTTTTATAAGAATAAGACTTTAGTTTAAATGCTCACATACAGTACATCTGTTATCAAAGCTCCATCTTCTCTTTGTGAAAATGCTTTCTGGTTATTTAAATGCAGTACAGTACATATTTTTATATGTACTATATAAATTATATTGTACAATATATTACAGTATAATTAAAATAATATTTGATTTTATATTATTATTCTACGTGACCTAAATACTGTAGCATTTTGCTATTTTGAGGGTCAAAGTAATGATTTAAATATCCTTCACCTTATAATAATGTTTACTGTCTGAGCAGCCAATCCATTTATTTTCCTTTGATTTGAAAATAGGTTTTTAAAAAATATACATGTGAAATTCCTTTCCCTGCAGTAAATTGATTTCAGATACCTTACTGTACAGTATATCATGAACAAAAGTCAGGTTCTAGCAGTGAGGGACCCTCTTTTGTTAAGCAGAATAAATTAATATGAGGATAATTAATCAGCATCTGCAGTTAATTGCAGATACATGGTGAAGAACACTTTTTTTGTCAGTTTAATCTTTGCATGCCATATGGCATGAAACAAATCAACACTTGTCTTATACAGTATAAATAGGAAGTTCATTTTTTTATGTAAACTTTGTTAATAGTGTGGCTGTCTAAAGTTTGTGTTGCAATAGAAAAGTTATACAACTTCCATCTAGTCAGTCAGAGAGAGAAGACATATCCAACACAAACATTGCAGTTCACAACAGTTAAAGTTTTTCCTACATTGTGGCATTACATTATTAATCATTCAAATACTAGACCATTCTGGAAGACATGAAATCTATGAGTCTATACTTTAATCCATCCATCTGTTTTCTATTCGCTTAATCCATTACAGGGTCATGGAGAATCCTATCCCAGAGCCTATCCTGGCAGGCAACGGGTACAAGGCAGGGTACACTGTGGATGGGGCGCCAGTCCACAGCAGGGCAGACACAGACCCACACACACTTACACCAGGGGCAGTTTTACCAGAAGCAAATTAACCCACCAACTTGTGTTTGGACTTTGAAAAGAAACCAAAGCACCTAGAGGAAACCCACACAACCACACGGGAGAACATACAAACTCCACACAGATACACCAGGAATTGAACCCTACATGTAGGCCACAGCGCTGTGAGGTAGCAATGCTGTCCTCTGTGATATAATGATTTGTTAAAGCATATAAGCAGGACATTTTGTTAGAGCTACTGTACATTTTACCACACCAACAGTTTACCATAGTTTAGGATGCTGCATTTATTTTGCATCTGTGGTAGAATTTTCAAACGTCTTCTGTCTTAAAAAGCTGATAAAAAGTTGCTACTTCATTTTCAAAGTGAACTGTGCATGTTAGTGTATACCTGCATGCAGACAGAACATGCTGTGAATATTCTGTAGCCACGCTTTCATCTTACCAATTGCTTTGACAAATTCGCAAATGTACTGTACTTGAAGTCAATAATCTGAGAGTGCCAGATAGCCTCCGCCTCCTGTTTCACAGAGTCAAGATTACTGAATTTATTGCTTCTTTTACAGGGCATCTGTCAGGAAAAGCTAAACATGTTAAGATGGGTTTATGCTATTAAATGTTGTGCAGCCTCAACTAGCCCTTTAAGTAATTCTCCAGTAACAATCAATTAGTTCTACTATACTGTATTCCAGTAAAAAAAAAAAGTCAGGCTTGGGATTTGCAAGGAAACATGTTTCTTCTTGTGTGTGAGGCAAGGTACCAGTTCCTGCAATTTAGGATTCTGGTATCAGGAATGTATTTTTGTGGGTCAGACATCCTCTTATACAGTAGATCCTCTTATAGAAAATTATACATTCGAACCAATAAAATTTTCAGAGGAAAGTCAGGAAGAGCTTAATACTACCCTGTAAATACCAATTCATGCAGGATGCAGGAGAATGTTGTGCACATGGTCCTTGGTAAATGTCATAGTGATAATGCTGGACTGCAAAAGGAAGAAACATCTTTACTGGCAGTACTGAAAGCTGTTTGGCACTGCTCACTCTCCAGACTGAAGAGCTTTTTGAACTTCTCCATCTGCACATTCTCAGTTACTGTATATATTGATGTTTTTGTAGCTCTCAGGGTGGTATTCCAAGTTTCCTATGTTCTCCAATTATCAAATCATCACATCTGAATTAGCAAACCAGACCTAATTAACATTGATTATTTGCAGTACAATATGATCAAAATTACACAGTCCAATATTGCTCTCTTACATAACCAGGTATGTTATTTATGTGTAAAACTATACAATAGTTTACAGTATATACTGTACAGTACACCACTTGATAGGATAATAGTTAATGTCTGTGGAATGGGAATCTAATAAGTATATCTTCTTTTGCTTTGAACTCCCATCGGTAGAGTTCATAATGTGAAGTGCACTTGCAGGAGTGAAAAGTAAGTCTGTCTTTGTTCATAATACAACAAGGTTGAAACATGTTTAATAATACCTAATACCTAATAATAATACCTATTTCAGAAGAGATTAAAGTGCCGACTGCCCTGCTGAAAAAGTATTCATTGCAGCTCTCTATTTCTGGTCTGTTCTTACTCTGGGGAAGGCTTGAGAGAGTGGCAGCAAGCACTTCATCAATTCAAGAGCTATGGTTCTAAAATGCAGGCAGTGACCAGTAGCGCTGAATGAGTAAAACAGGTCTATATTAATACATACTCAAGCATCTTTAAAAGACGAACTTCTTTTTTGTCTTCTGTGCCGTTCTGTAATATCGCATTGAACGTAAAAGGACAATTTTTCCCTTTCAATAATATTTTATTCCTTAATGTATAACATATGATTTTTCAAATCATGTTACTGTATGTGATGCCTTTTAGTAGTTCATGCTTTTGATGAATATAGAAAAAAGCAGCACTAATCCTGACTATTACATTTCAATTCCATTGACTGTTTCCAACTGTAAGACTACCTGTAGGTACTGTACTGTATAAGGTAATGAGTTCTTTGATGACAGATAAGTCAATTAGCACACTGGCTGCTGCCTTCTACAGATTTTTCTGCCGTGCCCCTTTGGTTTAGTGAAAGAAATGACAGGCCTACAGTGCATGCTACAAGGTTATTAACAGGAGCTACCAGAAAGCCTTTCTGGTCATTTCCATGCAGTAAAATTCATATTGTTCGTTTTGTAACTAGAACCGCATATTTTCCCATAGCAAAGTTTTTGATTTCTACAATGCATTGACCTGGGAAACAAAACAGGCCTTGATCTCATTGTTATATTTCAACTGCCCCATTTGTACCACAAAACTGTCAGTGTGTCACTCTGTGTTTCACGGTGGTGAGAACAGTGTGTTGTGATGTTGCACATTGTAAAATATAAAAGAAATTAAATAACATATAAATACAGGATGAAAGACTGGACTGACCTTGGCAAAAACAGGGATGTTTTGGCTACATCTGTCAAATTTGGCAAAGTGAATGTGGATTGAGAAATCTATTGATTTGCCAGATTCAACCACAAATATCTTCTTATGTGTCTTGTATTGAGTGTTAGAGAAAATTATTGCTGTAAAGTAATCCATTGAAGTTATGCAGTTTGTTGTGTAAGCGTTTACTTTTTAAGTTAATAAGAAGCTGGGGGAATGCTTTCAAAGGGTAGTGCTTTCCATTGTAAATATACAGTATATTGGTACTGATGATGTTTTGAAATTATTTTCCCCAGCTTCTCGTTAATGTTAAAAAGTAATCCCTTATACAGGTAACTTATTACTTTTGTAATAGCAGCTTTCACCAACACTACACATAAGTTCTATTTTTACTAAATTCAAAATTAAAACAATAAAAGCCAAGAAACAGGGCTAGTAATCTATGAACAAAATACACTGTATATCGAAAACAGCAAACATATTTTTGCCTGTAGTTCCACTGTAGGCTTCATTAGAAAAACAGGTAAACAGGTAAGCAAATTAATGCAACAAAGGAGCTTTTGGCTTGGAAAACTAATACACTTATTAGCAGAGGTAGCAAATTCCTTATACTTTGTATCATATTTGCCAGCAATATTCCAGAGATTTTCTTCTCTTGTTCACTCAGCTGCACTGATTTTGATTGCAACACAATTCCAAGCCAGCAAACACCCCCCTTGAAAGCACAGGTTTCTTATCATTATGCCCTATAACACTTTTTTATCACTTCATACTGTAGTGTGATGTAGTAGCTCATGAGAAGTGCAAAAAGGGGGATGTGAAGTCAGACATTTACAGTACAACAAAGTCTGTTAGAATCTCTCACAACAACATACTCCATCTAATAAGGTAGTGCTGCTTATTTAATCAATTAGGATGAAGTGTTCCAGGGTATATTATTCAAGTGACAACAAAATATGTGTAATTGTGATATATTCATCCCGAATAATATTTAGCTGCTAACATTATGTTGTGAGTGCATTGATAGCATGGGATGAACATCTCACTTTTCATATTGGTTATCTCAGATTTGTTCAAACTGTCATGCCTGTGCATCATGTTTGGTAAATCAAATGTGACAAAACACATCACTAGACTGCAGGCTTAACATTTTCTGATGAGGCAATACTGACATGGACTCAGACATCTTTGAATCTATTCCATTCGCCACCACCCATAAATATTCTGCCTCATAATAAAATAACAAAAGTCCATTCTGTTTTAAGTAGGGAATGATCTCCATTGATGTGCTGTCAGAAAGGATTTAAGCATATTATGTCCAAGAAGTCACTAGGGACCTGTAATTCAACCACACCTCATTTAGTATTTATCATCTCTCTTATTTTTGCCATCTTTAAATTGCCTCTTTGTCATAAATGTCAAGTGATCCTGAATGTATTTTTATAGTTGTGGTCGTACTTTGTGACAGCACGTGTAGTTCTTACAGATATCCTCTTCAGACTACTGTAAGCTTTTGGACAAAAAATATTAAAGCTTTACCCTTTTCTTCCTGGGGAACTACATTTAAATTCAACTTAGTCTGCCTATGATTTGCAAACTAAGGTTACTGAAAAGTTTTTGAGTATACCGACCAGTTGTTTAACTGCATGTCAGCCCATATCATCTCTTATTGGATCATCTTACAATACTAATGAGAAAGGACATCATGGAAAATTCATTAACACAGTCACAATATTGGCCCTAAGGAAATATAAATTAATAATAAACTAATTTAATAAAGTGGCAAAACCCAGCCAATATGATGTGCAAATGAAACATATTGTAATCTTTCCCAGCCTAAACAAGAATACCTTATTTTTTTAAGTCCCAAGCATGTTACTTTTCATTACTTGTCTTTAATAAGTTTTTCCCAGATGCTGTATCATAATATGTAAACATGCATGTCCCTGGAAGTTAAAAACTAACCGTTCAATACCTTTCAAAAAGCTAAAAATCTCTCTATGGCTGGAAAAACAATAGCAACCTAAAACCACTGTAACTTTTCAGCTTACTTGTTCAACACCTTGTATGTTTAACTGCTTAGGGTGACCCCTTGACCTTAAAATGCATCGATGGGAGAAGAAATGGATTTTCAGCATTTGTAAACACGCTTTGCAGGTTTGTAGCAGGTATGCATTTTTTTTTTCTGGAAACTGTTATACCAAGCAAACTGTTCATAGAAAGAGAATACATATTCTCAGAAGCACTGAAATACATAACTAAAAGAAAATTACATTCAGGTCACCCAAAATAATGACAGCACTAAAGCTGACAAAATGAAGATGAAGAAAAAGAAATGATTAACTATAGAATATCTGCACTTACAATGTGTTTTTTGACAAATTAAACCAAATAAGGGTGGTCTTACCCATCATCATAGAATAAACGGTATGCATACAGTATTTGTCCTAATTCTTTTCTTTTGGCTTCACTATTTAAGATTTGTGCTTATTGTGGCATTTATAATACATGTAACTGAAAAAGATGTTTTCAAAAGATGGACTAAACATTCAGTTAAGTAATAATCTTCTAGGTGTTGTAAGCACAGTTCTTAAACTTTGACTGATAACTTACAAAATAAAAAATAGAGATTTATTAATGACTTCAGTTAAAGTATTGCATTTAGCTCTAATAGCTTAAGTGATCCTTTTATCCTTTTTCTCCCCTTTCATCAATTAAATGAAAACATAATGGCATTTCCCTGGTTTTAAAACATCATTATGTAAATGTAGCCTAATGAGTTCACAGCAGGAGTCTACAACTTTAATGAGGATTTGCTCCAAGTTTGTGTTGTCTAAATGTAATTCTAATTTTATTTTGTGTCTTGACCTTTTTGTAAACAAAGGCAGTGGTATTAATGAGAAGATAAAACCACTGCATATAGCACAGCCAGGAATCGGGATTTTGAAAGATGAAACAAAAGTTATGATCTTTGACTTCCCGAGGTTTTTCCAGCACTGGTTTCTATAAAAGGACTGACTTGACAGACATTCTAGGCCAGTTTCAAAGACTGGCATTCGTCCTACAATGCAATTACTGTGCCTTACTGTGCCTCATGAAAGCTGTGGTAACTTTGTATTCTACAGTAAAACACTATATTTGGGAGATGTATAGTCTTGCCAAACTTGTTGTGCCTCTATTAATCAAGCATTTTACTCCAAGGTGCAATTACTACTGTTTTCCCTGTAGGAAGCCAGAAAAAAAACTGTAAACAGCAGGCATATTTAACCAGTATGATGTGTTTCACAGCCATTTTATTTATTTCTCATCTGAGTTTCTATTTTCTTCAATTTCTTTTGCAAAGGTAAGTGTAGAAATAATTTCCCTTCAGGTAGAATTTGGGTAGGTGAAAAAGAGAATTTGAGGTACACGTATTTTCATAATACAAAACTCTCTGCTCTGAAAAAAAAAATATTTTTCGGATGTTTGTGAATGGAAATATGGGTGTCTTCAATGAACAATAGCAGACAGCATCCCTATATGAAAAAAAAGGTTTGTATCCTATTAATCGTCTTTCATATACATCCTAGGGGTACATTTTGTGTATGTTTGCACTACTGGGTAGGTTTGATTATGAACACTGCTTCATACAGTACATATTTTCTTGAAACTGTGGTCCCCTGGGTTTAAATGCTAGCTAGATGTGCAAATCAGTAGCCAGAAACCCAGATGAATCTATTTTGTTATGTATGAGGAATAATAGAAAATGTATTCATTTATCTGTTTTAAGGGATGCATTCATTCATCTGTACATAGGGAAATTCTCTAGTTTAGGAACTGAAAGCTTCACTTAAAAAGTAATAACTGGTGGGTTGAAATTGAGGTTACTTCAAAGTATTCTACATAATCTGAGAACCACTCCAAAGTAAACAGCTGAATTAGAGACCAAATCATAGACACCCTATAATATATTATATCAACACAGCAGGAGTCCAGATGTGCAGTTTAAAGATGTTACATCTTGCAAAGAATAACCACTTCCAGTCTTAGGCATTGCACTCCTGTGAAATGTTGCCAATGAACTGTAATGTAAAGTTAATCCCATGCTCAGCATCTATGTGTATGAAGAAAACATCCACTGTTTTTAAGGCTGCAGAACACAGATGTGCAAGTTAGAATAATGATACATATACTTATTGTAAAACACATTTTCAAAGCCTTTTGTTCCAGAAATGAATAAGCTCCTAATTTTCTAAAAGCAGTTATAGAAGCATAACGTTGTCAGTCAAGCCCAAGACAGTAGTGGAAAACAAAAATATTTGTTTTTTAGTAGAACTTATTTTTTTTGGGGGGGGGTTATGTTGTATTGAAGCCTGCGAAGCTCTTTCAGAGTTTCAGAGCTCTTTACAAGAGTAAAACTGTTTTGTAAGTTGTCCTGTTAGTGGATAAATGTACATCACTCTCTAAAAGCTTTTAGTTATTGTACTTCTAGTTATTGCACATTTTACATTTATGACTTATAAATGTTATGGTTTTATTAGCCTTTAAGTACAATGCAATAAAGGTCTAATGGATATGGACCTAATAAGAGCCAAACTTAATTCTTAACCTTGTTGTTGGAGCTTTTTACAGTACACACAGTAGCTGCAAAAGCAATTTCATTTTTAAGAGCTTTATGTCCCATACTGAGTATACATTAAGCCATCCCTTAACAATTCTTTAACATTTTTTTACAAAGAATTAAATGCTACAGTATGTGAGAGTTACCACTCCACATCTTTATCCCATATGCTATTGTACCACACATTTATCTTCTCCTTCACTTTCTTGCTATTTCATAAATTACATTTGTTTCCATTTAAAATAACGCAAATATATGAAGGTACAAACAAAATCAACATTTGCCTCAAGCCATTTACTTTGATTTATTGTGATGCTGTAAGAACAGATGTTAAAAAGATAGATGTAAGAAAATGAAATAAATTATAAAAGTTATTTATCTGTAATATACCCACAATTTCTCATTTCTTCCATGTGTATTTACAATATTTTGAGTGTCTGCATGAATCGAAGACAAATCTTTTTATATGTATAGGTAAATATTAAACATTACACATGAAGCTATATCTATCCACTGTTGTTTTTTTTAATATAGAAATGTAGGAATTTATTTAAAAGGTGTTTTGTAATTGTCTTATTCCACATACATAAATCTACATACATTCCAACACTTAATTACTGTATACTGTATGACCACTATTACTATTTTGCTTCTTAAACAACCTGTTTCATATATTAATACAGATAGGTTTAAGAATTTTAAGAAGCTTATATGAAATATATAATAAAGGTTTGATTAATGGTCTTTTGTCAAATTACTTGAAAAATCAATTCAGTTGAGCCAAGAACATCTTATTTTTTCCACTGTTTCTGCACACATTTGACAATTATTTCAGAGCTGGAGGCTTCACAGTAGCTAAGATTAATCCATTCTCATTACTGTTTGTTTAAATACAATTTCACTTATTCTTAACAAAATCAATGCCTTTTATAAATAATGTTACATTTCATAATGGTTGCTCATATTATGTGGGTGTACATTTTTTAGCTTCTGTGCTGCATCTGCATCACTCCACAGTATTAATGCTATAGGAATGCTCAAGGAAAATAGTTTTACTGGAAGCATGGTGGCTAGCACTTCTGCCTCATAGCTTTGAGTTGTAGGTTTGATTTCAGACAGGGTATCCATCCATCCATCCACTTACTAACCATCTCTTCCAATTCAGGGTCATGGAGGAATCAGAGCCTATTCCAGCAAGCAATGGACACAAGGCAGAGTACTTCCTGGACAGAACACAGAGCAGACACAAAGATACAGACACACACACACACACTTACCGTACACCTATTGAAGGGTCAATTTTCTTATAAGCCAATTAACCAGTATGTTTTCGGACTGTGAGAAGAAACCGGAGTACTCGGAGGAAACCCACGCAAACATGGGGAGAACATACAAATTCCACACAGATAGCACTCCAGGTCAAGAATGATCCCAGGCCACCAGCACCGTGAGGCAGCAATGGGTCTGTATATTCATCCTTATTCATTCAACTGTATGCCCGTTCAGGGTTTCTCTGGATTCCACTAGTTTTCTCCTACTTCCAAAGGACAGACGAGCTAAGTTTGATTGGCTAATCTATAATGCCCCTTTCTTTGTTATTATGATGCAGACCGCTGTCCCTTCTAAGGTAGAGAGTAGTTATAAGGTCTGACTTCTGCTTTGTGTCCTGTGTTTCTGGGGTAAGCTACAGCTAAAGCTTATAACAACACTCAGCAGGATAATTGGTTTGCTGATGAAAGATGGCTAAAGGGTTGTAATAACTTAAAACATCAGATTATAAGAAAGGTTACAAATTGAAGGTTGCTAGTATCTCACTGATCTGGGAATCCTGCGCAATGCATTTTTGAGAAATGCCAAGGAATTAGCTGTACACCATGAAACCAACCTTTGTGTAAGAAATTACATCATTTTCTCAATCCAAAACAACGCTTGCTAGAAAAGCAGGTATGTATTGATTTTGTAATAGTTTTCTTTATATTGAATGTTTGACAGTGGTACTTATTTTGTTTCACAGTCACAGTGGGGCCCTTTGTAAGAAGGGTTACTTAACGAATCATTTTTCCTCATTTATATACTGTAACTCTGGCCATCCTCTCTCATGCATCACGTCTTTCTTTGTTCTATTCTAATTCATCTTACATTGTCTTCCCTTTTCATAACTCTTCTTGGGGTTACTCCGTTAAATGGGCTGAAGGCACTGCACTGGACTTTACAAGCTGCACTCTAGTTCTTATATAGAGGTTATTATATCAAAAAAGGTTGAAGGAGACACATGTAATGCCGCTGTTAAATGAACCCTGAACAAGTGCAATAAATGGTTCATCCCTCAGGCTGCCTTAAAAATTCCCAACACACAACCATATAATGATCTATAGACATAGATGACGCACTGTACAGTATTTGTTCATGACTTGTAATGCCTTGTTGAGAACAATGCTAGATTATACTTCAAAGATTAATTGATTTTAAAGTTCTCTCTGCTTTCTGGATTCTGCAGTGAATTAAAAAAGTCCCAACTGTTTGGATACAATACATTGAATTGGACTTCTCACCTTCTTCGTGAAACCATATACCATTAGCACAGCCTTCAGATACTGGAATATAAAATAGTTAATTGTATCCACAATAATCTGTGATGTAGGGAGAACAATTGAATTCTCAAACACACTGGTGAATATTGACCTAGCTACAACTAACAACACTGGTCTTGCCAAATGATCATTTTATGCTACAGCAGAAAAACATTATCAACATTCCCTGTTGTTTTTCCATGGATGGACTTACAGAAAAAATGTCAGCATAAGTTTTTTTTTAACATATTACATATTTTGAATCCCCACAGATAACGGCCATAATCTTGTCATTTGAGGTCAACGTGTGTAATATCTTTGTGGGTGTAAATCCTGGGTGTTTATAGTGCACTGATCCTGTCTTGGTTTCAACATCCTTGCGGTGAACCCATGTTACGTCAATGGGAAAGACAAGAGAGACAGACTTCTCTGAGTCAGTCTGAAAAATGTCTAGCAGCTCTTTTGAGTGTGTTCATGTAGCAGAAACTTCTGACATGCTAAGATGTTCATGAATTTCAATACCTCAGAATCAAATTCCAAACCCTTTGAATGTTCTGCAACCTTGTTTTTTAGACCAATAATTGTGCTTTTCAGTGATCAGTGTCAACCAGACCTAGTTTCATCTTCAATTGATTTTTGCTATATTGATACTCTTAGGGTATCCTTGCGGAATGATGAGGACAGCTTTCCCTAACACAGCAACCATAGATTTTATTTGTAGTGCGTTCTTCCCTGCAAAATGTGATGACTGCAAACTAGTGAAGCTCATGTTCATTATTCAATTATGCTGCTTAGAACAGAGTCACCTTTGTCAAACACAGGAGGTGATAAAACAAATGAAATTAGACAGAAATTCTAAATATATATATGACCAGATTATTTTAAAAGTGATTCTTGCTCCTGTGTAGAGCTTTTACAGAAAGGTGCTAATTTGCACAGCTCATAATCGAGAATTAATTAGTTTAACGCCTCCTGGTGCCACTGAAACATTGCACCACAACAACTTTTTTCTGATTCTTCACAGCTGAGATCCTAAAGAGGGCTATAACACCAGCATCTACTTTTGGTTTTGGAAAAACAGAAAGGTTCCGTCCATATCTTAAAAAAGCTCTCTTAATACTGCTATCAGAATAAAGAGATGGACTTCATTTAGACATAGCAACAGGTTGGAGACTAAAACACCTTGGTGAGCTAACAATGAGTGAACAATGAATATCAGTATGCTTAGGAATCCAAACCTCTCTCTTTGGCCCTTGGCCTTGTATTATTCTATGAAAGAGAAAGGATTTGAACTCAAATATCTACAGGCCAGAGTATAGATACCTCCTGAATAAGAGGTTCCACCAGCTAATACATTGCATGCTGTATCTCATTAAAAGAAAACTATAGGTTATGTTACCCTTAAATCGTACTGTACAGCACATCTATTTGTATTTGTGTATTTCTATAAGTGTTTTAAGTAGAATTTATATTAATACCATTTACAGTATATGAATTTAGAGTTATATTTAGAGTATAACATAACAAAAATAGCTTGGCTGGTAAGTTTATAAAATCTTAGCAGTGAAGGATATACAGTAACAAGATATAACATAAGTATTAAAACACATTACTGTAATAAAGAAATACAGTGCAAGAAGTGCAGGGTATTTGCTGTGTGTTTACTTGCAGCACATACTGTACATTGTAGGATTACTGTACAATACAATATACAATACAAATTACAAGCACAAAAGGTACTTGTAATTTGAACTTTTGTAATGGATAATTTCAGGTAACATAGAAAGGCAGAAAAGCAGATTGTATAATTCTATGTGTGCAATGTTAATATTAACAGCATCTTTGAGAGGACATTTTTGGGGTTTGGCTCATTCAAGCCACATTTACTATCTGGAGTGTGTTAGTCAAGATCCATTGGATATTAAGAGCTTTCCTGTTACTCAGAGCTCTGCTGCACACCTAAGGGAATTAAATGACTTCTGCAATGAGACTTCATGTCATTCTTAGTTTCTATTTTGAGATTCTCTTCGACTTGGAATCAAGGATGAAATGTTTTGACAGTCCTACAAATGACACATCAATACATTCTACTATACCTGTATGTAAGATAGAATTTTATTACAAGAAGATGAATTTCCATCTTAATTGATTAAGTATTTTTTCTTAAATGTCACAATACTACAGTTAGTACTTATATCAGGAAATTTTCCCCAAATACACTGTAACACGTGGAACTGAAGAATAAAATATGATGCTATATTCTGAATGTCTTTCCCGAAATAATGACAGTAGACCTATTCTCCTCTAAAAAATACCTATTATGATAACAAAACTAGAAATGCACACAAATAATACTTCCGTCACTATTGCAAACACTAATAAAAACAGTCTAGGAGTTGTGAGTTATGTTACAGTTACTGTATGTTCAACAAAGAAATGTCAATAGCATTTGTTCATTGGGTAACTTGGACTAGTTACACTTGATTATAGTTACAAATAAAAATTTCTTAAAACCATATGGGACAGGTAATGCAGGGTACGTTTTGGCAGAATGTTTCCATGGTAATTATATTATTTTTCTTTTGTATTGTTTTTCAGAAACTTCAATCATGCTACCATCTGACTGTATTAACATTTGTTTTCTTTGAAGATATCATCAAAGGTAATTTTTGTTCTGAGTAGCTTATGACATTTTCATTGCCTTTTTCAGATTTTAACTGTTGCCATGGGAGCAGAGTACCCTCAGTTTTTTTTTCCGTACAGTGCAAGACAAGTGGATACTTTGGAAAAAAACTTTGAGATTTGATCTGTGCATTTGCTTAATGGAACATCTATATGTTTGGCTGTGACTAAATAGACACTGCTATGAAAATTAAAAATAAAAAGTATTTGTTGTCTTAACCACACATCCAAAATGCAAAGTTTACACTGTATGCATTAGATTTTACCTGAAAACCCCTTGAACCAAAAAGAAGACAAGTATCGTATATCTGTCTTATCATAATTACAGCCTTTCCTTTGCTTACTAATTACAGTAATGGGCCTGGATAGTTGTTTTTTATTTCCTGTACAGTACTTACAGTACAGCTTTGAGTTGTGTTCTGTTGTACCCCTTATTAATATGTTGTGAAGAATGCAAAAAAATATTATTTAAATATTTGGTACCACCGTATATTTCTTAGTGCAGTTTATGCAAGAAAAACAGCAACAACACTTTTTGTCTATAACACTAGATAAATACATAGAGTATATAAACAAAGTGATCAAGCGGGCACAGATTTTTAAAGCTAGTGGATGTTAACAAACAACATCTGTTTTGAGAGCTTCAATCCCAGCTGTGTTTTTGAGAGAGATTGCCTTCATCTCAATCAAGCACAGCAGAGGACATTTTCCCAAGTAGAAAGATAAACAGAAGTGTGTAAAACCATGACAATTAACAAGTTACCCATTATAAAAAATAGGTATGTGGATTTAATTTCTTGCAGAACACAGTTCAAGGAGCTACCAGATACTTCCTCTGCAATTATCCCATGGGGTCATCTGTGGGGTAATCCAAGCATTCACCAAGAGGGACACATAGGACGGGGGCAGGTTCTGACCTTCATTTACCAAATCCCCCAATATTAAATAAAATAAATGAACAAATTGTTCTTTCTCCTTCCAACTGTGTAAAATCGGACAAGCAGGGTATCTTAACTGGGTCCAAGTAAATACCTCCATGTTTGCAGTTCTTATACTAGTTTGCTCATCTTGCTTACAGTATATTGTGTGTAGAAGCCAAGATGAAAAACACATTTATTTTAACTGTGTTATTTTTCAGTTTATATGTACTATTTAAGCCATGTGGTAGATGTGATTCTCAGAAACTCTACAGCACCAAAACTAGCTAAACAAAAAAGACTTTATATAAAGGTAACAGGCCAGGGTCAGTGCAAAGTGTAGCTACAGTTAACATTAATCCTCAGCATAAAGATGAGAGCACTACAACACACACAATGGGAGACAAGACAGCCAGATGAGCTGCAAATTCAAGCACACAGGTTTGGCCAATTCTGCTACAAAGCTCACGATTTTCAGACAATAAGTCAATGGGCCAGAGGTTGCCCTTTTCTACAACAAATCTGGTATTTTTCTTTTGATCAAGTTCACTGCCAACATGTTCTCTATTAATGAACAATAGTTCTTTTATCAGATATAGTCTTCCATTGTCTTTTAAAAAAACGCATTTGCTGATGTTCATTTTAATAAAAAGTACTTGTTGTTTTGTCCTCCAAAGAACAGATTTCTGGTTTCAGTGTAACAAGGTTTTTCAGGACATTAATTCTCTATCTACATTTTGAACATTTCTGAAGGACCCATTGAAATGGATTCATAGCCTTCCTAAACCCAGTAAATTCGAATGTACATGTTCCTCATTGTGCAGCTGGAACAAGCTTAGCACACTCACACTACAGGGGGATGAGATATTAGCAACAGAATGAGTATTGAGGTGCTGTAGCAGAGCTGTGAGGGAAAGCTCTCATGACACCTGCTGGTGTGCTGTACCTTAGTATTTATAGCAACATTGCCACTCACTTATCATTAGAACCTTGTGCTCCGTTTTTAAAAATATACGTACAGTACAGTATATTAGAATTCTGTGTAATGCTCAGTGTTAATAGTTTTACTGGGACTAGTCTTAGCAGACTTCCGTTCTAATTTGTATATTTGTGCTTCTACAATAACACCTACAGTAATACTTTATCACTAGGGCATACAACACCCAAGAATTAAGCAAATTGAAAGATTTATTGAGTGGTTTAGTCACAGTAAATCTGGTTTTACTTGCTCGGCTGAGGGCTGACCTCCAGGCCATAGGACAAGGAGACGGGACCCCCCATGCAGAGTGAGGAGTGACCATGGGGCAGCTGCAAAGGTGGACAAGTGGTGGAGGAGGGGTGCAAAAGACCTATGCAAAGGACAAAAGTGCATTATGTATAGTACACTAATGTTTTAGGTGAGGAAATGATGTCAGGATTGATTACGAATTACTGACAGCTGAGGTTGAACTTGGCAGTTGTCATCCTTCTCAAACTTTTGTTAACAATTCCATTTCAGTTTGCCCTCATTAGCTCCCCTTTTTATGCAATTAATTTGAAGGTTTGCAAGAGAAGAGAAATGAAGAGAACTATGTGATTGCTCAGACAAAGACTAAAATGTAAGTTCAACAATTTACTTTATTTATTTTCAATTTTCAGTATTTACTGATTCATTCCTGATTTGAAATTTCTCTGCTCTTGGGTTGCTTGCAGACTGAATTCTTGACAATATCAATATAGTAATCATTACTGCCACCACCCTATGTTATTCCTTAGTAAATCCACAAAAACACTGTTCTCTCAGAATTCTAAAAAAGATCAATGAAAATTATACTATTTAATTTTAAAGACTATTAAAAAGCAAAAAACAATTGTTCATCTTTAATAATGCACCCACCACATATTTTGCTTGCTAGAAAAATGCTATCAAACATTTTTGTTACAGTCTGGTATTTGTTATAAATAAGAACGTTTACATGCTTAGAAAAGTTTCTCTCTGAACCAAAAGAAATATTCAATCTACAGTAAAAGTCATGATGGTACCAAATGTCAAAAATATTTTTGTCCATCAAAACTGACCATTAAAATGTTTATGGGGATGAGTTATCTAATCATTATGAATGTAAGTTTATGAAAGATAATCAACGATTAAAAATAATGTTATTTTATAAAAAAAACATAAGTTCTTTCTCTTGTTTCCTTCTTATTATTGTTATTATTAATTAGCATATTGTCTTTAGTCATATATTAAAAACATCTACCTTTTGGTTGCAGTCTGTTGAAAAGCACTCTTGGAAACTATGTTATAATAGATTCATACCTACGCATTCCTTCTGAAGACAAAATAGTCCTAAGGGAGAAATAAATGCTAGTAACCTTGAAGTCTAATGAAACCTCAGGAGATTATATATTTTGCACTCAAATTAATTCTATAATTCAAGAGGATATTATTACAATATGCCCCAAAGCTAACCTACACTAACTGCTAATTTTATAGGTTAAAAAACATTAGCGTCAACACATCCAATGGTCACTGTTATAGAAGACTAACTCTGTGCAATATGCAGGAAGGCATTATGGCAATAAACATTTTATTTTGGACAGTTTAAATGCACTTATGCTAATTTAATTCAATTACTTTAGAAATGCGTTTCCTATGTTGAACACATTCTGTCTGGTTACAATTGTGTTTCTGATATTTATACACTATTTTCCTGAAGTTTCGTCTGTTTGTGGTCACTTACAATATCAATTAAAATCTATGCTTTCAATTTGTATAAAAGTAGAAGGTGAGGTAAATTATTTTGACTGTTTATTAATGAATGTGACTGACATTACTGGCAGCAGAGCTCTCAGTATGATAAGATCTTGAGAGTTTCACAATAACAAAAATCAGTTCTTTTCACTCCTCTGTTTTTCTAGAAATGATGGTGAGATAATGAAGATGCCTGAACTGTTGTCAGAACAGGAAATACTTTTTGTACATCTCCCAAGAGCATATATAAGAGAATATATTAGACTTTACATTCCCCAGCTATGACTGATTTTATCAAACCACTTTATGATAATATCATTTTTTTCTTGCGGAGATATGTTCACTTTTACAGAATCGCTTCTTGAACCTAGTCTTCTGAGACCTTATACAAGCTGGGTTTTTCTTTCAGCCAGTGACCTTTGTAAATATTTATTTAGATTCTGTCTCTATCTACCACAGAAAACGGTGGGAATCGGTTCACTTCACAGGGGTCTTTAATCATATGCTCGGCATTAAACCCATTCAGAAAAAGGACAAGGTTAAACAAACAACATTGCTACTAGGCATATTTATTATGTCAATTTGGTTTAATTTGAATTTAAACTGGCAAGAAACGGAGGGATGAATAAAACGGTTTCACCTAGTCCGTGTATTCATTCTTATATTTATTTTAATTCAGCATTTTAACTTTCTTCCTCACAAATTTCATACCAGTTCTCTACTATCCAATTGTTATTCAATCTGTCTTACTACTGCGCTCACTTTCTGACCTCGGGAAGCTTGAAACAAACACAGCACAGTGTCCTCTGAGGCCGACTCATCAAGGCAATCGACACTTCTCCTTTCTTTTTTATACATCAGTGTGGACTGCATAGAGGCAGAGCTCGAGTGTCAGCCAGAAGACAATCTCCACCTGGATTTAAGGCCCTCTGGTCACTTGCAATTGATGCAGGGTGGCCGGAAACGTATCCCACACTGTCAGCTCCACCCAAATTCAAAACCAGTAAAACTTTCAGTTACTGAGTACCACCAATAAGATTCCCAGCCATGGCTACACTGGACTGAATTCAGATTAATCTGGTTCCACACTGTGCTGGAAGTGGACTGATATATGGTATTAAATGCTCTATAACATGGACACTAAGATTTTTTAGCCAATTTTGCATAGTTTGAAACTGCCTTAAAAAATTGTGGTTTATGTGACTGATATGAAAAAGACCCTTGTTTAATTTGTTTTGGGAGAAAGCAAACTGTCAGTTCCTTATGCTCTGCAGATTACCTGTAAACCTCACTGCGGTGATTGTCTGGTCCTGGTCCTGGAGGGCTGGTGAGTCTGCGTTTTTCCATTCTAGCTCAGCTTTTAACAACCTAAAGGTACATCTGCTCCTTATTACTTTAGCTGGACCATTTTAACAACCTCTCAAGTGCTGGTGCTTTAAAGAAGCCTAGATAACTTGCAGACAACCTAGCCCTCCAAGATCAAAATTTGATATCCCTGCTAAACAGTGTAAAATTGGTGGAACCTTGGACGAATACATTTACTGTAGTTTTGTTGAATAAGTCAGAGATACCTGTACAACATATGGAGCAGTTTACAGTCCTATTTTGTTTCTGGTGATTAAATGTCTTCTTTGAAACAAATCAAACATTTGGAAAGGAACAAGTAATAGGTTTATTCCATGCTGAAAAAGGAAGAAAGAAAACACAATGTTTCGGCCGTGGAGCCTCCTTCAGGTTTGGAAAGTACTATTTGCACTATCCATTAACAGAAATACAGTAAATGGAGGGGAAATGATAACAAAATAACACTTTCAGGGCTGATCTACAACTTGTGCAGCCTCTGTACTGTCTAGTCTACATAAACATTTGCAGTAGTAAGGCAAATTAGAAAGACTGCATGCTTAAATATTGCTAGCTGTGGATAAAAGCATGATGAATTAACTAATTGTAGACTAGGCATAGAGGATATTCCTTTTTATAAACAGAGGGATAAACAGAAAGAAACAGCTTAATTGGAAAATAAGAAAATGCCAGTCACAAGGATACAATTACATACTGTACAGTAGCTTCAGTTTTATCTTTTACTTTGCTCCTCACGATTTTGATCTTCAAAGTTTTCAAGAAAGTGTTTCTTTTCTGTTCCATTCCCAGAACTTCAATGCAAGAAACACTTCTGAGTTGTTCAAAATTCTTAGAGGCTTGTATTATAATTTACAGAGAGCCCCTGCAGTGACCTCCTGAAACCTAATTTTGTATCTGTAACTCATAAACCTCTTCTGAGATTACACCTCATGCCACCACCATGGTTATTAACCTCTACCGAAGCTAGGGACCAAATATAAGAACCGAGAAAATGATGCATGATTGAAGTAAATTACTTCTAGTTTCCTTTAAAGCAACACTAAGTTCTCTGGTAGTTACAATAAAACAATTCAATAAGTAACTTAAAGGTTTTCTCTTTCTTATAATGTAAAGACTGCCACGTAGCAGTACACGCACTACAACGTATTGTACATACAGTAGTAATGTTTGCTAAAATTATTTCGAACTCAGATGTATTAGTAGATGTAAGTAGAAGAAGCACAAATAAGTCTTTTTTCAACTCACCAAGAAAAACACCTCCAAACACAAGACTAGAATTCATTTTGCGTTTTCAATTGTATT
This sequence comes from Atractosteus spatula, assembly GCF_055471065.1. NCBI lineage: Eukaryota > Metazoa > Chordata > Actinopteri > Semionotiformes > Lepisosteidae > Atractosteus > Atractosteus spatula. The sequence continues at coordinate 9,333,329 of NC_142721.1, read as the reverse complement.
TGTCGGCGTCTACTTTTAGACTCTTTATTTCTGTTGGATTTATAAATAAGCTACCTCGTCTTACAGAAATTTCTAGATTTTTACATACAGTGCAGTATACTAAAAAAAACGTTTCAAACCACCCATTATGTCAACTAAATAATTAAAAATGGTAAACAAAGAGGCAAACTTGGACAGTCAGAAAATGTTTAAGCGTGGGAACATAAATCACTCTGTCCACCTTCCACATAGAAAATAATAGAAGGGAAGACATCTAGCAGAATTTTCCTTATTCACTTATGTTACATTTGTAATTATTTCAAGCCTCTGTATTGTAGAGCGCTTCAGAATCATTAGGCGACTTCAAACGTGAATTGCACCTTTATGTAAATGTAAAAGAAGACTACAGTATATGCATTATTAAACAGGATAAACATCTGTTTCTCTGGTGATGTAGTGATTCACGGCTGTGCAAACATTAGCGAGCAGGTTTTTGCTGAGAGCCAAAAATCAAGAATGTCAAACGTTCTTCTCAATCACAGCAGCCAATGGTAGGAATGTCTGGGTTTTGTTTAAAGTCTGTTGGCTCAGTACGTACAGTCCAGTTCTTCACTCGATGTCTTGGAGACAGCGGCGTTACCCTGCGCTTTGCTATTTCCCCGAACCCTGTGAATTGCACTCTGTTAAGTAAACACTGCTGAGTCGCTGATCATCACACGCTCTCCACCAACATATCAGTTCAATTCTCCTGGAATGGGGGGGCCGGGTGGGGGGGATCGGATTTTGTGTCCGTTCATTCCAGGATGGGTTTACCATCAGCAGCGAATACAGCCTTTTCTTATGCAAAGTGAATCTGGTCTGTGAAATTGACAAGTTTTGTCAATTTCGGGAGTTGGGAGGAGGTCTTTTTAAAGCTTTTTTCCCCTTGACTGCATGAAAAGATTGCTGCTACAAAATACCAAGGATGGGAATACATCGGCACATACTGCTTTTGCAGTGTCTTATCTCGACTTTTGTGATACATGCTTTTGCTTTTTCCGAGGAAACCGCAGATAAAACAGTGAAATCGGACGGATATTGCAGTAGGATTTTAAGGGCTCAGGGTACAAGAAGAGAAGGCTATAACGAATTTCGCCTGAGAGTAGAAGGAGACCCTGAATTTTACCAACCTGGAAGCACCTATAGAGGTATGTAATCATTTCTAAGTGTTATTCTGAATCCGTTACTCGGATGCTTAGCCATTTACTGTCTTTACTGAGATTCCTGGTGTTACAAAAGACATACAAAAGAAAAGAGGTCTGGAGCACAACGTTAAGTACAGTATGTCGTTCCATGGTGATTTGACAAATAGCTACTTGTTATTAGGTGTATATAATTTGAAGTTTGCCAAGTTTTTGCAAGTTTCCCTTTCCACTAAATTCGGCGACATCTCAGACCTGGGTAACGGGCTATTACAGTTTTAAAAATCTGTTGCAGCAGGACATTTAACCTCTCTTGTATAAGCAAACGCAATTTTGATCAACCAGAGAAACTTTGTTAGTGGGCTATGAAGTCCGTCCGTCCGAAATAATGTAAGCGAAGAATACTGTAAGCGCGTCTTTCCCTAATTGCGTAATCTAGATCTAAAAGTTAAACTGTGTTGATGCATCGATATCATAAGTATAGATCTTACATTCAGAGCAGTGGAGGACAGTTTCGGAAATTGCAATTTTCAACCTTTACTTTATGGTAACAAAGTGTCTCTGTGAAAGATACGGTATTATATTAAAACTGTGCATTATTTCATTTTAAAACATGTTTAACCACAAGACAAACCCCTCCAAAACGTATCAAATTGCAAAATACTCATTTCCAGAGTATCGTTTACACAGTATACGCGAACTCAGACGACCTGACCTTGCTTAAAAAGTGTTCGCGTATAAAAGTTTAATCCTGAAATGTGATGAAACAATCATTTTATTGTGCCGATTATCTTATCTACAGTAAAGCTGATAAAAAAGAATATATTGTACAAATGTATTTAAAGTTCTACACACAATTAATTACCTGAATTAAGTTCAGAGTACAAATCACAAGACTGTTGAGTCATCATTGATACACATCAATCCTAAAAGTAGGAACCTGACACAGTTTAATTTAAAAATGTGGTTTAAAAAAGGTACTGTAAAACTTGTAAGGATTCTTTTATGTATTTCCCGCAAGAACTGATGACCAAACTGTCTCTAAAGTATTAGAGAAGCCTTTCATGCTCCTCGAAAATGTTTTACGGACATGGAGAATGAGCATGTTTTCATGTTTCTTAAATGTTTTCTCCTGTCAGATGCGGCTTTCCATTGTGAAAATGTTAAATTTTGCGAAAAAGGTCGTACAGGTTTCAGCCATATCTTAAAATTGATCATTTTATTGGAGTGACAACAAGGTGGATATTGGAATATGTTCTGTTTTACTTTAGAATGTGCTCCTACTGCTGTTCCTAGTACTTGTCATTAAATTATTTTTCATAGTCAAATGAAGAAGAAATAGAGTATTGCAATACTGCATTGCTAGGTAAAGTGATTTGCCTGGTTTGTAACAGCACTGAATGGACAGATCATGTGGGAAAACGGCTACATTGTTTGACAGATGAATTCTGAAAAAAACTTTGCTTAATCTTCTGTAGATTTAGTAGAGAAAGAAGAATGTGCATATGAATATTTCCACAGAAAATGTCTTATTTCTTAACTTTTTAAACACACAAACGTCCATTTATTTTATTATTTCAATGATTTTGATCAATGAACTAATGAATTGTTTAATTTTCAATGCACATACAGTACATGTCTGTTAATGTTCAGAAACATGTCTCAAACTGTTATGTCTAACTGGGCACCAAAGTGTATGAACTTATTCAAAGTACAGTAGAGTTGAGCATATTTATTGCAGAACTAATAAATAAATAAAAAAAACTATTTTACCAAATATAATCATGCCCAGTGTTATTTCTAAATAAATAAAAGAATGATGGTGTAAAATGGACTAAAAGAGATTCTATTTATGTTTTAGTATCCTATTTCTAATTATGGTATTTCACATAGAGGTCATTCATAGTACTGTACTTGGATATTAGAACACACTTTGTAGCACCACACTGATGACCAAATTACATTGTGTCAGTATTGTAAAATGTCATTTTTAATATTGAGAAGTACTGTATGAGTAACCTCTAACAGATTAGCTTTTAAAGGAGCCGTGCTGCTGTCTATATTTAGCACCCCTTTATTTTCTTGAAATGCACCTAACAAGTTCACTTGCTTTGCTTGCAGTTTTTTTGCTTGTTGAGCTCCCCTCTATGACCCATATTCCACTGACTTTCTTCAATTGCTATTTCTAGTGACTTTGTACGCATCCAGCCCCTCTTACTTCAGAGGCTTTACTCTCATTGCTTTGAAAGAGGGAAAAGATGGTGACAAAGACGAGGATTATGCTGGAAATTTTCAGGTAAGATGGGTTGGCTTGTTCAATATTTACTAAAATTGGCTGTAAAAGAAACTGGATTAATGTAAAATAACAGCGTAATATTGCTTCTTTGATAAAATACATAAATATTTATATATATGTAAATATAGGTTGAAAATATTTTTTGTTTATATCCATGTCTGGTAACACATGCATTTATTCTGAGAATATCTGTAGCAATAGAAAAATATGAGTGTTCGGTAGTAATACTGTACTTTGTGTTGAGGATTCCAGTATTTTCACTGTTCATCCTAGGAAAGCCTGTTGAAGCTTAATAGGTTTATATCTACTGACTGGTCAAGCCGTGAGGTTGTGATCCCATGACTTCTTGGAATCAGGGGTGTGATTTGACAGTCACAACTGTTGCTCTGCCCGATAACTGTAATTTCCACTTCATAATACTAGACTTTCCAAATGGAACTTTTGCCTCTCAGTGTGAGTGTCCTTATTAGTGAGCCTTTCTTATTAAAATTGTGGAGAGGGGAACTCCAGTTCATTTCGCCAATGCAATGAAAAGACAGAAATAGAGTTGGGGTATCACAGCCTTGGCACAGCCTTATCATTAGGTATGAACATCATTGAACACGTGTGTGCTATTCTCAATCCATCTCTGTGAAATTAGTAGAAAACGTCTCCGTTACCTAGTAAAAAATCTAGTTCTCCTTCATAAAGATTCTCAGCTGCAATCTGGCAGACAGGGATGTTGACCTTGTCCACACGATATGTGTGTTTCTGTATTTTATAAGGCAATGGCTGGCATAAAAAAATGCCCTATTTTTCCTATTTCCTATAGCACTCCTGCAGTGGGCCTGGTAGTGCATTGTGTGAAAGGAAACTACAGTAAAGTTAAGCTATAAGAGGATCTTCATTATTATATTTAAATGAAAACCCTAAACTTTCATTTGATAAAACTGCCAAATTCTTTGGTGCTTTTTCCAGTGTTTCTTATTTGTCCATGCTGGGAATTAACATTTTTATACAGACCTGGGTGCAATGTGGTTTCAAGAAAAATCTTGCTGCAGTTAATGCTGACTTCATTGCGTCCAGGTGCATACTGTTAATATCCAAAGCAGCCTGCAAGCCGTCAGCCACACCTGGCTGTGCGGGCGTCTGCACCATCTGCTGCTGTGCAGGAGAAGGCTTCAGCATTGAATTTGTTCAGTTTAGAAGAAAGAACATAAAAAAGGATTTCCATAAACTGTGTTTAGGTTTCAATAGTAATGCTTCTCTGCTTCTCTTTTGTCAAACTATATTTTCTGTTCTTTCATGTGGGATTTAAGGGAGTATGATTTCTTTCAGTACCGTTCCCTTAATTCTCATATCTATTATCTACCAATATGTTCTTACTTGTTACATTTCAAACTCTTCTGAACACAGTGACAGACATCAAGTAGCACAAGAGTGAATTTGCCCATTTTTTTCTCTAAATCTTGCATTTCAAAATACAAGCTTGGCTGAGCTCAGTCCTAGCTGAACGACCCTTACAGTACCTCTGAAGATATGTTCTAGCTGCAGTGGGAAAATACCTCCACATCCTGTAGTATCTCTTATGAATTCTGTCTGGCACTTTTGTTGTGAATCAAAACTTTTGGAAGATTAAATTAAGAATAAATAAGCAAACATCATGGTCACCACACAATTGTTTTGATTGGATTTAGACAAAAATCTACCTCTGTCAAAACAATGTTTGGTAGTCAAGAGAGGGTGTTTAGTCCCTTGAAATGTACCATTTGCAAGCTGCCTGCACAAAAGATGATACAATATACTGTATGTAATTGTTTTTGATTGCATCATACCACTAAAATACTCTGCTGATGTTTAGTTGGGCAAAAATGCTTCCTATCTTACGATCAGCATGTTTTATTTTACCCACTACCCTCTTGTCTTTCTTTGTCTTAATCTATGCACCACTTAGGAGAATACAACCTTTACTATCAACCAAGGAAAGCAATCAACTTCTTGCATTCAAAGTGCTTTTGCAATACTAGTTCAAGTGGAGTTGTGGGTAAACATGCAGTTGATTCCTTCAGGGTCACAGGTTGTGTTAGCATAATATATGGCAAAGCAGGATCCGTATTAGAATTTATTGGGAGGCTATAGTACTTAAAGAGTCATTATGACACATTACAATTACACAATTCATGACTATACCTTTCTGGATTGCCATTTTCTGCAATTACTTTGAGTAATGATTTTCATTCTGTGGTAGACATGACTTGAAATCTGACAAGGTAACACAGTATAAAGGTCAAGTTCCCAGAGCATAGTAATGTGTGCTTGATGTCACTTTAGCAAAAAAACTGTCAGCAATTCTGTCAAGCGTGCTCTTCAACTATTAACCTGTGTGTAGCTCCTTAAGCCATCTTCAGTACTAATGGTAAGTGATTTGTTAAGACTTCAGCTATCACCTGTAAAGCTTTATTTTTGCTTCACAGCAAAAAGTGATGGCAAAATGTTTTGACATTGAAATAGTTTGTATTGCTCCAAAAAGGTTACGTAAAAAGCACCATTTGTGAAATAGTTTGGCAGATTTTTTGTGGTTTGCCTTCAATTATTTAATATATTTGGGAGCAGTACTCAGAACTTCACAGTTAAACACTTACCATACGACTTTCAAGTGGTTGAAAGACAGTAGTATGGAGGGCAGCTAAAGTCCTGTAATCTATAAGAGTTAGTTTGAAAGGAGCTGTCAATTGTCTCTGGCCTCAGTTTCTCAAGAAATAGCACTAATAGCCAGGGAACACCAGGGGTGAGTGGATTTGAACGTGCCAAAACATCCCCAGCTTGACACACAAGAGTGATTCCTAGTGGCTTGCCTGGGAGCTCTTAAATGCATCCGTCCTCCATCTGATGTCCTGCCTTGGTGCTTTCAGGCTGGTGTGTCATCAGCGCAGAGTTTGGATCTTGAATGTATTTTCTTTTTCTCTGCCATGCTGATACATACAGTAAGTTGTAGCAGTGGGCAAAGTTGATTACGAGTAACTGAGTCTGAGTAGCTACACCATCAGAGCAGCTTGCCCAGAGCACAGGTTGAGCTCTGTGATAAAATATCGCTAAGTTGGAGCATAAGGCTCCAGTACACTATATTCCCTGCTGTATAAGTGGGTACTCTTCAGATTATCGTTGTTAATTAAAATTTGTCCTCAATTGACATATTTTTTCACTAAAAGATTAAGGCAACAGAAACCTTGTGAGAAAATTGCCAGGATGATGCTACCAGCTCCATGTACTGTATTGTGAAATAATGTCATTTCCTTTTAATGTCACGATAGACTGCCAAGACCAGTGTGTTGCTTTGTTCATTCTGAGCTATATCTTTCAGAACAAGGGATTTCTTTAACTTTTTTCTTTTTCTACTAGACATTGCAGTTTTCATTCCATTTCTACTAGTTTGGGCTTGAGCCCTAAGGGTTAAAGTATGACCTTCATCTAGGTTGAACTGCTTTTTGCAGAACTTTCCTTGGCTTTCTCATTGAAACAGAAACCCAGCATGAAAAACCATGTATTTTCATTTTCTCTATAGTCTCATCATGCTGTTTAAAGTGCACATCAGTCCTTTTTTGTAATTTTGCATTGTTGATATTTAGTACAATTCTGGAGTGTTCTTTGAAAAAATAATTTCATTCTGGCATGTCTGTGTCTAAATTAAATGTCAGTGGTGAAAAAAAGGAAAAATAAATAACCACAGGAATTGACTGCTAGCCCTAAGAGGTCAATACATCCAAAAATAACTTAATTTCTGTCTTATGGAACATATAAAAATGCATATGTAATGACTTTGCCATCAACTACAGGTACCTCATTAATTGTCTTATTGGTTAATGTAATACTTTTTACCAGGCTAAGGTGACCGTGTTTAATACAATATTTTAGAATGACGTGTACTGTACTTTCAATTCTAACGTTTGTGTTTAAAACTCTTACATGTTATCTGTGGGCTTGAATATTTTAAGCTGTTAGCGCCTAAGCAGTTTTGTGTAGGAGACATCTTGCTGAAAGTGCAGTAGACCTCAACACATTCTAAGCACCCTAATGGTGTGATTTCCCTCTCTAATCATGCTATCCAGTGCTGATTATTGTGCATCCAGATAGCATGCATTCAGATGGTATCACTGAAGAGAAACAAAATTCCTTCAGCTGCCAGGGATTAGAAATCCCTCTCAGTTACGACTGAATAATTTAGTGTTTTAAAAAAAGCACCACAACCTTTTGCAGCTGAGCTGTAGCATCTGTGTTTCTGTGTCACCTGGGAGAGAACTGCTATTAGAACATAAACACTCGCTTGATCGAGACCTCCTGTTTTTTCTTGCTCCACTTGGGCTCCTTGTGAGCTGTTTGTGATGTTTTTTAGTCATGTTTGCATGCCAGAAGGAAGAAAAAATGCTCCAAATTTATTGTCCTTTCTCTGTTGGTTTTGGCTGCCGTTCAGTGCTGATATGATAGTAGTTTTGCAACGCTGTTTTGAAAAAGAATAAATGTAGCCCTACCTTATGCTCAGTAATTGAAGAGGAGTGCCCTCCTCTCATTTGTAACCTTTCATACTGTACGTCATGATGTCCTGAGGTCCTGGTCTCAACTGAAAATCTTTAAAAAAATAAATAAAAAACAGACTTGGCAATAGTTTTTTTGTTTTTAACTGCTCCTTTTTTCTTGGTATTTGTCAATTCTTTTTTTAACTTGGCTCACTGTTACAACCTTTGTACCTGCAAAGATGAAGACAGCAGCCATGTGCCCACAAGGAGCGTTGAAGCACCATTGGCTGAGCTGAGACATTGGCTAGAGGATAGATGGTGCTCTCACCCATAATGCTTCACACTTGCAGGTGCTTGGAAAACCACATGAATGGCTGCCATTCTATTCTGACAAACCAGACATACTCTGGCTAGCTCACAGCCTCACCCAGTCCTGGCGGCACTGTGTACTGCTACCAAAAACATCCCATCCACAGATGGCTAATGGCACATCGCAGCTTCAAACATGCAGCATGTGGAACAGAAAACCCATCCTGCTTTCCAAATGCACATCTTCACTGACTGTGCCACTGGGGAACCACAACTGGAATATGTTTAATGACAACAAGACAGAATTCTTGGATCCACATTCAGTGTAGAACATTAGCATACTTAAATTAATTTAAATGTTAGCACTTTTGCATTGCGAATGTACAGTAGTATCACTTCACTCATTGCAATGTGTATTTGGATAAATGCTATCTATTTACACACCATATAGTTTATAATTTAGTTGAACTTTTTTAATGAATATTACATATTGTTATGACAGAACTCACAGATCAGATATTAAAAGAGATTCAGGAAATAACTATGTTTGATAAATTGTATGAATGGGAAAATAGCAGAATACTGCAGTCATTGAATAGACAGTGAATATGAATGTTAAAAGAAATGCAATTTATTTAACATAAAGGGAATAGTTAAAAGCCCTGTAAGAATCCTGATCTTAATTGAGATTTTTTTTCTTTTGCAATAATCAGAAGAAAGAACATTTATGCATGTAATGTGCAGATTTACATTTTTGTTTTTACAGTCTTGAAGATTTTTAAAACAGAATCTTAATGTTGAGTAGATGCAGCTGGCATTTGCTCGATAATGCCAGAGATTACTGGGGAAGAATTACTGGTGTTCATCACAGCTGTATTTTACTATGATCCCTTGAGCATTTAGAATAGAGAAAGAGGCCAAGATATTTTTAAAAATCTCCTCATTTTAAGCTAAAGTTTATTTGTGTTTTGGGAAACAGCACTCTAGTGCAGAACCGGGTCACATCTGTGTCGTTTAATTTAAATTAACAGTAAATATACAATAAAAGGGGCTAAATTATTTTATTCCCAGAACTACAGAATCTAGGCAATTCATTTAAATTTACAGTATTTTCTTTGATATCAGCATTTACTGGATATCTACTTTGCAATATTTGTTATGAGAATTTCTGTGCTAGATGTATTCATTTGCTTAAGAAATGACAAATTGTAATGACTTATTTTTCTGGATCAGATAAATTATTGACTGTACTGGCATACTGTATTCAGCTTGCCAATCAAAAAGCAACATTTAACAACTTTATAGAATTTACATTGCATTAATGCTCTTCTGAATTCTGAAATCCACAAAAAATAAAAGGAACCCAAACAATTAGTGGGCTGTCTCATCATTTGTTCTTCCTTCTTCAGTCTAAAAGCTTTCTCTTGGTAAGGCCCTATGTCAATTACAGCAGGAAACTGTGATTATTTAATTGGAAAAAAAAACAAAAAAAATCCCAACAACAACCAATCTGTGTCCTTTAACATAACAAAAATAATGTTAAAAAAACATACAGGTGGAATGTTTTAACATTTGCAATAGCGAACGTATTGCGTTTAAATACAGAACTGGTTTTAATTGGCTGCGAGACACAATCTTTGTGAATAATCTTTGGCTCTGTACTAAAAAAGGAAAATTCGAATTACTGATTGTGTCATGTGAAATAAACCTTTCTCTTCCAAAAATAAGAAAAAACAAATGATGTAACAGGAACTTTAAAAGTCTTTGAACAATATTTTGAAAACCGAGCACAAGGAAAATGAAATCTGGTTTCATTGCATTTTCTTTCCCAGTGTTTTCCTCAGAGGTCTATTTCCTTCCTCAGACAATTACTGTAGTTGTAACCTATTGTTGTGTCATTGGAAGATAATAAGCTCACAAGACATATCAAAAATAGGATGAACATTATTGTTTTCTTTTATTGCTTCCTCGTTTTTTTAATTCCCATTTGTACCGTTTGTAGTCTTCCACTTTGTAAAACCTGATACAAAAATCTTGAGCATCAAAAAGTGATTTGGTGTAATACAGGTCTTGCTGATAAATTGCTATTGGCTTTCTCTGCTCTGCACTAATGTGCGAGATTCACAGCTCTAATAAAGTTTTAATTTAAATATATCTTCCAGTGTATGGCTGTAAAACATGGTATTGATTCTATCACAGTAAACTGTTGGCCCATGTCAAAGGTGGTAATGATTGCAGAAGGTTTATGGTATAGATAGAAACTTGTCAATTTGCTTCCTTAATATCCATGAATTATTACAATTGTTAAACCGAGGAACACATGCATAAATATACCCTATAGTACATATAGATTTTTGGTGTAAATGTAAAACAATAAACACTCGAGAAGACGAATGTATTCACTTTCAGTTCATTGAATCATATTTTTCATAAACAGAGTGGATTATTGTGAAATGAAACGCGCTATATTTTCCTCAGTATTTTTGTGTATTTCAAGTTCAGCCACAGTGCTTAAACAAAATAGAAAAAATAAATGCACCAGGACGTTTGAACATAAACAATGCATTTTATATTCATGTGCCATGTAAAAGTTATAAAAAAAAAATCTATGGGTCTTTATATTTTGCAGATCATAGATGAGGAAGACACCCAATTTATGACGAACTGCCCCCCTGCAGTTACTGAAAGCACTCCAAGGAGAAGGACAAGGATACAGGTTTTCTGGACAGCACCCCCTGCTGGCAGTAGCTGTGTCATTCTGAAGTAGGCAATTATAGTTTGGACCATTTCATTTTTTTTAAATGGAATTGTCTAGATGTCAATTCCTGGAAACTGGCCGATATTAGTGTGACTTTTAAGAAATGCAAGAAATAAAACTTTTCAGCAAGGCAGAATTGACAGTGACGACAGTGGTCTAGAGTAAAGTGCGCAAGAGAGTAAAGGGAAAATGCTTCTTTTGTACTGTATGTCTTTGCATATCACTTGTGTGTGTGTGCTTCATTATGTGTGGAAGTTGCTTTTGATGTTGCATATCATTTGTGTGTGTCTGCTTCAGCATGTGTTCAGGTTGCTTTTGTGTATCTTTGCGTAACATTTGTCGGTGGGTGTGTTTCAGAATGTGCGTTGGTTGCTTTTGTGTGTCTTTCTGTGACTTTCAAAAAGTGTGCTGGTTTACCAGACGTTAGCAGAGGATAAATTACTGTATATGGTGCACAAACGTTCTGGAGCACAGCAGCTTGTTAGTCATGTGTATCTCCCAAAATGTTGTTATACTAATAAGACAAATATGTCCTAGGAGAAGAATTACAGGATGTTCAAAGTGTTTGTCCGGTTAGGATTTTACTAAACTACATACAGTACACGTTTTGGTTTCTTTACTCTTGAGACCTGCAGTAAAGTTCTGTTCTCAAGAAGATGTCCTTGCAATTCTAGCCATGTAATTCATTGTCAAGCATCATCGTGGCAGGTCCATTTGCTTCAGCAGACAGTGTTTGAATTTCTTTTCTCACTTTTTCTCAAATTCCCCATTTTTTTTAAAGAAAGGGTTGATCATATTTTGTCATACATAGGAGGTCTCTTCATTGTCTTAGTACTGTATGTGCAGTTTACTTTTATGCTTCCTTTGGTGCTCTTAAATAACTGTAGTGAGGTTGCTACAGTATCTGCATTATTATTTGTTGAGATAGAAATAACATATGTATATGAGATTAACATGTTGAGTGCATTTAATTGGGTTGAAAAACCATCCGTCAGTATTGGTTTTCTCACTTTTATAATGTGCAATAATCCTGGAGCCCTCTAGAAGTAAACGTCTGCTGTGGAAAAATGTACTGGAGGTAACTCTCCAGTCATCTTCTGTACTATCAGGAGCTGGGCTGAACAACAATTACTAGTCTGAGCAGATTCAACAGGACTTTGTAGTGAAAGAGTACACATGTCAATCTTCTTAAATGCTAATCTGAACATTCTGATAACTTAATAGGGTTTTACACTGCCTCATACCTTAAGAAAACAAGTAGCAGGATACAGAAAATAAGGAATTAAGTACAAAGACCTGAAATGTGAAATTCCACCGTTGTTAAATATCTAAACGATTTTTTGCAAAAATATTAAAATCTCGTGTTAAAAGTTGAACATATTTAAAACAGTTAGTGAACCGAGCATTGTCTATATAATGCTCAGATACACAAAGAGGTTGTGACCTATAATGCATTTTAATCTTGGCATTATTAAAGCACTCAATACTGCTGTCACTTTTCTCCCTTTAGTTATTTTAGACCTTTCCTGTGGTGTCATGATATGTGAAAGATTGTGGGTTTCAGCTTGAAAAGGGTTTGAATTTTTATTAATGTACATTATTATGTGGTTGTCAAGATGAGTGATGGGAGTCCTGACAAATGACAAACTTCCTTTCTCTCCATCTGGCTGTGTTTGAACTCAAGTTTGCTGTCTCCAGTTCTGCAGTTCTACAAAGCATTTCTATTCAGCTGGACCCCTCAGTCTTTGAAAGCAAGACTGCAGTATTTAAATCAGCTAAATGATAAAGTCATTTGTAAGTCGTTGGTTTTAAATTATGTATGTATTGATCTGTTGTCTCTATTTCTTTTGGATAACAAATATTTTCAATTGCACTCATTGTGAGACTTTTAGCAGTAACCAGTCCCACCTGCTGGATTAACAGTGATTTTCTAAGGTTAAACTTTTAATTTATATTTTTCATTTAAATGTTAAGGGAAATTTTTGAAAATTTTTTAACTACTTCTATTACCATCAAACATTTGAATAGTTTGAGATAATGTTAACTGTGGGAAAAAAAAACACTGAAACTGTTATTGTATTAAAAGAATGACATACTGTACGTATAATTCTGCTGTTTAGTTCTTGTTCTCATGCAGCAAGTATGAAATCATTTCCTGTAATTTACTTCATGTATAACTCAGCTTTCATTTTTCTTTGTTCTACTACAATGGTAAACTGCATACTCAGACTGCAGAGAGAGACAGAGTGGGAGACATATTTTCTGCCTCCAAAGTGGAAAAAAAGGAGTGTCTAAACATGGGAAGTTTAATTACAGGGTAGCAGGCATACTTAGCCACTATACTTTTCCTTTAGCTGTGTGAACACTGAAAAGCTGGAAAGAAATACAATCAAATTCTTATTAAAGGACTTCCAGTGGTCTGGCACAGGTGTGTCTTAGAACTAGCATGCAATTGTTTTACAATAAGATGGAAAATAACAGAGTAAAGACAAAAAGGAGTTAGAAAAAAAACATCCTTGAATTTGGGTGTATATTCATATTGTTCCAATGGATGGGAAAGGCATTATTGCTATATTTTAAGAGCTGGCAAATTATCTGAGGATCTCATTGAGTTGTTTCTTGAAGAAAGTCAAGTTATCACCTTCAACACTTTGGCTGGGTATCTTATTCTTGACTCCTTTGCATAAAGCAGTCTTTACCACACATCTGTAATCTACTATGGTTAAGAGCCACCCGACAATAAACTCTTGCTAAAAGATTAGGCATAATTAGTGAGAGTGTGCGCAGCCAATTCTGCTAGTTTTTTAAGGTTAAATGTGGATAAATAGGACATACGTAAACACTCATAATGGAAACTGTTCAAATCAGACATACATTTAATCAACTTGACAAGCCAAAAAACATTAAAGAAGAAATGTAAGGGCAAAAATAAAATCACAGGGATATTCTCTTCCTCAAATGTTCTTAGCCAATGTATTAAAATTAGTATATGGGATTTTTCAAAGCCTGGATTAACTATGGAGGAGGTGCTGTATGAATTACTGTATGTGTGCTAGTTAACAAAGAAAAAAATACTTTTGATTTGTACAGTATATATATTCCCTTATGGACCATACAGTATATTCAGATTTTATCCATCTTATGAAAAACTGTCTGTGTTGGTGTCATTTCCTCATAAGACTGTTCATGGCAAGACTGTGTACAATATATGCGTGGGTGTGTAGGGGTGTGTGTATGTTTTTCAATCCAAACATACTCAGTGCCTGAGGAACACTAAATTAGAGAGATTAATATAACTTATAATTTATACAGCAAAGGTGCTCATTTACTGTACAGCAGAGTAAGATGTATAAAAATAAACTGAATGCAGATGAATTTAAGTGCATTAAGTTATGAGAAATATGCATGCAGATTGGAGTTCCATGTTTGCATTCTTGAAGTATGGATCTCCTTAAGGATTCATCATCTAGCACTTTTATCATTAATATCATAATGGAGTACTCTTGGAACCCTACCAGTATCAGGCTTCTGAATTTACAGATCAGTACTAGTTTATGCTCGTTGCTGGGGGAAGAAAAAAAATGTTACTCACAAAATATTCTTAAGGGTGACTTAAAGTGATTGTGTTCTTTTAAAATAAATAAACAAAAATCTTTTTAAATAAAAAAATCACAGGGTTTAACTGAATTCTTTGTTGAATTTGTTTGATCTTTCGCATCTGCTTCATTAGTGCACATCAATGAACAGATATTTTGAACAAATTACAAATGATGAAAGCCTCTCGGAGAACAACATTTTAAAAAAATGGGAGAGAAGGGAGAGGGGTTCAGGTATGTTAAACTGAGAGTTGAGCTCTGGGCCTGTTGTATTATGAAAAGCCTAACATTGTTATGGTGTGAAAGACAAACTGCCTGTCCTCCAGAAAACAAATCCAAGTAGTAACATAAATCCTATTATGTTACATAAATTATTCATAATAATTTAATACACCATATTTACTACTTTTGTGCTAATTTCTGATTTTGAATCAAAAACCTTTCTTTATAAGTACAATAGTTCTGTCACTGTCATGTCAAGATAAACATTTGTATTTTACTTTTGGATGTTTCCCATTTCAGCCATTATCTTTTCAGTTTCATTGTGTAGATATTAAGGTTTCCTGTGAGTAAAAGTATATACAATATAGTGTATATACTGCACTGTATTATAATTAACACAGATAAAAAATTAAACTGACTTTTTTTAACTTATATCCAGTTAAGACTGGTAACTCTGTATCCAAATTATGTGCCAGAAATGATATCTGAAAGCTATGGTTTACATCTGCACATCTTGCCAGCAAAAAATACAGTTCTCCATAGGAAAAAGGTTTAGACAGTCATCCCCTCCACATTACATGCTGTGAAGTAGGAGATTTTGTCTATTGAGTACTCAGCAGTCCAGTTCTACTGCCTTCTTTCTTTACCCTTATTTTTTTTTGTTGGTCTTCCAATTGTGTTTACCCAACATCTAATTCTTTTAATTTTATGCAAGGCAGTTCTTGGTCTCATTAAGTTCCATTAATGTGTTTTTCTTGTTACTAATATAAAAAGACAATTAGTCTGTGGTAACTTCAAATATAATATTCAGCTCTAGAGAATTTAACAAAATGTATTAAAGTTCCCTCCTGGACTCCAGGGTATTTGTTACAGTATGTCTACAAATGAGTTTATCCAACTTTGCTTAACAGTTTTTCCCTGTGTGTGAACAGACCAGAACAGACTAAAAAGTATAACAGACTAAAGCAGGTGAAAACCCATCTGTCATTTACAGTCATATAATGGTTTCCATATGTTTGTGTCAAGTGTGTACAGTATGTCTGTAGGCACAGGCAGCTTCATCCAGTGTGTTTTTCACATTTACAAGTAGGAAGTTAATGCAGTGATGTCAGATCTGATAACTAGTATAAGCGAAATGAATAACCTTTGATTTTTTTTTAGAAAATGTTTGACACTTTGAGACAGTTTTAAAATCCTCAAAGGCATTGACAAATTCAATGTAGTAGATTACTTCATGGATGGACATTCCAGAGGACACAGGTTAAGTGTACTGTATGTGGAAATGCATTTAAAACTGATAACAGAAGGTAGTTATAATATTTACTGAAAGGGGTATGGGAGTTTAGAACAAACCAATAGCCTGTCTTCCTTCAAGAAACAACTGGATCAGATCATTGGCTCAATTAGCTGCTAACTTCAAACCAAGCTAGATGTTTTGAATGGCCTGCTGTTTTTATGTTTCTTTAGATACAGTAGCTTACCAAAAAGGATTCAGCATTAGAGAACATTAGAGAGCACTGTTTAGTGGTAGCCTAACACTGAAGCTGTAAGAAAGATCATTTTCAAATATACAGTATATGAGGTTAAGCTAGAAAAAGAAAATATTTCTTTTTTATTTATGTCCAGTGACAAACAGAAATTTGAACTTACAGTAAATATTTGTAATCCATCCATTATCAGTAATATGCTTACCCTGGTGAGGGTCACAGGATGTTGCAACCTATCTTGGAAGGAAGCACAGGGTAGAGCAAAGAGCAAACACCCGCTCTCTCATTGTTTGGGTTGACGGTTCATCACAGTCGGGTTGCATTTTTTTAGAAGGTGGAGAGAAATCACAGTACTTTGTGAAGAAACATCACAAAGACTGAGGCCTGAGGCCAAACTCCATTCCAGCAATCTGCAGCTGTGACTATTGCAGACAACTATTAGTCATGCAAAATTATTATTAGTGTTGTTGTTGAAAGAAAAACACTGGCATGGAAAACTTTAAAAAGAATGCAAGCAAGCCTTTTATGAATCTTACCAAGCAGATTAATTGTCTGAGGTATCATTCGTTTCACT
Organism: Atractosteus spatula; assembly: GCF_055471065.1. NCBI lineage: Eukaryota > Metazoa > Chordata > Actinopteri > Semionotiformes > Lepisosteidae > Atractosteus > Atractosteus spatula. The sequence goes on along the minus strand of NC_142721.1, from coordinate 9,316,437 downwards.
TCAATGTGACTTTTCTGAACACTGCAAAGATTCCATCTGCTTTTCTCAAATCCAGACAATCAGTGACAGTAGTTATGTAAAAATTCCATCTTCACTTTACTGAAAGCACATTATCAATCCTAAATTCCATTTTTGTGCTAGGAATGTGTGAAAGTTAATCTTTCTGGGAAAAAAACCTTAAAACCACAATAAGGAGATGGAAACAAGTTGAACTTACAGCATTTTCCTTTTCAGCATCGTTTTAAAAAAAAAAATCACTCTAAGCTTTTTCTTTTTAGCCGAATTCCAGTAACATGCTATCTGTTTTTTTCTTACCCTGAAATAAATGCATTGATTGTCAGACTGAACATGTGTCAATCCCAACATTGAGCAAAGCAGATAGGGGGCAAATACAATACATTGTTTATCACATTGTACACTGTACTAAATGTGAATTTAATTCAGCCCGATATCCTTCAAGATAAGAGCCTTCTTCTATGTAAGAATTTTACAGAAAAAAAGAAAACACAAAGAACTTTCCACTTAATGCAAATAAGTACACGCTGTTAGTATGCTAATATATGCATCCACTTGTTTTCACCTTAGACTAGTTTGGTACCTAAAAGCAACACGTCGTCAGCTCTGCAAAAATTAACAATTTTTGCAACAACAGAAAGCTCACACAACAGCAAAGACTAAGGCTTTTAATATGAAAATGAAACATCATGTAGCTTAAACAATTAAGAGTTTGAATAGTAGTTTTTCCCGATGACATTAAAATTAGAATACTTCTATTTTGAGCATGAGAAGTGTTGAATTTCAATTTGAGAACAAGAAGAAGATAAGAGCTTTCTCTAGTCAGGTGGAAGGCTCTGAATAGATGTGCTTCTTTGCGGCCTTTCCTTAGGGAACCAGTATTGTCTGCCAGTAGAGGAATAGCATCTAAGCCCATGGACTCCTAGACCAGAACAAAAGGATCATAAATATTCTCATTGGAACCAATAATCTCGATATAAACCAGGCTGTCTAGTGGCATTAAAACAGAAGAGAGTGTAGTGATGAATACAAGGAATTTGGCATAGGTACTGAGCATTTGATGTAAAAACAAAAAATCTAGCACAAGCTGACAATATACAGTATACTGTACATGTGGTCCCTTGCAGGCTCAGACTGGAGGATGGATATGCTGTGTACTTCCTTTTGCCTTAGGCCCCTTTACAAATTTCAAAGTTTACTCATTTGAATTTCATTCAAGATTAACACAGACAGGTGGTCTGTACATCTTTTTTTTTCTGCTAGACTGCATTTCTGACCTCCTATCCATTTGAATCTTCCCTAGGGTTCCGAATTTTGTATTCAAACACAATCGATGATTTTTTTTTCAGCTGTCCTGTGGTGTCATCCTGTTTTTGTGTTTTTCTTACATTTCTTTCATTCCAGTCTATAAATGAATGAAGTAGGCAGGCACTTAGGTGGCGTTAAGAGAAAATCTAGAGCTGTGACTCTTCACCAAAGGTCACTGAATTGATCTCTTTAGCTTGCAGTCTCAGCTTGGGAACAAGGTTGTTGTGCTGTGTGGTATATTGCAGTCAGTAAGAAAAAAAAATGTATTTCACCAGTTCAGGCTTTAAAATGTGGATTCACTGGCTTTTGAGAATCCCAGCGTTTTTTGTGTTAGAAGGTTCTAGCTTAATGAAATTCAGCACTATGTTTAACTGAAAGTATGAAATATGGTATAATTGCAATTCTCATGGCAACTATTCTCCTCCACAGGGCAAGCATTGTGCAAAAAAGGATTATCTACTTCCAAGATGAAGGCTCTCTCACAAAGAGAATGTGTGAAAAAGGTATGTTCTTTACTATCTACTAGGAAAAGAAAATGAAAAGTGTAGCAAAGTATAAAGCCACTGTATATAAAATGTGAAGCTTAAAGGATTTTATTGCAATTACAGGTTTACGTTTTGTCAGCAAGATGTACAGTGAATGACACACTAATGTCTGTGCAGCTTCAAGTCATTTGCATTGACACAGATTAAATCAGAACTTCAACCCACCCATCATCTACAATTTACAAGCACTGTACTTGATGGCACATGGCCAAGCAAGATGCTTGTGGTAGACAAAAAACACTTTTTTAAAGCAAAAAATTCCCATGAAGTATTGTCATATAAATCCTCTCATCTGTCTTTATGTACACGAAAATAAAAGTGTCCCACCAGACCGAAGGAGCCCCCACCCCACATCTGCTGCCTATGTAAAACCTGTACACCATACATTATGTACCATACGTCTTTATTAATTTTTTACTTTATTAATGTAATTGTGTGAATCCACTTTTCACAATATACTGTATTATTAAAATAGAAACCATAATATTTATTTTCTCATTGGTTGTTGCTGAGATAATTACAACCAGGTATGCTGATTTTCAGTGTTCCAATGTAGGTATAAAAGAACATTAAAAACACGTTCTGTTCTAATGTTTGATTGTCAGTGATCATGGTTAACAACACTCCTGTATTTTAGTGGAGAACGCTGATTTATAGCTTTGCCCCAGACCAGTTTTTAATGTAGCCTCAGTGTAAGGGATATCTTTTCATGTACAGTAACTGAATTTGGACAGTTCTTTAGTGGTTTGTATCCACGTAGGCCCTTTTTTGGAAGTCAGTTGAGCCCTATATTCTGGACTGGTTCCAATTTGAGCTTTGTCAGTAGTCCACACCTGGTGTTCTACAAGTGTGGACTATTTGACTACGTTTTAAATCATCCAGGGTACCCTCATTCTGCCAAGCAACAGCAAGTGAGCCTCCATGTCTGTGGAGACCTGGGGCTGCTTATGCTTACTCCTCTGTAGGTTGAGCAGTGGAGTATTTGAGGTGAAAAATGGCATGTGGCTACTGCACAATTTTGAGGAAAGCTTGCATGGTGGTAAACTTGCCTATGCTGGTACACATTGCTTGGTAGTATAGAGGAGCAAACTAACAGTGAGGGTGGGTAATTCCAGATTAGAGGGCTATGAAAGAAACAAAATGAAAAAGGTGATTCCTATTATGATAATTAGAACTGGTACAGGGTACTAGTATTGAAACATTTGGAAATGATTCTTCAGTCCTGCTTTTGTTATAGTAACAAAGAATTTGTTTTGTTTCAGAGCCACTGTCAGAGGGAGCTACTGAAAAACCTATCCTTGAGTGCTGTGCCTGTGGAACTGCTAAATACAGAGTTACTTTTTATGGAAACTGGTCAGAAAAGGTGCATCCTAAAGATTATCCCAGTAAGTCTTGAGTTGCTAATGTTTTCATATATTTACACCACTAGTCTGTTATACAGATAACCTTGAAACTGCTTTAATAGCTATAAATTAAGCCCAGGGATAATGGCTGCATTAAGCTGAAGGCAAACAACCACATTTTGATCAATATAATGATTGGCATGGAATCTCAGTATAAGATAGACTAAAAAAGGATTTTACACATAATTTATGGGCTTAAGGGATAAAATACAAAGAATGGGTATATGACAGAGGTCTACCATGCAGATAGTGAATTCTGAAATAGATTCAGAGATCTTTATGTAGAGGTAGTAAGGCCTTTTTATGGTCAAACTATGCAACCATTACTAAATTTGTTGTATTATGATCTATTTTAAACATGGGAATTTTCACTGATCAGTGCTTAATTAGCTTAATCAATGTCATTAAATATTGTTTTACTGCATAACAAATCCTTCCTGTTTTTTAGTAAGTTCTAGCAGTCCTCAATCAGATGTTGCACCAGTTCTGCTATTAAAGTCCCTAGGCATGCAAGGTCTTACAGTATCTGGTTCAGAGATGAAGGACACTAGAAGATATAATCTACCCATGATATAGTGGACTGACTGAGGCATCTTCAAGTATTGGTAGCTGTGTCATAAATCTATATCGTCATGTGTTAATCCAGCATCAGGAGAAAAAACATGTTTATGTGGCAGGCCAGTCTTGGAAGGGACCGTAATACAAGCTGACCTGCCACTAGGGCCTTTAGTTGATTAATTTGATTATTGGTGGTGGATAGTTACACATGCTGATATGGGATTAATGAGTGGCACCATTGGATACAAAACAGCTTTCATGGTGTTAGTGGAGGTTGGGTTTTGGTAGCCGTCTTGGGGAGGAGGGTAAAGAGTTAGATGGTCGAAAATAAGTTTCTCCAGTACTGCCTGTACTGCTATTGTGAGTTTTACAGGTGTTCAGTCCAATAGAGCCACCATGTTTTATGATGTTGAACTCTCAACTCTCAACCTGGCACTGCATACTTTTGTAAACTGGTATCGCTTATGAAAACCACCTCCTGTTTATTAGATCCCATTTCTACTGTTTTATTTCAATCCTGTTTTTCTACCCTCTGCCCTGTCGTCCTCAACATAATACATTCTTGTCCTGGAGCACCTGAGCAATGGTCCCAACAGCCTATAAAATGGGTTCAGTTACTCCTGTGCCTAAAAAAACAAATATAGCTCTGGCAATTACACAGCACTGAAACTGTCCTTGTTAAAGTTACTATTGATCTCCTTGTGACTGCTGATTCTCTATCTTTCCTTATTCTCCTTGACCTCATTCTTGATTATGACACTGTGAATCATGACATCTTACTTTCTGCTCTTGAGGCTGTTTTTGGAGTTACTGACACTGCTCTTAAATGGTTCAACTTTTATTTTATTAATCAACGATCCTTTATCTTTTTTGGGGGTCTCAGTTCTGATGTTGGGTTCCTTAAGTCTTGTATTCCTCAAAGCTTAATACTGGGCCCAATACTGTTCAGCATTTACTGTACATGTTCCCACTTGGAACAAGTAATAGGTTTATTCCATGCTGAAAAAAGAAGAAGGAAAACACAACGTTTCGGCTATGGAGCCACACCCGAAGAAGGTGCAAACTACTGTAAAAACATTATTCTTCTATCTCAGAAATATTGCCAAACTATGTCCTATGTTGGCCCTGACTATAGTAGAAAAGCTCATCAACACATTCGTCTTTTCCAGAATTGATTACTCCAATGCCCTACTTTCTGGGGTATCTAAATCCACACAAAATGAACATCAGTATGTCCGGAATTTGGCAGCCATTATCCTGACGAGGTCACATGCAAGTGATTGCACTGGCTTCCTGTCAGGTTTCGTGTCAACTTTAAAATCCTTATGCTCACCTTTAAGGCTTTACTTGGCTTGACGCATCTGCAGCTATTTGACTTATTATCTTTCTACTCCTCACCTTGTAATCTTTGTTCATCTGTTTCTAGTCTCCTGTCTGTCCCCCAAGCTCACTAACACTCTATGGGTGACATTTTACATTTTCAACTACATCTCTAATCCCTTGTATTTCTTTGTGCGAATTTTGCTATTTCCTATCTTTGTTAATGATTTTGTTTACTGTCCTGTAAAGTGCTTTGAGGTGCTTTTAAAAGCACTACTGTACAGCATATGAAATTAATATCATTATAAATTCTCAATCCTTTACAGTGGCACACAGATGGAGAACTCCATTAAAAAGAGAACTATGCATCATTTTAAATCTTGATATAATGTAAAAAAGAACTGAAAAAAACTACTGAGAAAGGAAGTATTTTTGGCAAAAAAGAAACAACTACTGTACTGGAAAATTATACCCTTACGTACTGGTTTAAACTGGTAGATGTTCATCCAGCAAAAAAAGAACTTTGTGACAATTTTTTTTAGCATACTGTATGTTCATTGTAACTGTTCAGCTATTATCAGAAGGCTACTTATTTGTCGAAAGGATCTTGTCACATCTCCTGGAGCCATATCCAGTAACAATAGGCACAAGATACGATTATACCTTGGGTTGGATGCCAATCTGTCACAGGATGCACACACACACACACAGGGACAATTTGAGAGACACCAATTAACTTAACCAGCATGTTTTCCAGAGCTGAACCCAAGATCCTAGAGCTGTGAGGCCACCCTGTGTCTGTTATCATACAAGAGTTTGACAAATGGGAAAATAATGAAATGGCAGGTCTGCTGAGAACACCATCACATGTGTGCATACAATACCTGGTGTTAGCCTTTTAAAGCTATTGCTCAGACCTAACTGCCTTTAACAGGATTATTCACCTACTGTACAGTGTATCAATAAAACATTAGATACTTTTATATAAATAATATAACTAATATTTTATAGTATTTATAGGTATTTATGAATCCCTGATTTAGTTTGCTTCAGATATTGGCTGAAAACAGTGCTGGCAGAATAACCTACTAAGGACATTAGATCCAAAACTAATTATAAAGTTCATTTGCTTAAAAACCTAACACTGATGTCAAAGTAAATATGAATTCTATCGATGTTGTAATGTTGCAATGTTGTAGAATTTTAATCAATGCTTGTATTCCTGCAGGTGAAAGTTATGCACAGCATCATATTGAATTGCTCACTGAAACAAAATCAATATATTACAAAAATCATTACTAAGAATGATGGAAGGAAAAAAAGTATTTTTCTCTAGCTAGATCTATTTTGATATCTGCATCAAAAAAAAATTACACCAAAATTGTGTGCTGTTCTAGTTTAAAAATAAACAGTACCTGAACAAACAAGACATATCTTTGAGTAAAATATAGCAGAAAATAGCTATTTTTTGCAGTAGAATAAATTCAGAATTTATTTTTTCCATTTGATAAGTCTTTTGATACATCTACATCTACACATTAATTTTTTACCTCTTAGATATTAAATACACAGCTGGTATGATTTCTGAAAAAATATGTTCATACATTACACTATGTTGTGTGATTTTCCCTCTAAGAGAACTTAAGAAAATGATAGAATAGAAGCATTTTATACAGAGTTTGTATAGCATTACCAAATGCACTGTTTCAGATTATTTATTGATGCCAATGCATGTTTAAGGATGTTTTTATTCCATACACATAAAATAATAAATTTGAATTAAATGTAAAATGCCAGAAGAAAATGCTTCCTAACATTATCCATGGATGATGTTAGTCTTCTTTATGAGGTCATATTTTGTTTTAGATCCTTTACCAATGCTTTACTATAAATTACTAGTCATAACAGGTTTATTTGCTAATGGAATTGGAATTTTCCATTGATTTCGTGTGCTGGCCAGAAAACAACGCCAGGTTGCATGTCAGGTCTGAGACTGATCGCTCTTTCCTTGAGTTTTCCTGGCAGGCTTGTCTATCCAATACAACTGTCAAGGCGAGTCATTATTTTATTGCCTGCACTGGGTACCACAAGGATACTGTTTTTTGTAGGACGTCAATGTTGCTTTTTTGGAATTTGTGACCCATGGTAGACTTTAAGATGATGTAGATGCTGTTCACAGTGTTTTGTTGAAGACGTTGTGAAACTTAGAACTGAAAAGATGTTCTGTCTCCATGCATATAAAAAAAGGCACAGAATTTATTTCTATTTTCCAAAAAAGCTAAATAAATATAATAAGTGACACAGAATGGCTATTTTGTAAGCAAAGAAAAACTGTTTCAAATCAAAGGTTGCGCTAGGAAATACAGTAGCTTGCAGTTATCATGTGGTACAGTAAGTCAACAAAATTGAGCTAGAAAGCTTTTATGTTTTACCAGATTATTGAATTAGAATTTAATGTCAGGTGTGAACTTTCTTCCCATATATTTTCTGCATGGATCTGACTATCAGCTTATTATATACATGTGAGAGAAACATTGGATCTTCTAATCTCTTGAAACTTCTGATGTCCTCTACAAAGCCCCACACTCATTGGGAACTCTTACTGTACCTATTTAACAAATAAGTGCACACTATGTCATACTTGCTCGTTTGTCATCAGCTCATTTGCCAGTTTTCTTCTAACAATGGTTCATATAAAACATTTTTTTTTGTTTCCCCTGAAAAGGACGTGCTAACCATTGGTCTTCTATCATCGGGTCTTCCCATTCGAAGAACTATGTCTTGTGGGAGTATGGGGGATATGCAAGTGAAGGTGTGAAACAGGTGGCAGAGCTAGGCTCCCCAGTGAAAATGGAAGAAGAAATACGACAAAAGGTAAGTCCTCAAAGCCGTAGAGAAAATTAAGCTCATTTGCATTTTGAGTGCGCAGTTCTGAGCATCACTCACAAGTTTGTCACAGGATTAGCTGCTTCCATGGCACTGGGTTCTCCATTAAAGAAGGCTTATTGTGAGCTAGAATGCAGTGGCAACAGCTTAACCCTTAAGGTATTCATTCTTTCTTGTAAGATGAAGTAGCGTTTGAATTCAAAATAAAAAATCTGATTTTTTATTTCAGCCGACACACAGAAATTAATACAATCATGCTGCAACTTCCATGAGATGGCATCAAAGTTTCTGGATTTCATATGTCACAGGTTCATTTGTTCATGTGACAGGCCCCTAGGAAATTAATTTAATAACGTAGCATTTAATAATATTCAGACAATTAAACAGTGACTTTTATTCTATTGCTGCTCTTTGCAGTGAAGGCTAACAACACGTTCTGTGCTGGCGTCAGACAGCGTGCCTTACAAAAATAATACATAAGGTTATCAAGTGACTTTGGCTTGGATTCTACACTTTTGTGTAATGCTGTGATTAGTATCACATGTAAAATTTGACTTTTTTATGAACCAGAGAGAGACAAGAAAAGACAATTTGGAGAAATGTTAAAGGTCAGAAAATAGAAAGTGCATACAATACAGTACATGTTCTCATTTGTCATTCACATAATGTTGCCAATAACTGACAAATACTAGGAAGCAAGACATACTTCATATTGATTAAGGGAGTATCTTCCTGATGCTTGGTACATGCAAATGTAATTTAATTTCTGTTTGCATTTTTGCTGAAGTCTATGTTCTGTCTTCTTCAATTATGTAGATATTTTTCAAACATAAAATGCTATAGGTTGTGCATGCTTTTCCTCCATATTCTATATCCAGAACAGCTCCCTATTTTGAAGTCAAGTGTAGTTGAGTTCATACTAGAGGTCAAGTTTGAAGACATCATTGTGCACTTTTCAAAGTTTGAAATTATTGGTGGACTGACAAGATTAGTTGACTTTAGCCTTGAACTCTTCATAAAAATTAAGGACAAAAAATTCTTAATTCTGATATTTTCAATACACAAGTGATTCACGCAATTAATTAAGAAACATGCACAATAATTAGATTTCTCTTAAAATAGCCAAGAATTTGTCCTACCTAGACCTGAAACAGATGGGCCTGCTGAGCACTTATTGAAAAGTAATAGTGTAGATTGGGAGGCACTGAGTTAATGAGCACCAGGACAGACTCTGGCATATTTTTGCATGCATGCCTGCATGTCACATCAAATGTTCGGCAGTGCATTTTGAAATACTAATTAGGATTTAACTTCCAAAATCCCCAATGTACTTTCCTAAACCTCCAGCTACTTATAGCCTAAGGATTCAGGTAGAGCAAGTGCAAGATTAGTGCTGTCAGTTCTATAAATGCTACTGATTCATTCATTGCTCCAAAAAGTTTTTAACAGAAGTTCTCAAGGAGGGTCAGATCCTAACCTCGCCCACTTCTGCTCTCCTACATATATATATACTGTATTGCCCGCTGAGCTTCCCTTTGCACACCCCTCCCACGCCTCCATCTTCACCCTTGCAGCGGCTTCCTAGCTCATTCCTCAGGGGTTTTACTAAGCCTTATGGTTTGGCTGCAATTCCCTTAGCCAGGCGAGTTACACCAAACAACCTTAATCCATTTCATCTCTGTATTACAGTACATTTCTTAGAATCTGACTGGACTATTGAATGTAAAATTTAGTATATCAGGTCCATCAAATGAGCTGCAAAAATGTCATAGGCTTGTGAACTGAAGTCTATTAGCAGTTCAGTGTACACAAGAAAATGATAATGACAAAGTATGATCTGAGTTATAGCTTACCTGCTAAGAAAGCACACAACAGCCCACACAGTGCCATTTAAAATACCAACAGTATTGTCATGTAATAGATAATGGTAGATCTGTAGCAGCAGCATGCGTTCTTCTATATACAGTATAACTCTGTAGGTCTTCATTTTATAATACATACAGATGCAGCCATTCAAAGTGCGCGTTACAGACACGTACCGCAGGTGACGTCGCTCAGTATGACGCAAGATGACGCGGGGCACCGCAGTACGTGATTGGTTGACCGACAGGGGCACTCGTGGTCCGTTGGTCTGTCGTAGAAAGACAGTAAACGTCTTTGCTGTGCCCGTTGTAGGTATTGAATTTTACCACTGAAGGGAAATCTTAGTAGCTGAGCATAAAAAGAATAGGAGCATACTGTAACGCGTGTGAAGGTCATAAACGATATTAATTTTGGAACATAAACATACAGTGTATAGCTGGTCTTGGTACTTTAAAGAAAAAAATACACACCAGTATTCCATTTCTCCCTAAACATTTTAAGCTTCGAAGTCTTTAACTAACGCGATACCGGAGTCAACAAGCATACTTTTAGAATTTGATTAAAAGGGAATATAATATGGAATCGCGTATCTAAAGAATTTAATAATGGTATTCGTGTGCTGCGACAGGGCTGTGTAGGGCTGTTTCGCCTGCCTGTTCATGTGAGCTGTCTTGTAGACGTGACTACCAGCTGACAGGTTGTGTTTTCGAATCCAGCTGGTGCTGGTCTTTTCTTTTAAGAAACATTTCTTCGAAAAAATAGAATAGCGATATTATGGACAATCAATTGACTTTTATATTTCAAAATATCGCAACATGATCGATATTTGCGATATTTTGAACATATCTTCCCTTCTGACAGCGGTGCCTGCTTCTATTGTGTGTGTGTGTGCAACAGAGTAAATTTTTAATAGCGTTTTAAGCGAATAGGTAATTAGATTGCTCGTAAACCTAATCGCTTTTTCTACATAAACACAGCATGATTACTCTCTGAAAATGCTTTTCCTTTATTTTTAAAGTAGGCTCAGATTTCAACTATAGATCGTATTATTATAAACTTTCTTGGAAAAATGTATTTTATGTAAACCATGTTTGCTATTAATTCATTTAGGGCTAAAATACGTTCATTGTCTTCCAATCGAGTCGAGTTGACATTGGAAGCCTGCCACACCCGGACTGTTAAACCAACGCATTAGCACGTCAAAGCCCATTGAGGGTATTGAGCCAGTATTGGCTTTAGTATTCCCCCCCTCTCCCCTCAATTCAATTCAATTCAAGGTGTTTTATTTGCATGACAGATGGGTACAAGCAGTGTTGGGTATGTATATTGTAACGCTTACGGCAGACAGGCACTGTGTAACAGCCGGCGCACCAGAGCAGCGCACCGAGGGAGCGTCTGCATTTATAACTTGGTTTTTAAAATTAGTCAAGCAATATGAAGCATCTTCTTTTACTTTTGAGTCCCTTAAATACATTGAACACAGCTTTCTCACCACTTAAGATTGCTCTTGATACCATCCTTACACAAAGCAGAAGGGAGATTTTAGTGCCTGAGCATAAAAAGAATAGGAGCATACTGCAACGCGTGTGAAGTCCATAAACGATATTAATTTTGGAACTTAAACGTTCAGTATATGGCTGGTCTCGGTACTTTAAAGAAAACATACACACCAGTATTCCATTTCTCCCTAAACATTTTAAGCATCGAAGTCTTTAAGTAACGCGATACCGGAGTCAACAAGCATACTTTTAGAATTTGATTAAAAGGGAATATAATATGGAATCGCGTATCTCAAGAAATTAATATGCAATAACTGAGTCAAGGGACTCAGAGGATCCAAGGCTAGACTGAGTATAATAGGCTTCGGGCTTCTATTGTGACATCTACTGTAAATTACAGAAATGTTAAAAGTAAACAAAATAAAGTAACTAAAATGTGGTCTAAAATCACCCCTTTAGACACCCCTTTTACTTCACTGGTGTCAGATATGAAAGGCAATAGTCTCCCGTTCTGTCTGCTGTGTGTTGCAGCAGAGGGACTCCCTGCCGCTGAAAGGGGCAGAGTAACTTGCATGCCCTCTAGTACAGTTTACACATGCACGACTTTAAAAGCTAGCAAGACAGGTTTCGATTCACATTAGCTGGCGAGCCTTGTTAAAAAAACGAATGATAATGTAACATGCCACTGTTCATGAACAAAGTTATACTGAGATTTCCTAAGATACGCGATTAAAAAATAAATAAATAAAAATTTGAATCTCCCGCGGAACACATTCCATAAGAATCAGTGGTTTTACAGTATATATCGCCTTTAAAGGTGGCTTCTCAAAACGCTTTACGGGATAAAAACAACCAGAACAGCAGCAACAACAATATTGTATTTCGTTGCACTTTGAAAACCAAGTAATAACTTAACTATACAGTACGTGCAAACGTTTCGTATGTTGCTGTCGTGAATGTCTGCGTACCCATAAGTATCTTATTTGCCTTGAGTCTGTCTACAGTATCTCTGTCCCACTACCCCCATCTCTCCCTCAATTCAATTCAAGGTGTTTTATTTGCATGACAGATGGGTACAATTCTTGTTGGGAATGTATACTTTGATATTTACACCCGGCGCGGCACCGAGGGAGCGTCTGCATTTATAACTTGGTTTTTAAAATTAGTCACGCAATATGAAGCATCTTCTTTTACTTCTGAGTCCCTTAAATACATTGAACACAGCTTTCTCACCATCCTTACACAAAGCAGAAACTGTCCGATGACTCACAGTACAAGTGGAAAGATTACAGATTTTAATCGTCTTTAATTTTGTCTTTAATTTTGCCTGTGGAGTGTATCTTATTAAGCTCTAAATTGCATTTTGAGCGCGGTTTTTTACTTTTTTTTAATTGCATTTTGGGCGCGGACAGCACATACAAGGGTTAATGAACTGCGCCAAGAAATTTAAAATAGTATTCTTTAGGTGTGAGGGTAGGAGTGGACCGCAGCAGGCATAATCAGCAAACCAGGAAAACAAAGAACAGGACAGGTGAGATGTGTATCCAGAAAGCGAGTGATCAGAAAAAGGAAATGGAAAACGCAGAAAAAGAAAACGCTTTACAGGATAAAAACAATAACAACAGTAGTGGCTGGGCAAACGATTTTTTTTATCGAAATACAAATTGAGATACTGTACTGTATAATGATGTGCATGAACAAAGGTATACTGCAATTTTCCTTAGATACGCGATTAATGCTTCGTAGGAGGAGGCGGTCTTTTCCTCTTGTCTAACAGTTTGTCCACAAACAAAACATTCCTGTTAGACAAAAGGAATTGAAAAAAACAAATTTTGTCAATGAAAACCGGTGTGTGTGTCTCTCCCTGCTGGATGTTCCTCTCACAAACTGCTGAATGAATAAAATAATTTTATTGAAAATGCGTTTGCGATTGTCTGGTATTTAATCTGGTCCCTTTTAACTGTTTTTCGATCTACTGTATTGCTTTGAGATGCCACTTTTAAAGGCGATATGTAAAATAAAGTTTTTTTTATTATTGTTATAGAGAAACATGATCAGATTTTCCCTGGTTCAGAAAAAAGATCTAAAGTGCCACACATAACTTTCTTAATTCGATGTATTTAAAGCAGTGAACTACTGTAGGTGTCACATAACATTCAGAAATACAATCACGTATTTGACAAATAAAAACGATTATAATCTAATCCTTCCACGTTTGATCCCAAAATCCCAAGAAATATAAATCTTGACGGGTAGAAAGCTATGCTGAAAGTTTATTAAGATGCTTAGAAGACAAAGATACTGTATCAATTTATGTTGCATTAGCCTGATTATGATTAAAAAACACATATAATTAAACACGCGTTTGCGATTTAAATCAGAACACGATTTAAATCAATATCGATTCCATATTATATTAGCAGAAAAGCTTAAAACTACCACTTTTTCACACGCTATTTCACATGCTAGTTAAATACTTCGATGCTTAAAATCGTTAGGGAGAAATGGAATACCGGTGTGTATTTTTCCTTTAAAGTGCCGAATCCTGGAATCTGACTGGCTGACACCCCTCTGAAGTGGTTCCATAAAATCTGGTATACGGAAAAGAAAGCGTTGATAAATACAAGTGTCTTTTAATACACTCTTTGCTGTGCTCTTGAGGCATGACTTTTTGCATGACTCCAAGGCATGACTTTTTTATGTATAAACATCAGTATTTACTGCTATTAATTACTGTACGATTTATAGTTGAAATCTGAGCCTAGATATAAAGTTAGATATAAAGTTAAAATCTTGACAAAGCAATGTAGGAAATACAGAGAAAATAAATTCTTTCTGACATCTAAAATCAGTTTCGATCAAGGTCTCTAAAACGAACAAGAAAAAGAAGATTTTCGGAGGGCAATTACGCTGTGTTTATATAGAATAAGTGATTTATGAGCAATCTAATTTCTTGTTCGTTTAAAACAGTGAAATGTCAGCTGTAAAAGATCGCACCAGAAACAGCACTCACTCTGCCTGTCATAGACGTTCAGGAAAGGCTGAATGAAGTCATGTCAAGTACAATAATTCGGAGAACAATAATACCAGTTGTAGGACAGTATATAAGGAGGATAAGGATTTTGAAGTTGACTCGAAATCTGATAGGTAACCAGTGCAAGGACTTGAAAACAGGTGTAATGCATCCCTGATAGGATTCTTGCTGTCATATTCTGAACATATTGAAGATTGCTCAGTGTGGATTTAATTTCCCCAGTGAACAGGATGTGCATTTATTAATTCTAGAAAAAAAGCCTTTCTTGATTTCTCTAGTTCTTAGTTTCTCTAGTTCCCTTTAAAATAAACTATTATTCCACAATGCAGAGTATTACATGGCCAGTATTTACACATGATATTTGTGATTTAAAGAAATTAACACAAGCAGCTTTTGGAGATTTAAGTGTTGGCTGAGTTATTGCAGGATAAAAGACTAGAGATGTTGGCAAGAAGAAGATAGTTTGGGGAAAGCTGAGGAATACACTTATAACAAGAACACTTCCTAATGGGGTTAGGCATACTTTTGATGAAGATGATGAAGTTAACAGACTATATGTTTACATAGATACTGAAATAAGGATTGTATTTTAGATTATGTGTAGTTGCTGGCATTGAACTGTGTGTTGGATGCACATGAATTGAAGGAATGGGCAAACATAGCTGATGCGGATCCACAGAGCCAGCATATTAAGATGTTTATAATTAGAGGCAATTTGTTTAAATAACTAGGTATGGATACTGATGTGCAAGAGAGGTGGAAAGGCTGTTTCCTTAAGCCAGCAGTAAAAAATATTTTATTCTCAGTGAGATGCTGCCATTTCATAGTGGGTTTCTAACACTGTGTATAGTTCCATCCACACAGTGCCTTTACTTCCATTTCTAATCTCTTTATCCAGTACAGAGGATTTGGAGCCTATCCCAGTAAGCAACGGACACAAGGCAGAATACACCCTGGACATAGCGCCAGTCCATCACAGGACAGACAGACACAAACACACACAGACCAGGGCCAGGTTTCCCATAAACTAATTAACTTACCAGTATGTTTTGGAGTGCGAGAGGGAGTCATATCACACATATGGAGAAAAACCATGTAACCCAGAGAGAACATGTAAACCCCACACACACAGGATGGCAGGAATTGAACCTAGGACCCCAGTGCTGCAAGATAGCAATGCTAACCACTTTGCCACCATTATAAATGGATGGATATCTTAGTTATCTTTCTAGTTCACAGGTTTGCATGCATAATTTAATTTTGAAAGCCACTGAGACATCAGGTACTACTGTTGTATTTATGAAAAAGAAACAAAACAAAAAACATACTAACAACTGTGCCATCCTACGCCTTAGCTAATACATTTTATTATTCATAAACAGTTAACATTGTTAGCAAAATATTTTGAATTATATTTAACCCTATTTTTTCTTTAGTTTTGTATTTAACTTATTATATGATAGTCAGACTTAATGTATATTTGAACAATGAAAATATATTTTTACAAGATTTTACATTAAGCACTTAAAATTAATATGGTTAATAATAGTAAACTGTAACATGCTGTAACAAGATCGGTTAAACAGCGAAGAAAATGCTTTCAGAGAAAATGTTTCAGGTGTGAAGAACATAGATCTCCAATGCAATTTCAACCAAACCTGTTCCCACACACCCTGCCCCCACTACCATTAGAATATACACAAAGCACTCAAATCTTTCGAGCTAATGATCAGGTGACCCGAGAGAGAGCGAGAGAAACACCAAGGGGTATCACCAAGGGTATTAATAATACGATCTATAGTTGAAATCTGAGCCTAAATAAAAAGAAAAAGCAAGTGATTAGGTTTATGAGCAATCTAATTACTTATTCGTTTAAAACGCTATATAAAATAAAGTTTATTATTAATTTGCTGCACAGAGCGGTGAATATTGTTATGCATAAGACAAAGATAACGATCCTGATCAGTTTAGAAATCTGTGTACGCTGTAAGGTTTTTACTTCTTAAACTTTTAAAGTACACGTTTTGAATAGAAAGAAATCCTCTTCCTGTTACAGTATGTATAGCAAACTAGCACGTCTTTTTTCTCCAATCAGAGGGGTGTCAGATGGTGTCAGCCAATCACCATTCTGCGTTGGGTAGCAACGGGTGACTGTTCTCAGGCGGAAGATGTAAACAGCTTAATGTTCGTGTTAAATAATTTTTTAAAATTCAATTAAACGGGCACAATTAAGACATTAAATATACATATACATACTGTATACAGTACAGTTTGCATACGGTAATATGTTACGCGATTAAAAAATAAATAAATAAAACTGGAAGGTTCAGCACCAGCTGGATTCGAGCACACACCCTGCCCGTTGGCAGGCACGCACCTAGACCAGTCGGCTACAGTCAGCTCGCATGAGCAGGCAGGCGAAACAGCCCTACACAGCCCTGCCGCAGTACATGGATATAATCATACCGTTATTAAATTCTTGAGATACGCGATTCCATATTATATTCCCTTTTAATCAAATTCTAAAAGTATGCTTGTTGACTCCGGTATCACGTTAGTTAAAGACTTCGAAGCTTACAATGTTTAGGGAGAAATGGAATACCGGTGTGTATTTTTCCTTGTGATATTTTAAGCTCTAGTTGAATGATAGGTGTCGCATTTTAAATCATTTTCGTAGTTAGAAATTATGAAACGCCCTGTTAAAAGCAAGGAAGTTTTTATGCCCGTTGAAGTAAAACAAAATGCCTGACAAAGTATGGCTTGGACAGATTCCAAGTGCTTGTACAAATGTGCTAAAGAAATTATACTTTGAGTATACAGCTTGTCCAAAGTCATCCATTATTAATACTATTAGTAATATCTCCGGTAAAGGCTTTGATGCATAAATATTTCTGATAAAGGTAGGTTGTGTACTTTTGTCCAACTGAGCAATCTTGCTTTCATAAAATATACCAACATTTTAATGACTGAAGATTAACATGCTGTAATACACTGTTCAAAATTAAAGGCTCAAATGCTGTACATGAGAGGTTAAGCTCCCCCTGGCGGTTTTACAAGGTGACGCCGGATAGTTTCCGGCAGAGCGTCAAATGACGCGCGATTAACACGTCACACTGCGTGACACTGCGAGATGCCGCGCCACGCCCACCGGGGTATGCCGCAAAATAACGCACGCATTTTGAATGGCTGCATCTGTAAGTCACAGACAGGGAAACATTAAACAAAACATTGCTTGAACCTTCTCATATCTTCGGTACTGCCATTACTCTATAATTCTAATACATGGATCAATATATTCTATTTCATCAGTTTAGACAAATAACTTCATACATAATACATTTCTTGAAATAACATGGTGTATTTAAGTATTCTCCAAAATTACTGATATAATGGTGTTTCGGTACATTGTGTGTTGGACAGGGTATATTTTGAATCAAACTTTCAATTATGATGAATATTTGATATTTGGTGTCGAATAATTTGATTTAGAGTCATTTTGTGTGATTGTGCAAAAAATACAATTGATTGTCTAGAGCTAGAGAATATTGCAAAAACAGTACAATCCATTGTTTGTAATACTTAAAAAATTCTAAATCTGATGTTGACTTTGAACATACTGTACCACGCGGAGGTGATCGAGCTAATACATACTTGAATGACATCTTCTTCATTACAGAAAAACAGACTCTGATTAAGGATGACACAAATGAAATACCTCCTCCACAAAAACACCATCTTTATACAAAAGTAATGTTCACATTAGTGCTTAAAATAAACATTGAACATTCTTTTCTAGAATTACACTTTTGTGCTCAGAGCGCATTCCATTCAGATCAAAAAGTGAGGTCACCATTGGTGGGCTCTTGCAGTTCACTCCTGATATAAACCAGGTTCAAACTGGTGAAGACTGGACTATACGACTACCTGTGCTCAGAGCAACTACCCTTTATGTCTGACCCTCTCAGGAGGCCACACTCCAGCTTTCATGATTCACTGTTATGGCTTGCATATACTGTACTGTAGAAGCGAAATACCCTAGAAGATTAGCATAACTTTATAACAGTGCCCTGAAGAGGAAAAAATAGAGAAATACAAATTAAATAAAATAATGGGCTCTATCATATATTTTAGAAGCAAATATTTATTTAATCCGAGTGCTGATGGCTTCAGTTAAGCACAACTTGTCTTCTATCATTTTGGTTTAAGTGAGCAGCAGAGTATTTTGGATTTGTGCCTTATTTAGTGTATATTTCCAGCCATCACCATGTGGTCTGGTCAATTCATGAAAGGCAATTATTAAACAACCAGCACAGAAGGGCATAACTTCAATTAGGGAAATGGCCTGATGCTCAAGGGGCCTCCCTGTGGTACACACTAATATGAAGAAAAATGGAAGGACTCAGACTTCTAAATACAGGGTCAAATCTTGATCACAATCCCGTGAAGTTCAATGCAACGTTTCCTTGCTTCGTTGACTGATTTGCATCTAATTTGTGAAACCATAAACTTGTACGGCATTACAACTGAAATTGAAGTGGGGGGGGGGGGGGGGGGTATAGATTAGAATTTAATTCTGTTGTGTGGGTATGTGCCACGTGCAGGAAATATATTACGTCTGCAGTATATTCATTGCTACAGCACAAGTAAAAAAGGGTAAACCGACTATCGTAATTTTTGCCAGGAAAAATAGACCTGTTCAGCAAAACTACACACACGACAGAAAATTTGCATTAAGCTTTTTTTTCTGTGTGGATTTTTTGTATATCTTGGTCAACTATTTCCAATGCTCAGTGTGATGTTAATGGGGAATCTGATGAAATGCCCCTGGAATACTGCCCTTTAACAAGGGAAATACTGCAGATGCTTTCAATCTGTTTTGATGGACTGTAAAACCTCAATTTCCTTAACAGTATGGGTGCACTTAATATACACACAATGGACATTCTGGGAACAATAAAAGTATAAAACAGCAGGGTAGACATAGTAAGAGATGCCTATTGAATTACCTTTGCTTACTATAAAATTACCAAATTTAATGCAGCCATTTTGATTCGGTGTTTTGAACTGGAGTTTTGCATGAGAAAGCAATTTCCTCAGTTATTTCTGAAGAGGCTGTACTGTACTGTATGTCCTGTAATTTTGTAATTGCAATTGAATCTAAGAAAAGCACAAAAGTGTATTTTTATTAAAACTCAAGTTGTTGGATATGGATTCCCCCCCAGTGCCCTTCTTCTATACATTGTACTGTACAGTATCTAAGAGGTCTAACACTCTACGGGAATCTGTTACTTTTGACACTTTTCAGCTTCATCACTGAGGCCTTGTTTTTCCTTGTCAAACGTAAAGTGTTGATCAGGGATGCTGTGAAGTGTTCACATAATTTTGCCCTCTTGAGGTGCTGTAAATACTACTGAAAGTGTTCCACATCTTGACACCTGAGTCCTTAGATCATAAATTTTCCTTTCATTCATTACTTTAAAGGCTATGAGACTGAGATGATGTGTTTGATCTTAGACATCTGATGGCTTGACAACGCCAAAGGTGCTTTTAATTTTGGGTTGTGAGCAAAGCACATATTGCTTAAGAAGGAACATTACCTTTAAGTGAGCAGCCACTGAGTACCCTAGGATCCTGTAAATATCACTTACTGTACCTACACTATACTGTATATTACATAATGTCATAGATGACAACAAACCTGAAAAATTCAGTGTAAATGGCTCCAGTTCCCTCAAAAAACCTTGATTGCTGCATTACTGAACAAAATGAGTGAGAGAACAAAAGGACTGAATCTCTTCAACTTAACCAAAAAAAGAATGAATTTTATATTAATTTTTAAAGTATTCAACATCATGAAAGAGGGCTGAAAATCACACAAAAATAATCACAGAGATCAGTCAGAGGACATACATGGAAGTTTAAGTGCAAGCAATTTTCTACCTGACAATAGGTGACACTGTTACTTTTAAAGATTTCTGTGTAAATTGCATGTACTTTAACTGAGTTGTCAATGTTTCTGAAAGATACGTTCAGAAACATCCTGACAGTGTTTTTGGATCACTCTTGATGATGAATCTGTTTGGCCAGCCCCTGCTTTTTTTTTACTTTTTACGCATAGCTCATTCTAAAGTAGAAAACAATGAAGCCTATTATCTTTCATGTGCATCTCAGAAAACTTTAAAGAAATACTTCATAAATCTTCTGCTTCTGGGTAGAATACTAACCATGCATAACAAAGAATTGCAAGTTTGGAACAGTTTTTTACAGATTTGACCTCCATATGACAATTCTGACAGATACAAAGGTCAATTATTACAGTCACTTACAAAGACCCCCAATTCTACCAATTCCCAGAAGCAAATCAATGTGTAGTACTGGGAAAAAGGATTTGTGACAGACCATAGCCTTCAGCAACATGGCTACAAAAATGTCTGTGCAAATACTATATGGCAAATACTGTTCAGTGCAGGAAGCTTTATTGCAGAGATTTTGCAGGTCGTAAAACACAAGGACTCTCAAACAACTTCTACAGATTGTTACCAAACTCAACCACCACTTAAGACTGTAAAACCAAATACACCACTAATTACCCCCAGGTGAGAAAGTCTAACTTTTTAACCCATCCAATCGAATTAATTAACAAATTACCACCCAGTGTGCCTAATTACAGGCGACAGAGGCAGACTGAGCAGGCCTCAGTTTGGCCTGCTACCAGATTGTTCAGTGGATACCTAAAAGGTGCACATTGTACTCAACATTTACTGAATATGTCTCTAGTATACAACTCACTAATAATCGAATTTACAGAAATGTCAAGTTATTGACTAAAAAGTATTTTTTCAATGTAATACTTGCCAAAATAAGACTGCAGAAGAACATAAATGAGAAAATAAAGCATTCCACACTTCGTAGTTGCCTTTAGCTACCCTTTTAGTGCTTTGTACAGTATATATCAGAATGTAGTCCTTAGTAAAGATAATCCCACTGTTTTTTTTTCCCAAATACTTCTAGGCTTTAATTGGCACAAGAACAGTGTTTGTCAGGAAAGCTTGATTGGGACAACTATTGATTTGTCTTTGAAGTTCTAAAAATCTAAACCCTGGTTTTCCCATTGAACATATACTGTTAAAGTAGTTGAATATTCCATTAAAAAAGCACACAGACATCTGCTTGTGATCACATCCTGTACTTTTAAAGCACAACATGCATTCTTAAGGACCAGTGGGGCTGATTAAAAGCTGCTTTATATCCATTGTGCTGCTGTAGAAGGCTTTATTTATTTTAAGCAATTTTAAAAGCCAACACTCATCAGAACAGAAATTAGAGTTACATATCTTAAAATAGATCCCAAACTCAAGTGGAAAACTAAATACTGTTACATTTCTCTTACCTTGAAAGAGATATACACTACAGTAGTTCTAATGCAGAAACATCTTCCTTCCTAACTACTCTTTAAGTAGGGAACATTTCAGTTCTTTTTAAAGCCTCTATTCTTCTGCATCATTAGGTTTAATGTCAGAGCTGTCACATCTGTGGAGTCGTTAAGTTATGCACTGGATCCTAGGAATGTGTTATGGTCTTTAGTAAGTTAAGATTTGAGCGGAGGATAGTTATATACTGTATAATGTATATACTCTTTACAAAGACTAATTCTGGCAGTAAGCGACAAACACTAAAACATTTGAAAGTATCAAAATAATTCAAAGCAATGGATTAACTGCAAAAGATTTTGTGTTTAAAACACTGGTGTTGCATAGTGTTACTGCACTTTTCGTTTGTTTTAAAAAATGACAAAAGGGAGTTACGTTTTATATGAAGGAAGTGGTGTCGAACAAGAAGCATACAATAGAGACTGAGTTTGCATGCAAGAGGATGGGTTATCAGGGAATTGGAGTGCCTAAAAAAAGAAAGAAAGAGACACTTTTGAATCCCAAAACCTTTTGATCCAAAGTATACAAATCCAATCATTGGCAATTGGAATCAAGCACTAGGTACTAGGATCTCAACAACTTTAAAATCTTGGATTTTTCAATCATATCTGTATGTTACCCATCAGTACACATACAGTACATACGTGGACACAAACAGAAAAAGCAGAATGTGTCAGGACATCAGGAAAATCTTATTACAACTAGATTTCAAAGTGTCCCAGATGTCCATTGTACTTGCTAATGATAATATTTTAGAAATCATATGAATTATGTATACTGTATCTGCTGGTAGCGATCACAGTGGATATGTGCTTTATCCAAAGTGGTTTAATGAGCAGGGAATACAGAACAGGTAGCGCTTCAGAGCTAACAAGGTTATTATCTCTCAGTGAGGATGAGAAATCCACAAAACTTTGATGTGGCTTTTTAGGACTTCCATTTTCTATTATTACAAATATAAAAATTCTATCAATTATTTAGGAGAACAATGCACAGTATAATCAGACAGTAAAACCATTTTAAAATTCACAAGTGTTGAATTTCGAATGAATACATTTTAATGTCTTAGCAAATTGATATGAAGCAAGAAATAATATCTGAAAGAAGATGCCTATCCTACATGCAGTATGAGAATTGACCTTAGGTTTGTAAAATTTGTCAGTGCACAGAAGATTATTTAAACGTACTGGCTGTTTTCTGCTCTGTGGAGTCAGTTATGTCCTATTCTCTTACTCCCTTAGTAAAACATATTGATTATCAAAAGAAACTTAGCATTCTATTTCTGCTTGTATGCTTTTAAAGAAAAAGAAGTACATAGATATTGATTTTTTTTATAATTAATGGATCTTTCATGACTGATGTGATACATTCAGATGATTTTGACTGTTGCATAAGCACTACATTAAATCACCTGATTAGTGAGAGAGTTGATTGGGCCCAGGTGATGTCATTTAAGCTGTTGAAGGTCAAGCCTGGTGAAAGTCCAGATAGAAATACACAAGGGGATAACATTATGTCTCATTTACCACCAATAACTATGTGCTATTGGTATGCTGGAGGCTGAAATAAATATTCTCACGTGGTCTCACTAGTAGTGGAGCAACGTTCATTTTAGGGAGGATTCAAGGTTTTGTGTAGAGCTCTCTAATGGATGTCAGAGAGTGTGGTGCAGACATTCACAATGATATGTTAAATATTGTGCCCCCTGTTGGGGATGTCCAAGTGTGATGGACTGGACAGATCTGTCTAGTTACAACAGAGCTCAACTTGTCACTGATCAGTTATGTCCCTGGGACCCCATTTATTTCTCATCCAGCAGTTCCATCCTGATGTGACAACAGGACAATGCCCATTCTCTTGCTGTTTGTGTGTTTGTGTAAGTGGCGAATCACTGTATCTCATTCTTTTTGAAACCTGGTTGAGCTGATGACATGTGTAATTCAATCCCATATGTCATTAACCTCATCTGAAGGAAACACTACAACATTTTCAAAACCTTAGAAGTTATTTGTGCTTGGAGATGCCCAAAATGTTATGTTTCTAATATTTTGGACAGTGTTTGTACAATTTGTATTTTTCTCTAGGTTCTGTGTTTCACTCCTTTGTTTAAAAGTGAAAATGATTGGCAGTATAATCGTTGAACAGATTTAGTCTTTTTACTTGTCAGCATATACTGTATAGAATATCAATTGTTAATAACAGGCTTTGTATGCACAAAAAGATGAGGTGGATGATAATAGAGTAGAAAGAGACTTTGATTAGTATAGTTATTTGAATGGAATAAAATTGCTAGTTGACACTTCCAAATAATTTATTTTGATAAAAAATACATTGTGTGATTCATAATTAAATACCTTTTTAGAAATGAAGTTTATTTTAATGTACCTTCAGCAACATTATTTGAATGGTTTTCTAACGAATAGAGTACCTAAGAATAAATGGCCTTTGCTTCATTAAGAGTGAGAAGGAGAGTCTGTGATGTCCTCATAGGATAGTCATCCTGAGTATTTTATACTGTTAATAGGACTATATCTTTTCTAACACTCCTGCGCAAAGGTATTGTGAAGTCTTGGGCAAGATGAAAACAGAAGACTGTAAACACATCTTTTTACAAAATGAGAAATGGTTTATTTCTCCTTTTCACTTCAAGTGATTGCTCGTTTTGTGTACAGAAAAAATCAGCTTAGTGCCTGATAAGTTCAAGTTCAAAGCATTATGAAGCAACTTTTTAGGCTTTCTGTTAAACAACCAATTTTTGAAAAGTTTGGTAAAATCTATCTAGGTTATTAGTTGAAGTCAAGTAAAGTGACATGGCCCTTCAAATGACGGAATAATTTTAATATATTAATGCAGTCCTTAGTCAGAGCAAAGTGAGCCCTGATAAAGGAGTTGAAACAGTTTTAATTCATTTTCAAAATGTTATTATTTGATATACTGTACAGTATGCATCCAAGTTTTATTTGAAATTCACATGGTACAAAGTTCATATTTTTCATTGGCCTTTGTTTCCAATGTGCCTCATAAATGACAACAAAGCCCTTCCTTTTAGTTTCATCAATGATCACAGTAACAGAGAAGATGTAATTCACTTAAACTTAATAACAAAGTTCAATATCTTTTCTTAGTTTCCTTTTAAATCACTTTGCTTCCATGTATGCAACTTCTCTCTGCACTGTAAAAATAAATAAAAAGCATTTTTTCCACATCAATCGTATACTGTAATTAGTCATCTAAACTAAAACACCAAAAAATACAGCACTGTCAAATTAGGATCTTTCTGCATTGTTTTGTCTCTGTTTTTGTCTCTTGGTGGGCTTGTGCAGTGAGGGAAATGTCATGTCACATGAAACCAACAAAGCTTTCATCAGTCTCCTTTGGGTCATATTAATTATTTCAAGCACTAGCAGTATGATAACTGAAGGAAGGAAAAAAGAATATTAATAGAGGTAGAAGGGGGAATATGCTGTAAAACTTTCTGAATGTGAACTTTGTGAATATCCTGACAGAGTGCAACATGAGAAAGGAAAGATACATTAATTGGATATGATGCCTTTTCTTCACAAAAGTACTTAGTGTTCAGAAGGCCTGCAGTTGGTTATATCATTTAAGTATTGGTAAACTACCATTTTTCCTGAGTATTCCTTATTATTATATCATTAAATGATCAAGGCTTTTATTAGCAAATTTCCTACAAGTAAGACAGTTACATAAGTAAGAACGCAGAAAATAAATAATCCACCTTGGGATTTGGTAATACCAAAATGTGTTTTTGTCATAGAATTTGTTTTAAACTGTCATGGGAAAAACGTTTCTAGATTATGACTCCTGGAAATTTCTGATACGAGAAAGCATTACTGGATTTCTATCTCCTAAGTAAACATGCCATTTTATAAGCATTAAATAATGATAATTACATTCCAATTAGTAGTTTCCAGTAATTCAGAAATGAAATAGGAAGAAAACTAATTTTATTTAGTTCAAGACTGTTCTAAAAATATTGCGTTGCATTTTTAAATGTTTATTTAATAAGCAGTACAGATGTTAAAGCAGGAAATGTTTTGAAGACTAATAAGACAAATCTCAAGCAGATTTCCTGTACTTGAGAAAAAGAAAATGTGGAATTGTTTAAATTTAATGTTAAACATCCTTGCTTGATTTTAATACTTTCTGTTTGCTATTAAGAATAAAGAGGACACAGCTGAAAAACTGACAAGGGGTCTATTAAAACGTTAGGACAGAAACTGTGCTTCTAAACAGAAGCAAAACTTAAAACAATTCAAGGATATACACACAGTCATGTATGCATTTCTAAATTTAATATAACAATAAAGTAAAGTAGATCTCTTAAACAGATTGAAATAGTTCACCCAGAATTACATTGTGGTTTTGCTGTGACAAGAGTTACTGACCTCATGAGCCTGAGTTTATTTATATATTTTGTCTTTCTTACTGTTTCACTGTAAATTTGTTACATAAAATTAAATTAGTATTTTGTTTGACTGTTTTAGAATTTTGCCTAAATTGCTTTCAACAGTTACTTTAACTCACACCTTTATTGATGTATACTTATAGTACAATGCGTACACAGGTATGCTGCATCTACAACAGTTTATTGTCACAACATTCTGATGCTTTGAACTCTGCCCAGTAAATATGCCTTCATGGATTATATTATTTTTATCCAAGTGCTATTAATATAACCTTAAAAACCATTCAGATAGCATGACCTTATCTGCAATTATGGCATAATTACTGTAGGTTTGAGACCTTAAATCAAACTGATTGAGCTCAATTCACACTTCAAAACAGAATTACTTCTGCAGGTATGTGTGTATAAAGTCAAGGTATACCATAGGGAAGAATAAAGTCAATCCTTCAAATTACCTTCTAAGAACCCTTTTTGTGAGACAGCAGGACGGGTGTTCAGGTGTTCTGTGACCTGAGTCCTTGGCAATTCACACTTCTGAATGCTCAGAGTTTTGAGAACCCAGAGAGCAGTCAGAAATATGTTATTGAACCACATTGCCTCGAATGTCACATTATCCAGTGCGACTGTTAGAAGGCTGCCCAGCTTGGTACTGTGCATAAGAATTGTGTGAACATGGGCTCTCAATTAATTTTTCTTCTTGTTATGTAAAGGGCCTGTTATGAAAAATGTAATTATATATTTTT
This sequence comes from Atractosteus spatula, assembly GCF_055471065.1. Lineage (NCBI taxonomy): Eukaryota > Metazoa > Chordata > Actinopteri > Semionotiformes > Lepisosteidae > Atractosteus > Atractosteus spatula. The sequence continues at coordinate 9,289,404 of NC_142721.1, read as the reverse complement.
TCCTAATCAAACTGCAAAACATGATTCAGTCTTATTCTGCTTGGATAACCAGGGCTTGCTATGATACATTCCGACTCCATTCAGACTGTACAAAATGTTCCAATGTGAAATGCCAGGTTGGCAATATGTGTAACGATATGTTGTACAGGAAAATCTCATAAAACCTGCTAGCTCTATAAAAACCTTGCATGAACTGTTTGCATATATTTGAGGTGTTTTGAAGGGAAAGCATAACACATTAACTGACTTCACAAGACAAGAGGCACAATAGCAGTTTCTAGGCAGACAACTTGTTTATCCATGAAATAGCTAAAAGAAACAGGCAGCAGAAATGTTTGGAAAAAGAGACAGTTTTTCTGTCTGTCCAAAGAGTTGTGCAGTTATTATAATGACAACCAACAGACATGGTACCAACCAGACACTATTATTACAAATTGCAATAGAGCAAAAAAAATACTGCTTCTGTTAACACTGCTAGGACATTGTTTGTGTTGTTGGTCATTATTTTCCTGTTTTCCCCAACTGTTTCCATTTTCTTTGAAAATTGCATTAAAATACACAATTCTATTGAAGCCAGAGAACTCAAAATGCTTTCTTATGAATATTACCACAATCAGATATTTTAATATACTAAAGAAGATATATGTAGATCCCAACCGAGAGAAAATGTGAATTTATAGTAATGTAATATTGTGTGGTTTGAAATTCCTTTCTATAATCGCCCTCTGCGCATCTCACAGTGAGGCCGAGGTCAACTAAGTTAAGACAAGAGCAGTTCTTGATAAATAAGGCCCCAGGGGATGATAGCATGGACATATTAGTGTGCAAAACCTAGAGACAAGATCAGAGCATTGAGAGCTGACAGTGAAAATATTTTGTAATTCCTTTTACAGACGGTCTTAAACTATCACAGCTTTGGAACACAGCCACAGGATTCTTTTCCTCCACAAATCTTCTGCTTGCTGGCCCTATTGTTCAAGCTGGATTCAGCCCTCAGCTAACGGCTGTATTGTTTGAAAATGTGTTCCAACCGTTTAATGGGGACAATTGCTTAATTTCAACCAGCTGGCAGTTTCCTGGTTGCCTGTCAAATCAGCTTTAGAAGTTTCACAGAGATTTTCCCCATTTATTAAAAACAATTCTAATGCCTCTCTTGGCGCAGAAGGCTGTCCCCCCCCCCCTTCGGAAAAAAAGGTCCTACAATAAAAGCAGGAAACATCATATTCATAGTGTACGCTGGTTCTAGCTACAGTAAAATAAAGATTTTCTTGATTGAAATCAAGTTGTTTCATGGGATTGCACCTTCTTTTTAAAGAGTAGAATGGGTTCAATCAGATCCAATCAAACATTTTTTGACAAGAAGTTGGAATGTGGAATACCTGGGGAAACTGGTAATATTCAATCAGAGTGTATTAATTCAAAATCAAGCATATTGTCAATATAAAAAGAGACGTATAAAAGGTTTAATGACAGAAGTGGAAACACTGGCAGATCTACCTAGAGAAAGCATTTAATATTTACAAGGTGATCACTGGTATTGAGGAATCAAGTTAAAAGTGCAATATACTGCATAAAGGCAGATGTGTTCCAGGGATGCTATACAGTTTAAATAATGTATATTCTTCTTCGTCTAAATGAAATAGCAATTCTTTAAAATTAATAAATTAAGCAATGTTTACAAATGGTCTTTGAAAACTTGTATAGAGATGTATAGAGAGATGTTTTATACTGTATATATTGACACTTTTGCTGTGTGTGTTTTTTTCTCAGAAACATTCAGTAGTTAGTACAGTTGCAGGTCACATTTCTAGCATTCTTCCATAATTCCTGTATGGAGCTCTTTCCTGCAGTCCTAAAAGCAGGCAATAAAGCTGTGTGGTCTCAGGCTGGGTGGTTCATGGTCAGTTGTAATCTGAGAAATACTGAGAATCTCAGACACCTTGACAGGGATTAGTATTCATTTTATATCAGTGTCATGTATTTTAGATTTATAATTCAATGCATAACAGAGATACCATATTTCTTCCAATATCTACTAGCATGAATAACTGATTCTTAAGTGGCTCCACATCTTACTCATCTCTGATCACTATCTGTTTCTATGTCTGTTGAAACATTGGAAATCTGTGGGGTGGGAGTGCATACTCAGCAAGATGTAAACTCAGTGAAATAAGTATGAAAAATAAGAAACTCCACTCCACTTCGACAATTAAATTCTACAACTACAATCACTGCTGCTAATTTAGCTAAAAAGTATTTGTACAAATAATATACAAACTACATGCAGTCAACAAGCAATCACTATTGAAAAGGTGCGCCTGTGGACACCATCACTAGCTGATCTGCAATATTTGAAATAATAGAAGTACTGTACCATTTCTTTTTCATGTTTGAAGTGTTCATCCTGGAAATTCAGGGTCCCCCAGCATTTAATCCACTTATTGCATTAAATACAATTTGCTTTGCTCTGGTAAACCACTGGGTAATTCCTGTCTTGTACTTTCCCTGTGCCGATCAAAGCACTGCAGGGGTTTCTCGTGCTTGAGGATTGTACGGACTCATCCTCACCATATCTTTTTTGTTAGGTTTTCTACTCAATAAGAAAGGAAGGGGAACACAAAACATTGCAATACCTCAGAAACGTTGCAGAACATAAGCCAACTCACAATGCAAGGTGTTGGAAGCACAAAGCTTTTCAACCCTGAGCTAAAACTCTTGAAGGGTGGAAAGAATAAGACTAATGGTCTTCAAATCTGTCCCTGGAGTGGCCAAATTGGTCAGGTTTTTTAAATCGCCATTAAGTCATCAGTTTCTAAAGCCCTAAAAAATTAACTTACTAGTTCAACATGTGATGTTTTAAATTAAGTAATTCAGAAATCATTTGGAACAAACATCAGAATATCCTCTAGCCCTCAAGGACCAGAGTTCCTAAATTTGAACAAATTACATGCTTAATTTATCAATAGCTTTCAAATATTCCTAATCTACAAAAAATAGGTAATGTTTTACATAATTCTCTCCAACCGTGGTCCTGGAGTACCACAATCCACTGAATTATATGATTATTTATATACGATTTTTTTTTATAGTTGTCACTAGAGTTGTCAAGGTTGATAACCTTCAGTTCTTCAGTTTGTACTCTGTATTTCCCCATGAGGACATGGCACTCTTGTGTCATAGTATTTTGCTTCTGTGTTAAGCCTCCTTTAATACCCAGTAACAATCAATAACAATCAGTAACAATCGGTAATTTCCAGACACTTCTAGAAATGTTCTGAGGCACAGTGAAACTATCAGATGACTGAAAAACATTAGCTGATTACAAGCACAGTATTCAGAATTTATTGTGAACATTTCTTACAAAGTATGAATATATTTAAACTGTACTGTATTTACAAGTATATTTTTTCAGTCATGCTGTTGGCATTCATGTAAGAGTTGGCACTCTATTTCAAACATTTTATCTAATTTTAATTTTAAAAATTAAAATGAACAGCTTTATGTACTGTACACCTGCATTTCTTTGCTAAATAAACATTTAGTTACAGTTCACCAAGGACACAAATACATTTGGAGGTTAAGGGAGTTCTGTGAATTCCAAATTTGTGTTTAGGTCACTGTAAATTTGAATGTGATAACTAATATTTTGCATGTTGATGTGTTTAATGCAAGCAAAACTGTGCAATCCCTCATACACTGTGCATTTTAACTATTTTTTAAAACTGTTAAGTTCCCCTTAATTAGGATTCAGCAAAAAGGGCACTGCTTTCCCCTGCACAACTCTTAAAATCTTCATAAAATACAACCCTGTAAATACAATAAACCTGCATTATGTGTGGAGTTTCTTTTATTCATGAGGTTTCCTTCAAAGATCTGCTTTCAATAAAGGCCTCTCTTCGGCATGTTTTCCTTATGTAAATGAGCCCTCTGTAAGGAAGGGATGCTTGACAGTAATCTGCATATAATTTGGTTAGTAGATTCTCCAAGTCATGCACAGAGAGCTCCGAAAGAGCACACATTATTCAAACTGAGGTTGAACAAAACAAACTAACACAACACACAAATTCTGAATGACAGTTTGGATTCAACATGAAAGTGCCTGTACACATTCAATGATGTGTGCATTTCTTAACAGTAAAACACTGACGTTTATTGACTGAAATTCATGCCAGATTTATTTTATGTGAACATTTTTCACTTTTTGACAATCCAAAAATCTGCGCTCTTATAGTGCTGTCACACGGAACTTTTAAGTAATTTCAGATTGTGCTGGGAAATTGTTCAGAGAGAAAATAAGATAATTTCTTTCTTATCACTGACTCATTTATTACATTTACTTAAAATATCCAAAACAAGGCCAAAAAGGTTTATATTGCCAAGAGTTGTTTTTTTTTGTACTTTATACAGTATGTATATTGGCAGCAATGTGCAGTTTCATCATAATTAAAATAACCTGTTCTAAAAATCTATTTTTATACCATGACATTTTTCTATTTTTCTTTTTTTGACATGTTTTAGTTGATATGGTTTTTATTCTGAACAAAATAGCTGAGAAGTTAGAGTAGAAACCTTGTTGGTTTATAGAGAATTGTCTGCCTGTAAGTAGCTAGATTAAAAAAAAGTCTGGTGTGATGTATAGTGTATAGGAAGTATACTGATATAGATGTATATCATCGAAGTATAGATGTAACAGAGTGTTATATTTAAAAGAGTTATAAAAGGTTATGATGTCACATTTAGCACTAAACACATAGAATAATTAGTTAAGGAAACTCCATTTGGTTCCAAATCTACAGTGTCTATGGAGATGCAACTAAAATTTGTCAAGAGCCACACTACTATCGTACATACTGTACCCTAAAAGAAAAACATCTCAGTATTTATGAGCCATTTTTTTTTTAATGAGCAAGGTTCAATGATTGATGAAGAGAAAGATGCCATCAACGAGACCTTATAATTCTTAGAACTTAGAATTCTTGGCCAGTTGGCACTGGTGGGTTGCCTCCTCTACTTAATTTCAATGTGTCTTCTACTCTTTATACTATAAAAATTTCTTTGTGCTGTATCAAATTAATGACTCTTGAAACTGGCCTACTGTTTGTCTTAATTCAGATTTATCATAATAAAAAGGTGCAATTATTTCTTTTCTGCAATAGCGCAATAGTGTTGAAATGCAACAGCAATTAGAATCAACGTGCTGGAGGTGACATAATGACATCATTAGTCTGACGGTGTGCTAACACAGGGGTCATTATTTCGTGGCTGAATGCTGATTATATTTGAATGCATTGAATTTTTAGAATATCTGTACAGTAAGGACAGTACTAAAAGTACTAAGGTGCCCTCGCTTATAAGCTTGGTGAATACATAATTACACATGATAACATATTTTATTGTTATTAATAAGTGAAACAAATCATTATAATTTGAAGCACCAGATGGTTGATTTCTTTAAACTTCACTAATTGTTTACTACATTGGGTAAAGCAAGTAATCGGTTTCTCCCCTAATGACTTAGCTATAGAATAAAGCTTAATACTGTTATGAAAAACAAAACAAAAAACACTTTCCCTAAGCCAACTTAATTCTCCACTGCATTTGCTGAGCAGATTTAAGATCACAGCTTTGGAAACAAGCACATTTGCCCTGTGCCAGTGAAATATTGCAGCTACAGCCAGTTTAAAATGAGTTATTTGGATGATAAAATTTGGCACATGTTGAGTAAACCCAATGCAAGCCTTTTAATATCTCATGACAATGAATGTTGAAACAATGCCTTATAATTAAAAACTCTTTAAAGCTTTAGTTTTATTAAAACAGACAATAGATATGTACATCAGCTTTGTAAAAATGAAGCCATTGTTGCTTAAAGTATGCCAGGATGTTGATTAGCATCAAGTTTAAACATCCCATCTGTGTCAAGAATTGATTGTGTTGTCATTGTAAAATTAAATTTGATGCTCTGCTTATGATATAATTATTGTATAAATTGTGATAAACTTTTAGCATGTTGCTTTTCTTTTGTGTCACAGAACGTGATATGTTTCTCTTTACAGAATTAAGGATGCCAAGGGAAAAAAATTAAATGGTAATGACTAATTACAGCCATATGATTATGTTAAAATCATTCATCTATCCATTTCCTAACCAATTTATCCAATACAGGGTTGCAGGGGACCCACCAATGTTTTGAAATAGTAAAAAACAACTACAATGTACTGATGACGATTATTGCTGTTGATATTTTTCTCAGAAGTGTGTGAATGTAAGATAAAGATAATTAATTTTAAAAAATCAAGGGCGCTATACTGGTGAGGCAGGTAGAGAGAAAAGGAGAAGCTCCCAGCACTCAGCAACCCTTTTTATTATCCTGTACAATGTCCTAAAATAATGTGCTGATTGTGCCAGAAAACAAAATGTAAAAACCATTTTCAACAGTCCCTACCGAATCATGGTACAGTAGTTAATTTGGATTTCGCAGGCAGCTGGAGTAATAAGATTACCTGCGTGTGGCTGGTAAGAAGCTGACAAGTTGACAGAGGGTTTGTGTGCTGTAAAATAATAAGAATACTCAGGAGAAACCATGAGTCTGTTCTTAGTTTCAAAGCCTTTTACACTTCTCTTCAGCCTTTCCTCTATCCAGCCTCCATTTCTGTGTTCCCACAGTGGGGCTTTGCAAATAGAGAACTAATGCCCTTGATTGCACAACAGATCACCGTGGATTTGGGATACTGCTACAAACTCTCATGGCATTATGTTGCACAAAAAAAGTAATATCTAGAGATCTATGAGCATCTCTGTAAGTTATTTTTAAGTGTAAACAAGGGCAGAACTAGGGCAATATAGGTCCCACTTGAGGGTGGCATTGACAGCAAAACACGATGCTGAGTTAATTGGAACAGATCAGTCACGTCAAACAGAAAGAGCTCATTTGGCAGAGCAGGCAGAGGACTGTGATGGGAGCAGGTAGACAGGTTGAAGTTGTTCTCCGTCAGTAACGGTGTCATTGGATGGGTTTCAGAGCCAGCAACATTCCATCACTGTTGTGAAACACGCTTTGGCTAATTTTTAAGTGAATGAAAGATTGGAGCATGTGACGAGAGATGACAACTCTCTATTAGGTAATACAGAAACAAGGGCTGTGGACAATGACAGCTCGAGATAAAGACAGCTGCTGAATGAAATCGGCTGTGGGCCCATTTCTAAAATCGCCAGAAATCCCACATTCTGAAACTTCAGATTAAGTTGAATGAATAATGAAGTATAGTAATTAACTTCAAGTGTAACTTCTCTTCTCTGTTTAAAAAAAATAATTCTAATAGCTAACAAAATACAAATCTTCTAATGGAATGAAAAAATGATTACTACAGTTCAGAAAAAATAATTAGCTAAGAGACTCAGCTACATCTCTTCCATGTTGTTTGCCTCCTTAGTGCCTCCCACTGTACCATGCCATACAAAATGACAGGATTGCTCTCCCTTTATTAAGAAAAAGTACCTCCCGATAGACTGGTGTAGAAAATCTTCTCTAAGTGTTTAATCTGTTGTATATCGTGGCTTACAGCAGTCACAAGTTGCTGCATGCACCCTATAATAATGTGTATACTATATTTTAGCTGTGAGCTCTAGGAAATAAAATGAGAAATAATGCAATAAGAAATAAGTTCTACTAAATGGATGATTAATATTGATTTAATGGAGTGCTTATTTTCCAATGCAATATTTTATTGCAATATTTTCAATTCAAAGTATTTGTCTGTTTGACAAGACTGAAAGGTGACTTTTTTCTCATCCTCTTTTACAGAATTGAAAGACCAAAATGATTATTATGCTATTTGTATGTCCTTTGAAGGTACCAGAAGTAAGATGTGACTTTATTACCACCTCATTTCAAAACGAGACAGTTTGATTCTTAACTTTCTATGGCTATTATTCTTGTAAATTTTTAAAATCGCATAAGTACTGTATGAAAGGAGGCAGTGTGGATTGATTAAACTATGTTGAGGGGCAATAGTATACTCTAACACAGCAAAGTTGATGTGGGAATGCAGTGTTTTTTTCCAGTGGGTCTACTTGGAAACCAACTCCAAATACCTTGTTTGTAACTACAGTATGTAATCTGATTTTCATGAAGCATCTGAGGGTCAGGGAATAATGTATGTGTAAATATTTAATACTTTAGGGTGGTGTTGATGACATGAGAAGGCGGAGGTTGGATCTATTCTTGGCTGAAGTTTGACAGCTTAATCCTTGAAATTCCACCGGTGTGTGTATAGATCATAATTGTTAACTGTATCCAAAGAAACTTGTCTTCCCCCACAAGGCACCATTACTGTTAAATTAAAATATTTGTGCAGACAACTCAATCACTTTAAATGACTCTTCTGTCTGATGTTCAAAGCCTTTGATTGCATACTTTGTAGTAGGTTACAATTTTAGATCAAGGCACTACGGAAGTTAACAAGGCTTTGCTTTCACAAATTACACCTCTTTCCTTGAAGCAACTGTGTATATGGATTAATATGTCTGTGATTTGCTCATAAGGAATGAAGATGACACTATGGCAATTAGAGGTATTCTTCAGCATTATTTAGGCATATACTGTAGGATATAAGATCCTGAGCCCATGATTTGCAGTGTATCTAAACATTAATGCATTTCCTGTTAAGTGTTTGTTTTTGATAGAAATGAAATAGAATGGTAAGGTTCAATGAACCACTACGCATTATTGATATTTTCAATACCATGGGTTGTAATGGGATTACTGCACACAAACTGGTTTTGGTGTTGGGGGGGGGGCATTGAGATATTACTGAAATGGTTAAGCCTCTTACTGTAAGTAACAGTAACAGTCTTACTGTAAGTCCTGTCACCTCCTCATAGCATACTGCAATAAATGAATGCTGTGTACTGTTTTACTTTTTAATGTCAGCCTTCAAGAAATTAGATAATGTCACAGTTTTAATTAATTCTAACTAGATCTCTTAAGTCAAGACTTAACTTCCTCTACCTCTACCTCTTCTACTGTATATACATGTACATACTGTATTAGGAGTCCCAGTTTAGGGGGTTATACATAAAAAATAGAGATCATGCCAATATTGCCTTATCATTCACAACACCACTGTTAAGACTGATAATGTGTCACTCAACATGTCATACTGGTGTGTTGATAAAATACTGACAAAAAGCAACCAATAGATGCTGGTATGTTAATGATTGTCCAATTCAGACTGCTGAGCTGACTGTGTAATTCACTGTATGGATTTAAAATTAATGGGACAGAAATGCAAAGGAAGCTTAAATTCTCAGCTGAACAACTCATTATTTTGAGAAAGGAGCTTGTGGGGAAAAAAAACAAACTAGAAACATCTGTAAAAGAGAAAAAATCTATTTGGAACAATCAATGCTGCAGTGGTCACAAGGGGAATATACACATGCAAGTGTGAAAATTGAGAGTGGAATAGGTATTAATATCACATGTCCATTATTATACTTTATTATATCCATTATTATACTCATTATTATTATTGAGTATTATTATTATTATTAGTAGTATATTATGAGTATTGTTATTATACTCATTCATCCACAGATATATGGAAAGTTCTGGCTATACAGTATTCTCAGCTATATGGATTTATAGCATACACAAGTAAATTATAGTGTCTGAAAAAATAAGCACTTATCAGTACATTTCCGTAATGCAGTGATACACTGAAAGTGTAGTTTTGACCCACAGATTGAAAGTTCTGCTGTTGTGTGTTTACGTGGGAATTGTATACAAGTGTTTAGTATTTCAAAAGAAAGATTTTAAATAGGGAGGCAGTTATTCAGCTCATCAAGTTCATTTGATTGTTAGTAACTTGATCTAAACTCATCTGGCCATTTCTTAAAGAAGCCATGGTAACAGCTTCAAGAACATGGCTGGGTGTCCAGATTCCTACTACTCTTGAAGCCCATTCAGAAAGATGTTCAAACTCTATATTCTCAGGTTAATTGTAGGTAATATTAAAACATGAGCAATAATATGGAAAAAGGGTCAAAATTATACAGTACATGCTACATATAAAGACATGGAAATGTTAAATCTGATAGAAAAATGTGACGCCCCAATATGTAATATACTCATTACTATAGCAATTCAGTAGTAAAGAAGTGTAGGGTAACTTTCCATGCACAAGAACCTCATAATTCTTAAAACTGAAGTAGACACAAGAAGAAGAACACACCCAAAGAAGGCTCCACAGCCGAAATGTTGTTTTCTTTCTTCTCCTTTCAGCATGGAATAAACCTATTACTTGCTCCATTCTTAAAACTGTACTCTTCTTTCCTCAGTTTACTGTACCTTTACCTGGCAAAGATTGAAAGTTGTTTTCTCTGTTTGACTGCAACCTTTGTCTAGTATAACGAACAGAAACGGGTGATCATGTTATAGTTTGGAGATGGGTCATCAGAATTGATTTGAACGATCCAATTAATCCCCTTTCTTTGAACAACAACAATAAATATCTCAGTCCAACTGACGTGTACATTAGTTAATGTCAGAAATGATAAATTACACCCAGGATTCACTACAATCCTTTACTACAATAGTAGCACAATACTACTATAGTACTGACAAAACACATATGGGGTATTTTCCATGCCAGTTAAAAGTATGTTCTGTCACCATTTTCTTTATGAATCACTTTCAGTTTGTGAAAATGAGGAAAAAGTGGATTGTCGATGGTAATGTCACGGTAATACAGCTGCCAGCAAATCTTATTTATAACTCACAATGAGATGGTAAGAGACACTACAGTACCACTATGGTGAAATAGGAGGTTTTATGAATAACCCCCAATGTCCATTATCCTGCCATAATGAATGTGTTGTGAATGCTGTATAAGATCACTGCTTCTGTGATTTAGTTTGTATACTTTGCATTAACGTTTAGAAAGCTTCCAAAAGAAGACAGTAATGCATGTAAAAGACATAAATCATCATAATTCTGATTCTGCAACTGTTGGTTATTATACCCTCCTACTCATCATCATCAGGGTTTTGTTTGTTAGAAAGGCTTTCGGATTCTCACTCTGAGCTGTAAAGGAAAAGGAAAAACTGTATGTATTAAAAATGAAAAAGTAAATGATAAAATGTCGGTACAAATTTAATTAACACCTGAAGGCTGGAGGAGTTACAGATAGTACAGTACTGTATGTACCATCTGGACTAGCTAACAGTGTTTTAACAGTGCTTTATCATAATGGAATTTCTGGGTGTAGCTTTTTATGAGGTGCAATTCCAGTCACATGTGCTTCCACATGCAGACACAAACAGAGTGCTGTTTGATTGCAACATCAGACAAAAATTTTATTTCTTGGTGGGGTACTAGCAATTTTTCTTCCAAACAGCCAGCCTGCGGAGACAACATACTTTCCTTAATGGGCAGAAAGCTATTATAATTACAGTACAATATTTAAACAACAATCAAGGGCGTGCAGGCACGCAAGGTAACAGTTAGCAAATATCCCAGTGAAAGTCTAGTACTGTTTGTTGTTCATAATGGGCATTTCACTGCAAGTTGTTTGTGGGGGGGGGGGGGGGTGATGGCTCTACCCTAATGACCAAGATGTTGTTCTCTTAGGTTAAAGACAAATCTGTACATGAGAGTGCTCAGGCACCATACAGTACATACAGCTCGAGTTAGCCAAAAGCTCTAGAATGTGCATTAAGGTCTCTTTAGAGTAATTAACTCTGTTGCAGTGAAACTGAGATCTGCTGATGTCATGGAAGTCAGCATTTATAATTCAGTCTATAAGGTCAGTTTAAAATGAGTTGTTCCATTGTTTATACCTGATAACTTTGCTATCATGCTAAAATGTAAAACATTTTAAACCAAGCTCTCTGAGACTCTATTACCCCAAAATATGGAGCAAACAAATCAAAAGGTGACTTGGGTATTGGACAGGAAACAATCATTCATGGTTGTCTTGGGCCTCTGCCAATTTTTTAAGGCAATGAATGAAAAATTAAACAAAACACATTTAGGTATTCAGTCCAAGAAAAACTAAACAGAACATTTTAATTTGCCACATGTCCAATTTTCATGCAATTAACCACTTAACAAGAAAAACAGCCGCAGGGTGGAGACGCAGATGCACTGTTGTTTACAGTCTAAATCATAAATCAGGTTTTGGTTAGGCTCGGTTAGCTTCTTGTTTTTATAGTAATAATTACTTACACTTATAAAGCACTTTTCTGGACACTCCACTCAAAGCACTTTACAGGTAATGGGGACTCCCCTCCACCACCACCAGTGTGCAGCATCCAACAGAATGATGAAGCCAGTTCATAGATGGGGATTATTAAGAAGCGATGATTCGTAAAGGCCAGGGCGATATCTGGCCAGGATGTCGGTGTAACACCCCTACTCTTTTGGAGAAATGCCCTTTTTAAAGACCACAGAAAGTCAGGACCTCGATTTTACATCTCATGTGAAGGATGGCACGTTTTTACAGTATAGTGTCTCTGTCACTATACTGGGGCATTAGGACCCACACAAGCAAGGGTGAGCGCCTCCTACTGGCCCCACTAACACCTCTTCCAGCAGCAACCTTAGGCTCACACCTTCTTCAGTGGGTTGCCAGTTGTGAGCTACAGGATGATATGGCTGCTGGCAATTGTGAAATAAAGCTTTATAAAAATAAAGCTTTTTAAAAACTTTATGAAATAAAGTCGAGAAGTATTTTTTTAGAATACTTTTACTGTATTTTCCTTCCATTTTGCCTACAGTGAATATAGTACAGAAGTACTTCAGAGTTTTCTGTTGACTGGGTTTGCATCCATACAGTACATACTGTACTATACAGTATGTACTGTATGTATATTGTGTGCTTTCTTACATAGGTTTTTCCACTTTTACAGCAATAAAGTTCAGGGTGAGCAAACTTTGAACATTTAGTACTGTTTGGTGCTTTCCTTTAACATACCGTAAGAATGCTCTTTCAAGACTGTTACATGGTAGTAGAAACAATATTACATAAAGTATTCAAGTGGTAATCTTACTGTTTTTTTACTGTTGTTCAAGAAATAATAACTGAAATAACTTACTAAACTAAACCTTAGTCATTTTACTCAATGTGAGCTGTCATAATATAAATTGCAAACCTTTTTCAAAGTCTGCTTCATAATCACAGCTCGTGTTAAATAAGCAAATGCATCATTTTAATTTACAGAGACATTAACTACAAATCAGCAAATGCAGATTTCTTAATGAGTATTCTACATCATTGAACACACGGTACAAAAATCAAAATGGAAAAAAACCTTTCTTTGAATATTAAGACAGAATAAATAATCAATACATTTGCATAGTGATGCCAGCTCGCAATCTTTTTAGCATAGTGATTAACTCACAATTAGCATCTGGTGTATACAGTGTGGCACACATACAGTATAACTCCAGCTTTTACTTAACATGGTTTTGTTTTCATATCAGGAATGGTGTTTATCCATGGATTAATACTTTTCTCCACAATATTTTAATTGCAGGTAAGTAATCTTGAGTAAGATGCAAGACAGACTGTAGTTTTCAGCTCTTACAACAGTGCAGTCTTTCACATTAAACTTTCAGAATTGTATCAATCTTAATATGTTTATATTCCTGCTGCCTCTTGCTTCTAGCCATAATTGTTGTACCAGCTTGATTATCTGATAAAATGACCAGTGTGCCCAGCTTGCCCCAGGCCACAATGGAGTTTGAACAGCATGTGCTGGAGTATCTCAGTGAATGCACAAATAATGAAAGGCAATTAGTAAAATATTGGCTTCAATTTTAATGTGCTCCAGGAAAAAGTCCATTAGCAAGACCCTTGCCATGTGAAGAGTAATTGACATGATGGCAGTGTACAGCACTACATGATTGATGTATTACTGTAAATTCTTCAAATTGTAAAGGCAAAACATTCTGTTAATGATCTTTAGAGTTTTGGTTGAAAAAGGTAATTAGAGTTATACATACTTTTATAAGTAGTACAAAGTACTGTATGTGTTTAGCATGACAATACATAGAGTCTTTAAACTTTAGGAAACAGAAATTTGATTTTATAAACGGTTATTCACACACATGTATCTAGTACTGTATATATGGTACAATTCCAGAAATCGTTAACTTCTTCCTTGGGGGAAATACCTGGGGAGGTGAAGAGATTAAAATTTGTAGTATCTTGTTTTCTAATCATTGCACTTGAAATCTAATTATTAATATAAACTGAAACTGTACTGTTGATTAATACTAATATTGATCTATTCATTGATTGATTACTGATCCTTTTTGGTATCATACTATCACTTTTACTTTTATCTTTACTGTTACTGTTTACTGATGTCTGATATAATCTGGGAAGGTAGCTGGGATGGCTCAATGATAATCAATTACTGCACTGTGCAATTTATTAACCAATTAGGGCTAGAAAGTTACAGTAGAGGTGGGCAATACTTAGCCAGCCACACCCATCTATAAGTGTATTTAAAGCCAGGTCCTTGGTTACAAGGCAAATTAATTATTAAAAGGGGAAATGGACATTTAATTAGGGTCCCAAAGACTGGAGCATGTATTGAAGAATCCACAAGTTCTTGTGATTGGTACCTTTTGAGGAATCTCTTTGTAATTTTTCTTAAATCTTAGAATTCCAGTCCATTGAATAATGGTTCAAGCAGATGGTTTGCAATTTCCTTATTAGTGGATTTTCACACCAACATTAATATAGCAGGCAGAGGACACTGGCAGTACATTCTTTGAAGGAGATAAAAACATAATATGGACATTTGTTGAGTAAGCCTCTAATCCTATGAGTGCTATGAGTCCAGTTTGTGTTTTAAATAAGAAATCTGTTAATGCACTGAAGCTAAAACAATAAGGTCTGGAATTTAGGTTTCTGTAGTTTATTCAATAAAGCTGATTGTGTGGGAGCTGAGTGAATCTCTTTTACCTTTTGTGACGCAGGAAACACACAAGAAAGACCGCCTGTTCACTCTGTTTGCAATTCAAGTACATTGAAAATGATATTGGAAATAAAATAATCAGTATGTCACCAAAGTCAACAGAGCGTTCAATCCAGGACACAGCACAAAACACAAAATAATATAGATATACTATCAAGGTTTTTTTGTTGCTGTTATACCAACTCTGCTACATTAAATGTAAAAGCCAAAACAAATCTCTTCAAAAAGTGCACATTTAACATTTTACCATTCAGCCTTAGATCTAAAGGAGTTAAAGTTTGCCTCCAAGTTGAGTTAATTTTTCTTTTATTTGTGAAAAGGAATTAGAAATGGTAAATCAAGCATTGTAAATGAAGGTTGACTTAACTTGTCATCTTTTGACGAGAATTATTTATGCTATATTAATCTTTCTCTCTGAAACATGAACTTGTGTAATCTATTTGATGAATTTGTTATGCTTATACATTTGCGTCGGAGACAAGGATGGATTACTTAAGTAACATGTCTTTGTTCATATTTTGTACATATGTAAAGCAAGATTTGGACTGCCTCACAGTACAAAGTATCAGTTTTTAATGCCTATTTCATGTTAGTACAGTATCGTATCTACAATCTCAATTACCTTGGCCCCCTAATGAGTACATCTTCTCATATGCATCAAAGCAAATTGAGAATGAGGTGAAATGGACTGTAGAATGAAAGTTCAGAACATTTAAAGAAACATTTTGGGTGGCCTTGTTCTTGACTTGGAAACTGCCCCTCTTAAGCAAAAGTGCTCAAGTTGAAGAGTTTTGTAAGCAATATTGCAGGCTGTAGAAACATACAGGTAGTGTACATTTCCAAGTGTGCGTACTGTAGGTGGAGAAGGTACAAGGAAATGGTGCCACTGGCAGAGAATAGAGCAAACTAATACAATCGCACAGTCCTGAAAAACTAGCTCAGTAAAAGTGACACTACCAACAGTTAACAGTTAAATAATTGCCAATTTGTGCTCATTGATTCCTAATTTTTGCGAGACTGTCATGCTTCAGTATTTGCAATGAATGAAAAACTCAGCAGGCAGCTATCCCACTTTATAAACTTTAGAAGGGCTATTTGTAGGACAGCTCTTATGTTTGGGACCAGTGATGTGCATCATTTTACAACCTTATTTCAGTGGCACAAGAGTTATAGACAAATCTTTTTAACTGGAGACTTGTGTTGTTTTTTTTCTTGTTGGGTGTATTTTCTCCAGAACCTTGAACTATTTCATTTATTCTGTTTTTCACAGGTATGATAAAACGACTATCCTGAAACTATCCTGAACTGTCCTGTTTAATCTGCTATTGATGCAATTACTACTGTCACTTAGATTAATACACAATTGCTGCACTACAACAACTACCATTGTTACAACCACTAATAATAAAAGTACAAAGTCGTTCTAAATTTCTAAGGTATGTATGCTGAATAGGATTTTTGTATTGTCACATACCGTATATGTTAAAAAACACAAACTTTAAACGTAGCAACAACAAAAATTTGTGACCTAAATTTTAAAACAATTAGAGGCTTGAGTTCTCTTTTCTATTTTCAGTCAAGTGCTAATCCTACCAAAATACAAATTTGAAGTTTAAGAAACCCATCACAAACAATTTCAAGGAGTGTTTGCTGGTTTGACTATGAAAAATGACCGTGCAGGAGACGAAGATAAATGATTTGATTAGATAACTGATCTATGCAGTCATTACACTGAGAGGGATTACCTCCCTAATGAGATTAAAAATAATGAATATGCATTATGCAGCCTTGAAGGTTATTAATATAAATGCTATGGGATATTGTGAAGCAGTGCCACACCTGTTGTTTGTTTAGAGCACTGTAGCATGATAGGAAATAAAACTTTAAGCAAAATATTTTGTTAAAAGTGAGATGAAATAATATGATGGCTTTCTATGAATGTTATAATATTTTTTGTAATATTACAATAATACAATCCAATATGTTTTAATCACAACTATCATTTCACACAAATGCATGTTATATTACATTACCATAATTAAACGCAAACTTGTGGAATCAGCATCAGGTTGACATCAAAGGACAGATTTGGAGAGAACTAATTCTAAAATCTTGGCACTCACTGTGCAGAAAAACATCCCTTGATGAAACTGCTGTCTTTTCCATAAAAATCCAATTGAAAATTGCTTTGCTGTATTGAGAAGTCCCACAGGTCTTCTTTATAAGCAGCAGAAGTTGCATGTTGACCCCAAACAGTGGATATATTCTGCCAAGAATTTTAAAATCTCACTGTCTTTCATGTTTGCAAAAAAAGTCTGTTCATCATTTTTTTTAATAATTCATCTCATATTTACAGCAACTTTATGTTGTTAATTTATAAAACAGATGGTGCAGTAAAAAAAAACATTTGTGGTCTTTAAAACAAAATTTACATAACAAAATTAGTTTAATTTTTACTTATACATTTCAAGTTCAGAAAGGTTTGAATTACTGTATATTGCTGAAACATCTTCTTGAAGTTGTCATCCAAAAAATAAGCTCCTCAAAAAGAGCATTATTTCAAGAAATTTGAATATACACTATACAGTATGTATACTGTGAATCTGTGTTAGGTAATTTTTCGTTTTAGCACTTAACTGTGTGCTTTATAGAACAAACAGTTCTGACCTGTGTGTAGAGACCCATACAGTTAAAATGAGAAGTTAAACTTTGAGTTTTAATCTTTGTGTTTCATCCAGAATGTTTCCACATCCAGGATAATTTTCAAAGGTGGCTTTAAAGGTTTAAACTAACTTTGAAAATGAATAACTAAACTAAAAAATGTACTATAGCTACTGTATGTAAAATGAACTGAATTTTCAGTTTCCTTCCCACTATTCACAAAGTCAAGCATAGTGTGTAAATATAGCAGTCTTCTTGTTAATAATATTCCATTTTCCTGTAAACAAACATGATGCAGTGCAATGTACTAAAACTACACTATACTAACATGAATAGAAAACTGGAAATGCAATATTATCCAGAACAAAACCACACAAAAGGGTGTTTTCAATAGAGTGCTAGGCATGTTTAATAATAATAATTCCTCACGCTTATATTGTGCTTTTCTGGATGCTCCACTCAAAGTGCTTTACAGGTAATGGGGACTCCCCTCCACCACCACCAATGTGTAGCCCCACCTGCATGATGTGACGGCAGCCATAGTGCACCAGTATGCTCCCCATACACCAGCTATCAGTGGGTAGGAGAACAGAGTGATAAAGAATCCATAGATTTTAGACAATTTATATAACTTATAGATTTATAGACACTTTATAGTTGAAATATTGAATTGAGTAATTATGTCACAGTATAATAAAATTTTTAAAAATGAAGCTGTGCAAAGGACGGAAAGACAAATTGCTGTAGATTGTTGAATATGAAATTGCAGATTCTACTTCAGGAGCAGAGATTTGAAGGTGCTTGGGGTTCCCTAAATCAGATTGCACTCCAGAGACTCTCTGAGCTGCAGGTGCTGGCACTAGTCAAGTGTTCAGGATGCTCCAGTCAATTAGAAAATGAAAACTGCTTTCTCTCTGGACTGTCCGTTGTTTATTTTTAGCATGTTTTTTTTTATTGTTGTGCTGTGCATCTGCATTATTAAGTGCAAAGATTTTTTTTTCATCAAGCTGTCATGGCAATTATTGTGATGAGCATTTACAAACGGGGGAGAAAACTGTGTTGAAGCCAATTTGTTGTTAATTTTGCTGTGACAGTCTAGGCTCTGTATTTTCTGTGTATTATTTTAATTGCTTCCCCCCCACCCTTTGTGTTTTACACTTTCCCGACTAAAAGAGTTCAATCTGCCACTCACAAGCAAAAGTGTTATTGTCATATGACAATAGCCTGAGTCTTTTGCTACATAAATAAGGTAAAACAGCCATTAAAATCTGTGTGGTTTTAGCATTGATAGCTTTAAAAATGTGCCTTTTAAACTATAGGATTTACAGAGTGGTGACAGAAACACGTCTTTAATTTTGCATGTCTACTTAAAATTCACTGATCTGTAGCTTTCTTTCCACAGTTTGTAACAAAAGTTCATGCGGATCTGAATCTCGTACTAAAGTTACCAGCAAGGAAGCAATTTGTTTTGTGGGCTTTTTGGTCTGAAAACCATTCTTAATTATTTCCTAGAATTAAAAAATAGTGCTTATTATTACAACATCTAAACAAGAAGGAAGAAATAGTTGATGTAAGAACCCCTGAAAAAGTTTCAAAAGATGTTTAAGCGGCATTAATTACATGATACTTTACATTAGCAGAATTAATTTAGTCCTGAAGAAGGCTCCACGGCCGAAACGTTGTGTTTTCTTTCTTCTTTTTTTCAGCATGGAATAAACCTATTACTTGTTCCTATGAATTTAGTCTCTTGGTAAGATTTTTCTGTTACTGTTTTCCTCCTAACACTTTGGTATATGTTTATTATTTTTTCCATGAGAGCGTTGTTGAGTGCTATTCATGAAACTGAAGGAACTTAACTGCAAGACAGTAGTGAAGTGTTTCGTGATAAATTAACTGTGCATTGACAGTTTACTGGGAGACATAACTTTCTCATAAACTAATTAAAAAGGACTATATTAGAATAAAGAATTCTTTCAACAGAACTAATCCTTAAAGCTTTGTGGAGGTGTTCCAAAGGGATTCATAAGCAGTTTATCTGAGCATATGTCCCTGACCTAACACTTTTTCATTCCTTGCTTGTAAATTTGTGGTGGCAGACACAAAAATCTGCATTCATTAGTGAACCACAGGAGAGCTCATTTGTACATTATACCTGTGTTGTCCATGCTAGTCTGTTTGTAATATTTCCAAATGGCACCCTCCTTCTTCCTCTTCCCTATGCTCTGCAGGTGTGCTTTTTAAGGAAGCAATGTGCGTGCATGAAACGTTTAAAAAATGAATCCTTAATTGCACTAGCAATACATAACATATGCATTTAATGCATATCTATTTGTCTGTTTGTAGAATATAAGATTTCACTTGTGATATACGAAGATGATGATCTGTGTAAGTGGGTAGCTTGTATACACCTACACATCTGACCTAGACTGCATTCAGCTACTTTGCAGGCTTTCCAGGGTCCCAGAGAGGCCCCTGTCCCTTGAGGACTTAATGGCATAGCAAATACTTATTTTAATTTTATTTTTAATAATCTACAGTACCCTTTCCCTAATTTTTCTGATTTTTTAGAGGTCACATATCGTGCTTTACTGGAGCTGCAGTGCTTGCTTAGGTTTTTGACTACCATTCACAAGAAAATGCATATTCACTTTAATGAATTACTATATAAATTGCTAGCCCCTGCAGTGTCCTTTCATTGCCAACAGCATTTGACTAACATTTACCCTCAATCAGTAGTCCTATCTGTATATGGAAAAAAAAAATCCTTTGTGTTATTGGTATTGGGTTTTGTACTTCAAAACTGATTGGTTTCTTTTTGGGAACCAAATCTGCCATGTTCAATTGGTATGCAGTTGTCTTTTTATGTATGTCATAACTCAATGGATAATCCTTCCTTGCTAGGCTGCAGATACATGGAGAAATATCAGGGATGTGTGTTGCCGGAGGTGGTTTGAAGGATTATATGCATATTTTTATCAAACATTGTTCCTTGGATGTTCAACTAATCTTTGTTATTCTGATTTACATTTAGAAGGAAACAGTCCACAGTGATACCATTGTCTGTAAAGGAGTGAGGCCAAACAATTTGCCTGTGGGCTTCTATCACAGGCCACACAAGTCCTTGTCCACAATGCATGCTTTTTTTCTCTAATAGAAAAGTATTTTCCTGCTGCCTTAGTATTAAACCTCCTATCACCAGGGAGAAATACCTTATAGAATAAGTGAGATTCTATAAAGCTTTCCTAAGAGCAGTTAAGATTTCAGCCCTATTGTTAAATGTGCAGCTACTGTATGGTACATTAAATCACAAGTCTTTCACCCCTGTTCTTTTTCCCTCTAACTTTACAGCTAGATTGATAGCATAGAACTTTGACTGCTGTGCCTACTGGGTATCTACAGGTTATATTTCTTGCTGACCATGTATTCTCCAGGCATACTGTAGCTTTGGCACCTTTCAGCTAACCCTGACCACCAGGTAAATTTTGTTTCCAATAAGTCTTTTCCCTTGGTATGCAATAGGCTGAAACTAATTTTGAAGCCCGGATTGTGTAATACCAAGTTAAAGGTCAAAGCAATTACCACCTTGTCCAAAGGCAGATATGCAACCTCTTCATTCCAGGAGAAATATACATACTGTGTACAGTACATAGCTGCATAATGGCTTACTATTTTGTAAATTGTTGATCTTTATGTTTTTTGATGATGACGCATCGTGAGTTTTATTATTTGCAGATTTTCAAGTAACATACACTTTGTTCCATTTTGAATTTGCAATGTGTTATAATTAAGTTTGAGGGATTTGTTTGGAAAATCTTTTCTTTAAACTCCTGATATGCTCCATCAAATAAGACGAGTCTTCATTATTTTTTAAATATACTGTAACATACAGCATTAGTTAAATTGTGATTTTAATTAAGAACACATTTTTGAAAAGTAGTTACAAGACATGTAGAAAGACATATTTATCACCAATTAAAAAGTGTGAATTGAACAGTCATTGCACTCAGAGTAGTGTATATAAATTAATTTAAATTTCGTTTGCTCCCTGCCAACTAACACTTACAGTAGTGAAGTTAAACAAATATGGTAAACTGAACAGGAAAAAAAAAATCCCTGATTTCCCACAAGTAATGTGTCTCAGAACAGGAGAGGAAAAAGAGAAGTACCAAGACGAAAACCAAGTTTAAAAACTCATTGGCAGTTAGAACCAAAACTGCAAAACACAGATTTTTTTAACCTTCTTAAACCAATCTCATGGTTGAACTCACAGGCTTTCAAATTCGAGCTGTAATAATTCCAGAATGTAATTAAGAGCTAAATTATTTTCATACATTATATTAATGCAAGCTTGATTTTAAATTGCATAATGTCCTTATTTAATGTGTCAAATCCATATTAATACATGCATTAGAAAGCTACATGGTCCCACATTAACATTCCTTTAAATATTTATAAGACACATTCTGAAGTTATTATGATGAGATATAAGTGCTTCTCTTGTTTTTCCTACTGTGTGTTTTGCTCTAATGACCAGGCAAGTATTGTCAATTTTTTTCTAAAGTCTTGCATTAAAAACATGAGAAGGGTAAACTTGTAAAAGTAATAGTTTAGAAGAAATGACCAGATGGTTAACATATGTTTATCAGGGTTACTGTATTTGAAGAGCACATGGTTCATGGAAAGTTAGAATTTAATGTCTCATGCTTGAAAGACTAAGAGTGCACTCCTATGAGAATGATGAACTCCAGTATGTATTGGGAGATTAGAGTGTTGTTCAACAACC
This sequence comes from Atractosteus spatula, assembly GCF_055471065.1. Classification (NCBI taxonomy): domain Eukaryota; kingdom Metazoa; phylum Chordata; class Actinopteri; order Semionotiformes; family Lepisosteidae; genus Atractosteus; species Atractosteus spatula. The sequence goes on along the minus strand of NC_142721.1, from coordinate 9,266,972 downwards.
AGCATAAAGTACATTCTGCATTGTAAAACACAATTGCAAAGGCATGATTTCTATTTGTATCGCTCCACCAGAATGGATTGTACAAAGCTCGCCACTGAATGGACACACAAGTAGGAGATCAAAGACGGTCAGAGTGTGTACTGTACAGTTTTTCATTTCATCTGAGCAAAAGGCTCTGCTTCCAGCATTTTTAATGGGAAAACATAATGGGAAGCTATGAGAGGCATGTCCACCCACAGCTAGGCAGTAGAAAAAAATCAGTGTTGCAATTTATTGAGAAGATCCTTGCAGTAAATACAAACATCTTCAGACTGTTTGATTCCTATAAAAAAGTTTTAAATCAATATTTATCCTGATTTTATTTTCTAAGGATGGTATTATTGAAGATAATATTATTCAGAGGAGTGGATGTGCAATAACTCTTACATTTTACCATTCAAGTACCTGCTTCGCTACAGGTACAGTATATAAGCTTGCTTTAATATTGTGGCAGCATGTCTCCTAGAGTATAATGAGTATAATTTATAATATATGTATATACATTTGTTTCCTTCCTTATTCTTTTAGCAGTGTTATTATTGCAACTACAGCAGTTCTACTCATACAAGTAGCACAAGAAAAAAAAGTTTGCAGACAGTGCTTACCATTTCATTTTTAAAACATTAACTGGCTGCAGAAGAAAGTCACATGCCTAAATAAAATTATTGCATTGTCGACAAAATATTTGTCAAGTACTTTTATTGTTGATGACATCAAAAAGCAGAATGATTAAGATGAATCCACCAGCACTGGCATGTTGTAATGGAATTCCTTTTTTCCATCCCCTCTCTCTATTACAAATCTGAAATTATCTTAAGGAAACAAAGCAATTCACACAGGTCTCATTTAGTCGAATCATTTTAAAAGGTGTGATTAATTATTTGGTCAAATCTTTCACCAGTGCACAAAGGCAGTGATTAATGGCACAAAACAGCAATAAGCAAGGTGTACTATGCAGGTAAATGTCAGCTTATGAATTATCCAGGCAATTAAATAGATGTAGGGGAGCAATGATGTTACCCGACTGCAACAGAAGGATTAAATATAAAAAATAACTTCTCTTTTAGGTTCAAGAAATCAGAGGAATGTTAATGGATGTCATCTAACACTTCAGAAAACTATGCACTACCCTTAAATAAAAACATCCAAACCTTCCAAAGCAAATTTTCAAATCCCTTTCTTTGGGCGTGACTGCAACTAAACTAAGAGGTCAGAACATGTAATGAATACTGAAAATAAGAAAATGTATGTTTTGTCAATCTCATATTCCTGTATTAGAATAGATTTTAAAAAAAGTCTGACCTACTGTAATCGGGTGACAACAGATTAAAAAAAAGGATGAAGTATTTTTAGTTTATGTAAGGCTTTATTCAGCTGTCATGTGGAAGGATAACTTAAGCATTTGGATTGTATTTTCTCTGTTCTATGCTTTAGTTTAGAAATAGGATAAAATAGGATAAAAAAGAATAATGAAATAAAAATAGAAAATAGGATGATGAGTTGTATAGAGAACTTAAACAGCTCCATCTGCACTTTTCCAGACCTGTTCTGGCTTGCCATATTCATTATTGGTTATCCCAGAAAAGGTGTTTCTCTTATGCAAGTTTTAGTAATACTTTCAGCAGTGAAGCTAATCAGAATGAAGGTGGACAGCAATGGAGACTTCACCTTTATACACTATATTGCATATAAGCAATTAGGAGGTAGGGGTATAAACACTGATCTCAGTATACAAGATAATAAAATAAGAAGTTTATTTTCAAGAGTGTCTGCCAATGAAATGGATCACAATAACTTTGAAGTTCAAAAGATGTGTTCCAAAATGCAAATATAGCTCTATATCCTAAATTATCCAGAATGTTTTGATACAGGAATAAATCTACTCTGGATGGCACTAGCACAGGATAATTAAGTGTTGCTTTTGGATATTCTTATTTATAAGTGTCAGCTGAGTAGTTGTGTCTTTGCTTATGTCTATAGATTAAAATTGCAACATCTAGAAAAAATCCAAACAGGAATCAGGTTTGAGTAAAAAATTGAGAGCTTCTGTTAGAACATCAGCTCCATATACAGTACTGGCCTGTCTTAGTGTACCCTATGGGTCTCCTTACAGTGTTTTCAGTTGTGTGCTTAGAAATGCCTTGCTCTAAAACATAATGAGAAGGAAAGATCTTTTTATGAGGACTTCTTTGGCAAGACCCCAGCTGTTCCTGTGATGAATCATCAACTTTGAATGTCAGTGTCTTTAGTGCAGTCATTCATATGGTTAATTTTCTGAAATGCTCAGCACCATATTCCTGGTAAACATCTCATGTACCGTATTGCACAGTATTTATTGTCTATTTATTGTCATTGGAGAATCTAAAGATAAATTGTTATCTGACTATAAAAAGAGTTTGTCACATTGGCTGAAATAGATTGTTCATATATAAATTTGCAATACATTCTTCTTATGGGATGCAACTCAATTTTTGTATTAATTTACATTTTGTTCCAGGCTAGTGTATTTGTACTGTATACAGTATAGCTGTTGTAACAACATCAAAGGCTTAAGTGTTTGGAATATTCTTTTGCCTGCTTGATTATTCTTGCTGACTTTGCTGAATAGCCTGTCAGATAATGTTTTTTTTTTCAGTATCAGCATTACATTGCAAAATCTAAGTGAAATATGTCCCATGAAGTGTGTCACAACAGAATATCTAAAATAATGTTTTAAACATTTTAAACAATATTTTCATTTCTGTTAACACCTTATCCCATATCCCATAAGAGATAAAGAGAATGGGGAAAAATTAAGGCCCATAAAATAACATAGATATTGGTAATCAGAAAAAATACTTTCTGTGCAGTTAAACTAAGGTGATCAAATGATTGTACATTTATTGCAGTGCAATTTAATTGCATTATTTTCCTTTGTTCTGCTTTTTATTTGAACATATTATGATACAGTGTTAAATATCATTGTCATTTATACATATACTACAGAGAATGGCGCTGTGGTGAATTAAAAGCATGCTTTGATGTTGCTGTCTTCAGTACTAAAGACGGCTACCAAGCATAGAAAAGGCCTTCATCGTTTCATTGAAGAATGTTTAATTAATGAGTTTTTGTATGTGTCCGTGAGTATTAAAACAAACCTCAGTGAGACAAGTGATTTGAATTTTGGATTATGTATGTAAGAATGGTTTAAGAAAGTTCTAAAATAATTCTAATAATTTTTTAATCTGTGAACTTTAAAATTGAACTTAAAGATTTAAAAATGCATGATCAGGGTCTGTTACTTTCCTGTTAATTGTAAACTGCCTATTTTTAGAATAAAGGATCCAATGATTTTCAAAGCCTTTTAAACTACAGCTGTCTTAACTACTGTAAGTGCAAACGAAACTGGATGATCTTTGATTTTGTCAAATAAAATGAAATCACTAGCTTAACAGCAAAGGTGCATGTAAATTAAATAAATAATTTTATGTATTTACAGTACTGTGTTCTTTACTCCCACATTAAATATAGAAAAATATCATACGTTTTCAATAATATTTTAATGGGTCCTTTGGTCGTAGTCTAGTAAAACAAGATTCTTAGCAAGCATTGTCTGTAATAAGGTTTTAGAGTTACTGTAAGTTTTTTGGATATAAACAGTATTCCTTCTTGTAAAGCTAGATGTGAACATAAAATGTAAAAGTCTAAATGTTTTATCTTCCTGTAGCTGTTTAGAAAGACAATTAAGAAGGTAGAGTATAAAAAAGGCCCTATTTTTGTAAGTGCTAGACATTAATTCATACCAGTGAATGCTTTCTTTCAGTCTGAATGCAAAAATCCCAGTGTGTAATGATTCACATGATTCATAAATGGTAAGCAGAAAACTATGTGATCTCGATGCCACTGCTCTGATTAGCTTTTTAAGTATAGGAGAGGCAGATGAAACTGTTCAGTGAAAAAAAGAGGAAAGCTGCTGCTTCCTATAAATTCTTGTCTCATGCAAATCCAGTAAACACCGCTGGTCATTGAAAAACGTCACGGGTACATTTATTGTTAATGATTTCTTACCATCATGCAGTTTGTAACAGTTGAAAACTTTTTATACTGCATGTCTTATGACAGAAAGTGAAAACAAGTCAATCTAATTGGCCTTACATCTGTCAGTGCTTGACATAGAGTTACTGAGCCCTGATTTTCAAATTCCAGAATTTCATTTGGGAAATTAAATAGATTGTTGATTGAATCTTCTGTTCAGAGAGCAGTGAGCAGGTCAGTGTAACCAGTAACACCAGAACATCGCAAACTTGGTTTCTTTTCAGCTGCGTGTTTGTACAATTTCAGAAATTCACTTAAAAATCAAAGTACTTATCTACATCTTGAAAATATATTTTTTTAATTATCCATGTTACCAGCTGTATACTGTACGTTAAAACAGAGCAGTGTTTATCCATTCAATAGCAGGGACTGGCAATAGTCTCTCACATCCTATCTTATATTGAAAATATTTGCTAACTTAATTATTAGCATATCCACTTTACAATGGTAAAGAAATGCCCTCTCAGAGAAACAGAACACTTAGTTTCATATTAATGGGAGACATTGAGCTTACAATGAGACATATCTCTTGTCATGCATTGCTGTAGTATGAATGCATTTGACAAACTAAAGAGAGAAGTCAGCAGTGTCTATATGGCTCATTTCATTTTCTGCTACTGTTACAAATAGCTGTCCAAACATAGTGATCTATTGGAATCTCCACATATTGTACCTCTTTGGATTTGCATACAAATAGCTGTTTAACAATAATTTATAGAAGTATAATAAGGTTATTAGCCAGTTGGCCATACATCATACAGTATCATCATTCCATACTGTCAAAATCTGTGGAACAAGAGTTGGACTGTTATTTTAACTCCTCTATGATTTATTGTATGCGACTAAACATGATCTAAACAAGAGTTGTTGAGAGAAAGCTCTCAACATTCAGTTTCAGTCCTTATAAAAAACCTTTGATCCAAGAGCCCTATTTAATCCATCTGAGAGAAAAAAAAAGAAATTTTATGGTTATTCATAATTATATGCTATGATGTTTCCTACATTGATTTCATGTTAGGAAAAATGTTTTTTTTTATTTGACTCGGACCCATAGTAACCACAGAAGCTGTTATAATTAACTATGAGAAGAAAACAAAAAGAATTTCCCACAAAATACTCAAACAGCATGCAACAAAATAATTCCATGCAATGATAGAAATAGAATGTGACATATCTTTCAGAGAAAAAATGACTAGAATACAAACACAATGGAAATGATTTCTAATGACTTAAGAAAGAGCAAAGACGGTGATTATGCCTGTGAGCCAAATCTATATGAATGGAAATTATATTAGATCACTCTGGGGTGTAGTTATTTTTTATATACTGTATAAAAACAGCTTAAAATAATTCAGATCAGCTAGCTTCTCCCTTCTGGTTAACTTCAAATGCTATCTGTCAATCAAGACAGCTAAAAAAGTACCATTGGTTTGCACAGAATACTGGATTCTTTATTTACAGTAACTAGATCAGCAGGCTTTTGAAACAGTTTCAGCATATGCTACTGTTTGTCTGTGATGCAGTAATTTTTCTGAACTGATTTGCAAAACTACTATGAAACTGAATCCACTATGCTGTATGTAGCCTCAGAGAGATACATAGTTGCACAGCTCCTAACACAGTTCACGCATATATTAAACACATTTTTTTGGTAGAGTATATAGAGTGTGTGGAAGTAAGAACACATGTGGTAGTGGTGTTTAATTTAATGAGGGGATACATTTATTTTTGGTTTGTGGCCCAGACAATTAGTATTAGCTGTTTAGAGCAATACTATGAACTGCTATCTAGTAATGAAGAACACTACACAAATGACATTCTATGAATCAATTTAATATTCTACAGAATTCCTTTGACTTGTGTTTCAGTGAGATTTTCATTAAGCTGCTCCTGCTTGGAAATGTTGCAGCACATAGCTCCTGTACATGAATTTGGAGTACATTGCATAAAGGAAGTGAGGTGGCCTCAAACAGTAATAAAGTATGAAAAAAAAAACATTAAATAAAGCTGTTAAATGTGCTTTTCCCATGCTTAATGTGTAAAACATACTTTAAGGAAAATGAAACAAATCAGGCGTTTAAGGACTGTGTCTTAGCACTGCAAATTCCTGTGAGCATTTATTGAAACATTATGTCTGTATAATAGTTTTGGTGCTGTTCAAGTTAATTTTAACTAAAACTATCAATGTGACTTATCAATGGAAAAATTCACTGATCTCCATGGCAGAAAATCACTATGAGTACTTAAAATAGAAGACTTAAAAATCTCTGAACTGCATAATTGCTTGGTTGCAGGTGTGCATTTTACTGTATAAGCAAGAAAGAAACCTGAGATATAATTGGTCCTTTTCAGGAACTTTCACCAAATAAGAATGACTTTTCTATTAACCTTTTCTATCAGAAATCTCATTTTGGGATTAAAAATGGAAAAACTATATAAAATAGTGAGAAAGTCAATGCTTTTTTGACATACATACTGTAGTAACTGTAGATATAACTGGTTTGTCAAAAAGAATTTGGCAAGTATGACTGATGAAAGGGGAAAATTGTAAAACCTCTAAATAAACTTTGGGAGACGTGTAACAATGTTCTTGGTACAACATTCATTTGTACATAATAAAATAATTTCTTTGACCTTCACTTTCATTTTTTCATCCTAGCTTTGAAAAGAAACTCTTCAAGATGTACAGTACGCCCTTCAATGAATTGTAGTCACATGATTAACAAAGGATATACTGTAAATTTTCCAAGAGCACAGAGGTATCGGAGCTTTCACATTATTCAAAGTGCTATATTTCTGAAAAGGCTTGGATCAAGTACTGTAGATCTATTAATGCTTCATCAACTGCTGAGACTGCTGCAGAGTTTAAAGGGGAGAGAGTGTACCAGGAGTCATATTGTGTAATAAACTTGTATAGTGTGCATATTGTATAATATGTCCAAGCCTTCAGGGGATTGAATTTGGGTTTTGGCAGGGTTGATGGTAATTTGAGCTACTGTATGTAGATCACTTGGAAGCAAGAAAGATTATAGTTGAAATTCAGAGGTAACCTTTCACACGAAGCATGCTTCAATGGTTATTATGCAGTACTGAGATTTGTGACTTGGTGTTATGCATCATTTGCCACCAGTGCAGTCCTGTGTGTTTTCTAGCTATGAGTTGTGTAATAACAGATTGTAAACTGTGGTTCTTCCATCTGTTGGGTTATTTGGAAAACCAAGCATGAACTCATTGAATTCTTGGATTTCACTCTGCTTTTGTCATGATGATTTGTTCTTACTGTAAGTATTGCTGCAAAATTATTCTATAAATTAGAGAATGTTATACAGTTTTCCAAATACAGTTTTGAGTAGGGCTGCCTTCTATGCTACAGTATGTTTACTGTTTAACTTGATTTGTTTTTGTAGTATACTTCTCCGGGTGAACATTTAGGAAAGCGTCTTCATAGATAGTAGTCATTAAAATTAGTTTGGAATGTGAAGAAGCATGTGCTTTATTCATACCCAACTGCACATTTAAAACTGAACATTCATTGAACTCTTAATTTTACATATATTTCTACATATATTAAAAAAGGAAAGAAAAATCTTTTTTGGCAATGTTTTTACATGACTCAGTGAGTGAAGGCAGCCATCTGAATCTCAGGTTGAGGCCTGTTATCCAGAAAACAGCTTTGACTCTAGTTCATGTCAAGCCAACTGTAACTAGAATTCCTCAAACAGGGGCACATGGCCGGTCAACTGGCAGTGGGTTTGGTAGGCTTGAGCAGGATAAGGTGCCCCCAGCATGCTCTGCAGTACAGAGCCCTGAGATCTGCCAGAACTTGCTGGGACCTGCATAAGAAAAGGCAGAGGGAAAGAGTGTTGTGGTCCTCACCCCCCGTGTTTTTTGTCCTGTAACAAATTTGGAGTTATACAGTACAAGGAAATCAAATAAATGGCAATTCCATTTTAATTAAGGTACAACATTGGAGGGTCTTCCTGTTACTTATCAAAACATGCAACAACACTTTAGATCAGCAAAGGGTGCAACAATTCCATTAACTAAAAACTAAAAAAAGCTGTTGTAAATCTTTGTCTTTGTTAAACGCTGAAGTCGAAGCCCCACGTTTCTGATTTTTTTGGATTGTACTGCTCACAGAAGTGACATACTACAGTCCATGAATAAGTATTTGGAGAACATGGTTCTGATAACCTTTTTCTTAGTATTACAGTACCTTCAAAACAATTCTCCATTGCTTATGAAACTCAAGATCAGTGGTGAATTTCTCCAAATCTAATTGGATATTGGCTGTTGGGTGACCCTGGCTTGTTTTCTGAAGTCTATATGTGTTGTGAAAATGGTTTAAATTATGCTTATTCCTTCATTCTCTTTGCCACAGAAGCACAAGCATAATAGAACACTCGCTTCTGCATTTGAACAAATCCATTCACTTTGTAAAGCACCACACTAGGCTTGAACTCTTTCGCCTCTGTGATTTATAAATGTAATTTTTGGTTCTGGCTTCCTATGCTATAATTTCCCTTTTCTTTTTGTCTGCTCTTTATCCAATAGAATAGTCGGCACATTAGCCAGATGAAAATGTCTATCACTGTACACCATGTAACAAACTTGTTTTGCCTGACTTTGGTCTTCAGGTTTTTTTGTACAGGAGAGGTTTTTTCAGCTTTACAGTAAAGCCATCTGACCTATTAGCAAGGGACCAGCAGATGGCAGTAAGGGGGTTGTTTACCTTGCTCTTCTCTGTCACATACTGTACAATGCAATTCCACAGTTGCATACCCTGAGTTGTACTTCTGGGGCTGCTCAGCCCAGTAGATGTGCACATCACATTACTTAAGCAATGAAAGGAGACTTCTAGCTTTGGAAGCCTTAGCATATAAGGAGACAGTAAATGTGATCCAATTTTTAACAAAAATCAGAACATTTTCTGTTACTGTTTCAATTTCAGATTTTGATATAGGTACATTTATATTCATATTCTTAAAGTTGTTGGAGATATTTTGAATTCCAGGCAATGCAAAATAAAACAGCGACAGCATGCCTTCAAAAATAACTAGTTTTAGAGCCCTTCCTCTATGGCAATGGCCAGTTCTGAAATGCAGACACAAACTGAATGCATTTTGTTTCATTATAAAAATTGCCAAGAGGTTCCAGTTCATTCTGTATTATTAAGTTTTGCCTTCAAGACAATATTTTCTGTAGCAGTGCTGAGATCCCCTGGCAAATGGTAACATGATTGTTATTTCATATCAGACATTGTTTGCAGTCCTCTAAGCACATTACTGGGATCATGGAATCGGAGGAACACTGTCTCATTCGATTGCCAGATGTTGAAAGGACTGACAGCAGGCTCCAGAAAAGACAAAAAAAATGCCTTGTTAGGGAAGCACATGCCATTGTTAGTCTGCCTAGGGGAGTAACACTCTGACAAACTATTGTAAAATTCATCAATTGTCAACACGCAATCACGTAAAAAAAAAGTTTCTGGATAGATATTCACACAAGGGATGCAGACAGGCTTGTGAGGTCACTGTGTGAGGTCAAGCAATAGCTGGGATTTTTTAAAAAGTGTTTTGGAGGTAAAAGAAAATGCTGCTGGCAGTGTGAAAAGCTATGATGTCAAGGACATGTCCCACTCCTTTTCCTTTAAGCTGCACCGCTATGTACAAATTTAACCAACAACAGCCATTTAGCCACTGTTTATTACCAACAATCTACCCCTCCAAAATCATTTTTTTTTACTGGAATCATGTGACTCAAACATGCTATGAGTGATTAACTTTTCAATCTTCGTATTTTTGGAGCTCACCTTTGTAAAGGCTTTAGCATTAGAACAGTGAAGAGAATATGAATGATGGACGTTAATTGGATGATGCACCACAGGGCTTTAATTTACCCTTTTCATTACAGGCACATTCATTGCTAGCTTGAACCATTCTCTTTGCGCCACAAATACCTCTTGGAAATTTTGTGTTGGGAATGAACTACTGTCAGACATAATGTGTGATATTTTACCTATTTTAGAAAGCCCAGAGATATTATCTTGAGAGGAGCTGGTTGCCGAGGAGACATGATAAACCAAGATATTTAAAAATTGCCACAAGGGAAAGGAGATTGATTGTAACATGCTTTTGTCATCTTGGCTAAAGAGTGCAAAGATTGTTTACCACCTAAACCACAGCACAGAGCATAAGCACTATACATCAAAGCCTCTAGATTTGTACATCTATAAGCACGACTTTAGTAAATTATTCCCTAACTCAGAAAAATATTAATATCAGGGGTGTCCTCTTTACTCAGTTGAAAGAAATCAACGTGTCCAGGATACCAAATCATTATGTTGCGGAGGTAAGTGGTGTTGCAGTCTTCTAGTAGCTAGGAAACTGGATTAACCTCCACTGATAAAATATGTTTCTCTGTGTTTATGTTCCTGTTAACAACTAACATGGTGGAGTGATTAAGGAATATGAAAGAAAAACAAGGAAATGCTTTTAAAAAAAAGGAATTAAAAGGAAAAAGGGTGTTAGTTGTTTAGTTGCCTTGGTATTAGGGTGGGTATAGTTATTAGTTTTGTACCAGAAAATAACATGTTGGTTTTAACAATTATTTAACTTTGTTTTCATGCATTAATAAAGTAATAGTACTTGATAGTAGTTCTCAGGGATTATAAAAGTTTTAACAGTTGTTTATTGTTAAACAATAACAAAATGTCCTTAGTTTAAATAGTTAATCACTAAAGAATTCAGTTCTCCTTCTCATTCATGCACACAATATACAAATAATCTGTTTTCCATTTTAATAATAGCATTGCATTTGTATTATTGCATTTACTATTTACAGTTAATTTATCATTAATAGTCACCACCTCTATATGGAAGTTACTTAATAGACACGTTATTGGTATTTACGTAGCTAAATAACTTTAAAGAAAACATAGGCAGCAGATACAGTAGTGTCCTTTCAAGAGCAGCAGAAGAAGCCGTCCTTACTTCTGTAATGGCTGTGAAAATAACCATCTTCATGATGATCTGCAGCTTTCAAATTCCTTTTTATCTTCTCTGGTGAAGACTGTGAATGATCATTTCCATTTTCAGAGCATTTTTAAAGGCACGGTGTGTAGCTTTGTGAAGTGTAAAACATGCCTCTCGGACTGGCAGTTCTTAATGCTCTGAGTACCACAGTGCTTTTCATCTTCTTTTTACTTTTAAAAATGACATCTTCACATTATGTTTTGCCTCCTTAATAAGGCATGTCCCTGATGTTATAAATGCAAACTTGAATTCTGCTGTAGGTGTCTAAACTCTTGGATGTCCTAAATTGAAATAAAATGTATATGATGACATCATGTCAAAAACTCAGAAGACAATGTTCTGCTAATGGAACAAGTTAAGGTTTAATCCATGCTGAAAAGAGAAGAAAGGAAACATAACGTTTCGGCTATGGAGCCTTCTTCTGGTGTGACACCCGAAGAAGGCTCCACAGCCTAAATGTGTTTCTTCTCTTCTCTTTTCAGCATGGATTAAACCTTTACTTGTTCCTTTGCAGCCTATGCATGCCGACACAGCTCCCTACTTGAACATGTTCTGGTAATTACCATTCTTTAATGGAAGTGGAAAGTGTGATACCATAAATGAGCTGAACATTACATATTAATTACATAATTACATGTAAATCTTTAATTAATTCCCTAGAAATAACTAATAGGAACAGTCACAATCCATAATATACAGTAAACATTTCTATTACAAGAATGGTGCTGCTTGTGAAACTACACGCATCTGTCTCATTGTCATTTTGGTAATATTGAAGAAAGGAGCAAAGCAACTAGAAAAACAACAAGCAATAACACATAGTTATTAACATAAGTTACAAATGCATTACAAGTATCATACTTGTACTTCCATACTTAATCTTGCATTTTATAACAATATTTTATACTTTTCTTATGCTTCACATGATCAACAACCCCTTAAACTACTGTATGTCTGTATCACTGTATCACGTCTGGTCCTGCAGTACCAAGTAACAATTTTCAATTAAGAGTATGGAACAATGGTGGAGTGTGAAATACTTTATTACATTACTTAAGTCATTTTTGTTTTCTGGACTTGATTGTAAGTACTTTTTTAAAATGAATTTCTGAAAAAATATTGTACTTTAATATACTGTACGTCTAAATATTTTCTCTAAACCTCTAGTTACACTCATTGCTGAAAGTCATGCACACTGTTTTCCTTGTAACTAATTTTACAACACTGTCCCCGTAACAAGCTAATATTCTTCCCAATACAATGCCTGGGTAAAGCAGTGACTTTCCAGTTTGAAATGATAATTGTTGATTGCTTGGTATCATATCAAGTTTTTTTGTATTTATTATAAAACTAAAGCTCCCTCTAATAATTACATGGAATCTCAGTTGGAAAGATGCATCATTTTACCCTGTGGAAAAAAGGGAGAGAAGGGTTTTTCATTCAGTGCTCACAGGTTTAGAAAGTATTTAATTTCCAAGTCTTAATCCTTGGTGGTTGGTTATTAGTTTTAAAAGGTAAAGAATAGGAGCTCAATCTCAATATGCAGAGTACATGTCAGTGGGGAGCAGAAGATGTTGGCGATAGGTCCCATGACATAGTAGCTATATTGGATTTTCTGTGAAACAAGCAGATTGCAGCATTTTGTTAATATATGCTTCCCACTTTCTTCTGATAATGAGTGTGAAAACTCAAAGACTCAAATTTCTCTAAGTAATGTGACTCATGCTTGTGTTTATTTTAGTCTCTCTTATTTAAGGTTTGGAAGTTGTATTTTATGCCCCTGAGTGCAGTTGCACATAAATATGAATTGATGTTTATTTATGTAAAAAAGATGAGTGAAGTGTATAGTCCTTACTTTTAAGATTTACAGTAAATATATATTTATGAGTGTGAATCAAAACATTATGGCTGGCACTTCTAACTTTTGCTACCTGATTATACCTCTGCTTAAATACTGTATCTAGAAATAAACCTTTTATTAAGAATGACTATATGTACTCATGTATCACTTTTGAATATTTTTTCTACCACCGGTATGAACCCAACAGACTAGAATTTCTATGTCCAACCTTTATATAATGAATTTCCTATTAAACATATAAGAATCAACGCCAAAAGGCTATTTTCATTCTGCAAGACTCGATTTGCTCTTCTGGTACAAAAGCAAAGGATCATGGTGGATCAAAACAAGAAATGTCAACCTGTTTCAATGATTAAAGAGAAGTAGGCAGAAAAATCAGTGCCCTTCACCTCTTTATCTGCACTGGTGATTTTTTTCGTCACATGGAAAGGACTGATAGAGGAAACAGTCATTGAGTGTCTCCTGAAGGATATTGTTGGCAAGATCAGTCTTGATTTCTTTCCATTTAAATTAGATCATGCTCTTCACAGTCAGAAAATATTATGCATCAAAAATTATTTTTTGATCCTTAACAAATACTGTACAGGTACAAGCAGCCACTGTTTTAGATATTTCCTAAGGACTTTATGGTAAATCTGTTAATTTTAAACTGTTGCAAAATTAATCAACAAGAAGCCTACTGCTATATAGAATGTTCAAGTTGAAGTGAAACATTTATGAAAATTATGAGTTTATATTATTTCTGAAAAGGGAATGTGGGGGAAGATTTTACCTTATATTTTTATTCACTGTGTACAGTATGTAAAGTATAAATGACAATTATGCAAATTTCCAACTTGTTCCAATATTGTACAAAAATTATTTGTACCTTTTCTGTTGCTTAGTTTTCTCCCAAAAATGTGAATTGGTGACATTGGCATTCGAAAGGTGTGGGCAGGTACCTGTGAGAGTCTAGTTTTCAAGATTAATTGTTTCTGGTTAAATTAAATTTTAAATGGATTTTAAAATGGAAACATTAGGTGCTATATATAGGCCTATTCCTTCTCAGTTGAACACTGCTTTTTCAGCTCTTGACATGTGAAAATTATTAGTTACACGACCTTTCGTGCAAACACATACAGAATACAAATTCTTAAAAGCTCATTCTTCCTTAAATATCTTGTGGTTTTAGTATGCTGTTTTACACGTTTTGGCTTTGAGTAAAAATATAGAACATTCAGTTGACATATGCTTGTACAATATCCAAAGGACATGTGTCTTCAACACAATATAATATTGTAGAATGTAAATTCTTGCTTCGTTCTACAGTATGTACGTGAGTTCCTTTAGGAGCTTTATAGTCGCGTCTGGTCTCTAAAGTTGCATACTCCATCAAGTTGATTTCCTGGCGTTTTATTTTACAGTTGGCATTTACAGCCCTGAAAAAACAGTAAATCACAAAGAACGTGTCAAAAGTAAGACTTATGTCCTTAAAGGACCATACCCTTCAAATATAGAAAAACATCAAACCCACTTTTAATTGGTAAATATGTCCTATGTACACCAGATTGTAGCTAATTAAAAATAATGTATTGTATATATTGGAGTGGCTTTGATAAAAAAGAGTGGTTGCCATTCTTTAATGTCAAAGACTTGCTGTATAAACTGATCCGATGGATTGTTCAAAGGACCTGGATTGTATTATGTAGCAAATAATCTTGGTTTTGTTGAAAAACAATAACAAAAAGTTATTAGACAAAATTCTTATGTCCCTGAATGGTGCGCATATTGAATGACTGGTTCTATCTCCAAGCATAATAATCTATAGTGCATTGATACAGTACTCAAAGGCAAGCACACCCTAAGATATTAAACTTTTTTTTAAATAAGGCTTTTATTTGTTCTTTTATTTTCTGCTAAAAGTGTTGACTTCCAGGGGCTCACTAATCAAAAATGACAAAAACAGATATGTTTCTCTGATCAAAATTTTATCATTGGTCCTTGTATGAAGTACATTTAGAGTACTTTATCATTCATGTTCTTTTAAGTTAATTCTAAATGCATATTTGGCAGGCCTTAACAAATATTATTGAGGTGTGATGACCACGCTGTGCTGGTGATGAATCCATTTAGTCTGGTCCACATTTTGACTGGATATTCAGGAGTAAGGAACGAAGCATCATTCTTCCACTAGTTGATAACCTATACATGCCAAAGGTTCATTTTAGTTATTGGGGGTATGCTGTAGGAGGAGATGCCAAATTATGTGCTGGGTAGCTAAAGTGTTAAGAATTACTAAACCGGAATATGCTTAAAATTCTTTCCCTGTTTTGGCTCATGAAATACAAATTGTTTCCCATCTCTTTTCTGGCAAGGAGACTGCAGCAGATGTAAATATTTGTTTATATACAAAATACGACACATAATATAAGAAAATCAAAATGGTAACATATGCACACAATTCTGTTTTAGATGGGTTATGCTAGTTTGATATGGACATTGTATTTTGAATAGAAGGAGAAATGCACTATGTTCCTAGATATTACAAATTGTTTTGATTAGTGTAAAAGTATTTGGGAGGCAGTGAACTAGATTGCATATTAATTGAGAACCTTTATTTTGCATGGGGATGTTTTCAAATGCCCTCATTCAGATGCCAGTCCATTGTAAGTGAGCTTTAATTTGCAGTGCCACATGCTGTTTAAATCTAGTATTGTCAGTAACTTTGCCACGAAAAACTGTTTCAAAGTCAAATGCTACCACTTGGATTTTTTTTCATTGGGATAAAAAATAAAAAAGCTCAATCTAAGCACATATCTGTTGTTTTAATAGTCCCATATGGTTACAACATCAATATATAGACAGCAAAAAGTAGCAGATACTGTATCTAGATATTTAAAACTTCATGGGGTATTGTTCACCAATCGCTGGGGAAGGAGGACACCATTTCTGAAGTGAAAGGATAGCATGTGGGATACGGCAATTACAAGTGATTTATAAAATTGCATTGTAGTCTAAGTAGGAAATGGATGTGCAGAATAGCTTTCTAGAAATGTTAAGACCCTTAAATAGAAACGGCCAATGTGCAGTGGAAGATGGGCAATAAATGTAGTTAGTGTTGCTGAGACATGCTTTTACAGGGCTTTTGCTGCTACTTTTTCAGGATACAGTTGTTTGGCTGATACTGGTTTATGAGTTTTTTGGGTGCCAATAGTACATTTCTCTGACTTTCCTTCCCAGCAGAGACAGTTGCTCTGTTTTCCTTCTGTAAATGTTCCACTGAAGGCTCATCAGCCCCCCCAAAAATGTTATATTATATAATGAATATGCCACCAAACTTATAGCCTTCATACAACATAACAAAATTGTCTGAAGCATGTTTGTTGCATAAATACAATAAATTTAAACTGGAACATCTGCAGGACTTAAGAAGCTTAATACTGGCTATTGCAAAAACTTATTTGTCTAAAATATTATTCTTTCCAAATATACTGCATGCCAAAACTATTTAATCCACAGCAATCAGTATTCCATTGATTCTTCTTTGGCATTTATAAAAGAGAATGAGCTTCCAGAACCTTTTTAATAGGTTCATGCACCTCGCAGTGCGTGCAGCACTTCTCCGGCTCCTTTAGATTATGTGACTTGCACATGCAAACTGCATTCTTTAATTCACACCACTACTCTTCCAACAGATTGAAGTATGGAGATTCTAATTGCATTAAGCAAAATCTGCAGTTTGTGTTCATATGGAACTTTGCCACAGACACCAGATTCATGAGGTCAATCTCAAATAATGCCAGAGTTAAAAAAAAAAAATCTTAGCTTTTGCCCCTGGTTGTGAATTCTCCTCCCTTCCAAACCACTTGAGATAAATCTTATATCTTTGAATTCCTTGATAGTGGACCCCAACAGTCAAAACTGGGATATCTTATTTTTTATAGCTGTCATTAGAGGTGGTGATAATTGATAATCTTTATCTTAAATCTTTGGATAACTCTGACTTTCCCATGGTAACATGATATTGAACATTATACCTCTGTTCTGTCTTTTTTAATAGGATAGTGACAATCAGGAGCATTTCCCAAGGCTTCTATAATCTTTCTGAGACTTTGTGAAAGATTCAGACGACTGAAAATCATGCAGATTAAATTTACAACATTTACAGTATACCGTTTTTATAGGCTTGGATCATTGTATAGAAATATTTAGAAATATTGTATTCTGTTCAGTTACATTATTTATTTTTCCCTACTACTTTTCATATATGTTATCACATTTCTAATTCATAAATTCAGATGAAAACCTATGTTGTGTTTTCTATATCAACTGTCAGTTGAGAGTTTCAAGGTTATGAATAAATATTGAGCTACTGTATATATGTATTCAGTTAAAATGATCTTACTCTGACTCAGGAAACATATGTACCAAAATATCTCTATTCTGGGTCTAATATTTTGAAATATGAATCTTAAGCTTTGTCATATGTTTAAGCAGCTTACTTGAAAGTCTAACTACAGGAGGCTTGTACTTCATGCTGTGAAGTCTAACAAATTTTCCATGAATTATTAGGCAAATATCTTGTCATGTGTCACAGTATTTAATGTGACTGTAAAATGAGTATTTTAAGACTAAAATTATTCTAAACAAATTTTCACCTAAGAAAAATAGGACTAACCTTTTGCAGAATGACAAGAGATCATGTCATGTAAGACATGATCAAATGTAGTTTAAATAGTACTGTATATTACATTCAGCTACCAATGAAGCTGTACTATTAATTTTATTTTTTTGCAAAGTCTGTAATCCATTGAATATCAACCAAAAATGTCATTTTAATGTATTAGTGAACAAAACCCTAAGCTTTTTTTTACAAATATTAACAATACATTTTTTTTTATACAGAAGTTTACAGAGAGGCTAAATCTGAATTTCACGCAGCTGTTCTTCTGTTCTGGTCATCCAGGAGATAGAATGACTATTTTTATTGCTCTCCATTAACAAGAACTGGGATATGACTTGTACTAGAACCCTTTCCAAATTCATTGACTTTGCAGGTATAAATGCCACAGAAAATTATGAATACTTTATGAAGCATTACTATTGTACTCCTATTGTAATGCTCTTATGAACCATTACTATTGTAATTATAATTACATTACTATTGTAATTGCCAATGCTGTCTTGGTTCCTTTTTAACTTCTCCCTTTCACAGAAGTTGCTGAACTTAAGCCTTCTTTCCTCTTTCAAAATGCTGTAATGATATCTGATTTTGTGCAAATGCTTTATTTACAGGAAGTTTCTTACCAGTTTGCAGTGGTTAAAACTTTGCTCTTGTTGTTTGCAGGGTGATGACGTTTTGACGGTCATCAAAGCAAAAGCACAATGGCCTGCCTGGCAACCTCTGAATGTGTAAGTAGGAAAAAGTCAGTATCGGACCACTGACTACTGGACAATACAGTACACAGAGTATTGGAATTTACAATGAAAGTTCAGGAGGTCTGCACCCTCCTCCATAGGGAGACTTTCCTTCCCAACATTCCTTGCTCCAAACCCTCCACCAGCTCGTCTTTGCCAAGTCCTGTAGTGGACCATTGTCCCCAAGTCTGTTACAACCAGAAAACATTCTAAGCATCCTCAGTTATTATGGGGCTTGTCCAGATCTCTTGAATGGTATCTGACCATTGTTTAAGACAACTTAAATAGAGTAATACAGGGCTCCAAAACCACAATACAATTTATTTAAATGTATTTTCCAGATTCGTATTTTTCTAACAACGCAGATGCCTTCACTGCAAAAGTGCCTACTTTTTTAACATGGGATACCAGGAGAACTGTATACAAGAAGTCTCCTTTAATAAAGCCAGAGATATTTAATAATAATTAAGCCAGAGATAGGTGGGCTGCCATTTGTTCTCAATTGTTCTTTGTTCTTATTATGAAGAAGACCAATAGGTCTAAACACATTAGCTGTATTTGCTGTGATTTGAATCAATGAAGTAAAATTACTTTTCCAAAGAGCTCTTTAAGGGCATGGACTCCATTTTAATGGGAGTGGCTGACATTATTTTCCCTTCATTAGAGGAGACAAATAATTTGCATTAATGTTAATTTACAGTAGTTACTGCATATATCAACATGCATATAAATAGTATATGCAAACTGGAAATACAGTATTAGTTCTTAAACAAATACCTTAAAGGGGAACTGTAACACTATTTTTAGATTTTATTGTAGAATATTTTTAGATTTTGGGGTTATAATGAATTGACAATGATGAGCCCATTCAAACCACAATGAAACTACCACGTACATGGAAGCATGTACAACCTTCAATTTACTTCACAAAAGAGACACAAAAGTTTCAATGCATGCATAGCGCCATGTTGCTGTCATTGTGTACAATTCAGAATGAGGCAACAAAACTTCTGATGATGCAAAAGCAGCCGTATTACTGTACATATACAGTATAGATTTAAGCTGAGAAAAGTTTGCTACTTTATTAATTTTAATTATTTTCATGAAACTGACACATGCAAGGGGACATGTTTCATAGGTACTTTATCTATGTATTGCAAAAAAAGAACAACTTGCCAACCAACTAAAATACACTCATATTCATTTTCAAGTTTTACAAATGTGCTCTACCATTAACATGTGTGGTTATTTTATGGTAAATCACATTTAAAAGAAAAATTCTAGCAGGATTTATATTTTTGGAGGACTTGCGCCATTGCCCATGTTGTCTATCACCTGAACAGATTTAGTAACTGGTCTGAGAAATTGGGACTGCAGTTCCCCTTTAAAAGTTTTTGTAAAGTGTGTTCGGAAGCTCATTTATTTTCTTAATGCACACTAAAATAATTTGGGTGATTTTTAATTGCTGATTACTTAAATACAAATTTGTGAAAATGTAGCCAAGGATAAAGAAATCCTTTCCCTTAAAATATACAGTATAAACACAAATAGTTTATGAAAATATTTGTTCTCTTTAACTCTTCTCTTTGTTTCACTAGCAATCATGTTGTCTCTTATTTAAATACTCTGCTACTAGAGTTAAAATGTTACAGTAACTGTACTTCTGCTACTATGACAGCAGAAGTGTACTTTATAAAACAAACATCGTCAATCATATTGTACTGTAACAAAGACAATCAAACATCTCCTCTATTTAAATGGCTTAACCAAGTTATATACTGTGATTTTAAACTGATGAGTATGACAGTTACAATCCTAGGTAAATTCCATGCATAATTTTACTATTTTGGAACATTAAAGCAAATAGCCAATTTCATGGTCAATCATTCATGTTCTCTGTAACAGTTTTCTTTTTGTTTTTTACTTACAGTATGTATTGATTATTATTTTTTGCAAAAGGAGGGTGCCTATTTTGTGTGTTTAATTAGGGCAAACAGGCATTATGAGTTTCCTGGGGGGGGTATGAAATTTAGTTAAATGACGTTTCGTCACACTTCCTACAGTATATATAGAATTAAGTCATTGGGATGACCTATTTTCCAAATGTATTTCCAATTAAAGCAAGAAACTTTAAATGAACTGAAAATAAAAATTAAATAATATTTACAAAAATGTAGTCATTATCTTGTTTTTTTATATAAGTTCAATAAAACTAGTTTAAATCTCCTAGGATTAAGGGTGAAGAACTGGGCATACAGTAATATTTCCATAATTCATCAGCAAGAAAGTAATTCATCCCTTGACATTTTGGAAACTTTAATGAAGCTGTTTGATATTTGAAAGTAATTTAAAATGCATAAAACACAAAGGCTCTCCCATGCTCACAAGGTCATTTAAAACCTACTTCTTTATCAACAGTTTTGCCTTATTACTATTAGGGTTTCTCATGCAATCTTGGACAGACATTCATTCAATTACATAACTCATAACTCAGTTAATGCTTTCATTGAAACTACAATATGAGACTTCCTATTTCATGACTGTGATTTTGTGATACTTAAACAAAATTAATCTTTTATCTTTGGAGAAAAAATAATGATCACTAATAGATACAGAATGCAATGATAAATTTTGATTGTATTTAAGATCAGTTATAAGAAAGATAATACCCTTATCGGTGCTACTGGTTATATAGGAGTATTTTCTACATATCTCCACCACAGAGCCATGCCAGACCTATCAAGGAACGTGATTGTTTTTGAGTCACATTTCACCTTTGAGCTCAAGATAGAGTAGTGGCATTATGGAGTCTGAAGATTACAGTATCTGGGCTGCTCTGAAAAGAAGTGACAGTACATAAACTGAGAAAATCATATTCAGACACCCTGTAAATTACTGTATAGTTTTTGACAAAAACAAGCAAAGGGAAGGTTTATATTGAAGCCAAACAACAGTAGCAAAAGTCCCCAAAGAGTTAACTTGGCTACAGAGACCTTTTGTTTGAAATCTGCCATTCCTTTGTCAGGATAAGATCTGAAACTAGCCTAAAGACTTGCTTTCAGATCTCAATCACATTTGGCAGAGTGATTTCTTTTCCTCAGTTTTTTGTCTTTTTCTTTTACTTATCATCAAGGGGGGATTAGGCTGTAGGTTGTTTCTACTGCCAGCTGTATTACTTTTTGATGATCAGAAACAAACAACTACCAAAATATTATCCTGAGGGAGGTCATATCTATCACAACACAGCAGCTGCCAGCTGGGCCTGGGTTAAAACTGAGAGTTACAAGACATGACATTACAGTGGGTTATTTATAGGGCTAGACTGTATTAACGATACTCAACTACTTAATGCACCTGTTACTAACCTTTCTGTAGTTGTAAGATAACTGCTTTTTTCATGAGATAATAGTCCTTGATAGTTTAAGAAGTAGTCACACCCTCAGAACGCTCTGTTGAATAACAGATTAAATTTAGCATAATATAAAAGTGTGACCATGAAAAAATGAATATTGGCAAAATTATGCCTTCAGTAAATGTTTTTTTTTAAATAGTAAAAGATCATTCATAGGTCTTGCAGCTCTAATAATTGTGTCTTACGTGGGCTGCTAATATTTGTACAGAAATAAGTTTTTTTTTCCCCCATTGAGTGAACAAACTTTTCCGTACACTGTAAATCAGTGTGGTCTTAATTTTATCTTCAGCTGCCACATTGGACAATATAAAGACACCTTATAATTGGTAAGGATGCCTATCTATCAAACCAGATGTCAAAGCAGTAACCTTTTGCGTTATGGTAGTAGAAAACATTTTCACAGGTTTGTGACTCTGGTACTTCACAGAGTCAAGGGCATTTGCAGTTACCCGTTGCCATGGAAACAGTGTAGTAGCCTTCCATGTCTTACTGTTTCTCCACATTATCTTCTTATGGGTATTTCCAATATTTTCCTTCCAGTGGAGAACCTCTTCTTAAATGATTTGTAAAGCAATGGGGGTACTTTTTTCTTCCCACCGGGTGGACATCCACTCTGCACCATGGTAATGTTTTTGAATAGGGAGGCACTTATATAAAATAAATGTATTGCATGCACTGACCTCAACCCTGCGTCTACAGGATGAAAAAGACTAGCAGTATAAAGGGATGTTTAAATAACTAGCAGTCACTGTCCCACTGACAAGTGTGTGATAATAAGCAAATACAGTACATTTTTTAACGGTTCAGCCTACAGCTTTTATTTTAGTTCATAGTTAAATAAATTCCATTTATAGCAGGACAAGAAGAAGCAGAGCACAAAGATAGCACTGGAAAATGGAAGACTGGATAAACTGTTCCTGAGTTAATGTATGAATATATTACTGTATATGTTTTACGTGCATACTTCAATAATATTCAATTATCGGATCTCATGTTGTGCGCTAATGCATCTAGCACATTACTTTGGGAAATGTTAATACTCAGGTCAGTTTTTTGAATGTGGATTTATATACATTTAAGTGATACATTTAGAGAATTTTACTACGGTTGGGGTCATCAAAGCAAGTAGCCAAGGTGAAGCTCATTCAATAAAAAACAGGCTGCATTTACATTTAATGATGTGGCTTTTTCCTGGTAATAGAAGCATAATAGTTCTGGTCATTTCTGTTCAATAGTTTGCACAAAGAAGAGACTCAAATTACTCAGATGTTTATTCTGTAACTTTTTGAAGTACATGTACAAAAACACGAACTCACAACTTATATAGGTGTCATTCTCAGAAAAGTAAATCATTGTGTCAGATGGTGTGATGACAGTATTTGAAGGACAATATGTTAAAAAAAGAGAAAAGTATATAATGGGGAGCAGAAAAGCACACACACAGGGCAAGCTGACTGGCTACACTAAATGGCATCTACAGTAAATATGCTTTGCATTCAGTGCACAGTGCTGTGTCTTACCTTCTTCAGGTTATCAGATATGGTGTCTCCAATGTTATTTTACCATTTATACAAAAGAGTGCTAAAATAAGAGCATGCAGTATTTTTAATGCCTTTCTTCAACCATTGTAACCATTGCAAGAAGCTGTTGATTATTCTAAAAACTGCTAATTTTCTAATTCAATCTTTAGGAAACTGACAAATTTTAAATGACATTTTTATCTACCAGACTAAAAAACATTTAATCTTGAGGTATCACAATGTGGCATGCTTGGGTTTTATTACAGTCTTTATTTTATAGCTTGTCATCTGGGTGAATGTATTCTGAAAAATACTGCTCCTAGGTAAAGTTTATTTACCCTAACCACATAACCACTAAATGTACACAACCAGATATTTGTCTGACAAGATCTCGTTTCAAACAGAAATGACACCTACAAGATAAACTGCATCTCTCTTAAGCTGATTTATGGTGTGAAAAAGTAGTAGCTGGACAAAATAATGAAACACGATACTGTATTATAAAGCATGAAAACCATTTACATGGTTACCACTTTGTGATCATATGGAAAATGCCCTGGGAACAACAACACGTTATGTAACATAATTACATTGATGACACTTTTAAAGCTATGTGCATAAAAAAATACTACTGTATTTCCAGCAAGTACTTTAGAAAGTCGTAACACAGAATTCCTTCTAATGCTCTTAAAAATGTTTTGTTTGTTGAGCCTGGATTTTGAAAGTCACATTGAAATACAAGTTAAAAAACAGTCCATGACTATTCATGTTTGAAATGTATAAGACAGCAGAAGAAAATGTAGTACAGTATGCCTTTGAAAAGGTTATGATAAAGATGCCGAGATGTTGCTGTAACCACTGCACCTTGTTAAGCCTTTTCCGTTTCTGCTGTGTACTTGCTGAACTTTGATACTGTATATAATCACTGTGCTTCTTTGTGCCTGACCTGGCTTTCAAAGAGATGTTGTGAACTTTAATTCCTTGTGTTAAGTAAGTGGCAACTGAAACCTTAGGAGAGGGGTTTTATAGGCTTCAGTAAAAATGAAAATAGTCTGTTAAAATACTGTAGGTATACTGTACATACACATACAAAAATAATTTATCCATGCATTTTATCCAGTACATGGTCACAGGGGAGCTGGCACCTATGCCAGCATGCAACAGATATAGGGCCAGATTATTCTGAGAGGCAAATTAACCTTCCAGTATGTCTTTGTGCTGTGGGAGGAAACTGGAGCTCCTGGATGAAACCAACATGAACACAGGAAGAACATACAAACTCCACACAAATATAACCCAGGGAACTGAACCATGTGAGGTTGAACATTGAACCACCAGCTCTGTGAGGAAGCAAATTTTAACCACCACATACAAAATTAACCAATTATTTGCAAGTTTCACAGTATCCAAAGATGAAAAAAAAACGGCCAAGAAAACATTTAATGAGCCGTTCCTGAAGCAGAATAACAGACAAAATGGCAAAAAGGCTTATCTGACTCAAATTCTGTACAGAAGCCAATTATAACAGATTGAATAATGCACAATAGTAATGTGTACCCAGCTGTAAATCAGGCTAATTTGCTCTATTGAATTTGGTGCTTTGATTAAGTATATTTTCTTGCCATTCTCTACTACACTGTGATAAACAATGAGACTAATGCACTCTGCATTCCCATGAAGCTCTCTGGTGTTCTTCCATGCTTGATTTTGCAGTTATTTAAGGTTCATTTAATCTTAACTTGAAGCACTGTTGCACTATGTTGTTTTATTTGTGTAACTCAAGCAATATGGTTACATGAATAGAAATCATTTTAGAGTCCACATACATACTCTTTGTTAATGATTTTGTGGTTTGCTGTGCTTACTTTGTGACAGAGTTCACCATTTTAAGACTGCAATTTCAAATTGTCCACACTATGGAAATCACAGTTTAATTTTTAGTAATTGAAGAGGATTCATATAGGATAAAGTTAGATGAGGCTACTACTTTGAATTAAAAATGCCTTGGTTGTGTTTACCCCTGCCAGTGCTGTTTTATACAAAAAATATGTTTAAATCATGGTTTAGTTTAAATAATGAAAGACACAAGAATTTCACAGTTCCTCTCCATAAGCATCAGTGAACTCAGCTACTCTAAAAGACTGTCTCTTCTACTGCAGCAGAACACTAAAACTACCTAAACACTATAAACTAGTGGGAGATCATACAGTCAGATTCTCACACCTGACAACAGTGGAAATGTTTTGGAAATAGAGAAGGCCTAATAGAAGTATGATTGTGGTATTAAATTACCCTTAAATCATGTTTTAAAGGTATCTTGTGTGTATGTTATACAAAATGGTGGTGTAAAATTCTCTTTTGTCTCATGAATATCCATTCTCTCCTGTTTACACTGAACTCTGGCACCTTGTCTTTTACAAACTAAGCACTAACTCTACAGTACAGTATGTCTGGACATGTCCCTATGTTTAATGGTTTGAGAGACATTTTTTGCCATCTCTGAAAACCATGTGAGTGCTATTGCATCTCTAACAAGTTTGATTTCTGAAACTGGCTTCAGGGAAAAGATACCATATAACACATAATCGTCTTCTAATCTGCAATGTGATTTACAGGAGAGCGGCGCCCTCTGCTGAGTTCTCGGTAGATAGAACACGACACCTGATGTCCTTCCTCACAATGCTGGGACCCAGCCCGGACTGGAACGTAGGACTCTCAGCTGAAGACCTCTGTACAAAGGAGTGCGGCTGGGTTCAGAAAGTAATTCAGGACCTGATTCCTTGGGATGCTGGCACAGATGATGGAGTTACTTATGAGGTAAACAGTGAACAGAAGGAAGCAACAATATATTTTGGTAACAATGCGGTGCACTATGTTTTTCAATTTATTAAGTCCCCCCAACATCTATTTTGATGCTACTATAACAGGACTGATTGTAATTTAATTAAGGCAAAATACAGTTTAAGTGGGGCAAGTCAATATATAATTATTTTTACATCTCATATATGGTTAAATGCTCTTGCATTATCTGGATTATCTTCTGTTTTTCATTGAAATTAAAAAATATAATATTGAGAAACATGTCTGCAAAATACATCATTGTCTTTGGTATTGATGTTGTTACTTGGGTATTCCATAAGCTGGCCTGATTTCATTTGAAGAGTAGGACAGCACAGGTTAGATGCTTGAAAAATACTAAAAATCTGTTGGGTTTTCGTGTTAAACACAAATCTCTCTCAAAGTGTGGATCATTTACAAAAATGCAAGGCGCATGGGTACGTGTACTGAACATGAGTACGGTATATATAAATAATGTAAATTCCCATGCAAAATTGCAAGAAAAATAAGACCTTTCTCCCATGGCTTCTCGCGTTTCTGGTAACATTCTCATTAAGCTTGTATTTGAGCACACTGTGATACAAGAATAATTCAGAATTCTTGTAATTCAGAATGCCAATAGCCACTTCATGTGGTAACCAAATGCAGCCGGTGTATTGGTAAGGCTGAGTAATAAGAACACCAAGGGGTACTATTGTATAAGCTTGAAACATGCTGAGCTTCCAAACATCCAGACATTCTGCCTGTAGGATGTTTTTTCAGTGTAGATGAATGATTCCACTACACAGCACCGAGAGGCATTAGCACAGCTACTTCCCAGCTGAAATTAATGGGAGAGGGACATTCCAAACACCAAGTCTGTTTATACAGTTTTGTATCATCATTAATCATCTCCTCTAAACTTCCATTTGTCAAAACATAGAGCTGAGCTGGGCTGATTCCCTGAAGGTCCCTGAATGTGCTCACACCTATTTTTATTTTAAATCTATACTACTGTAGATATTTTTGAAAATAAAACATCATCCCCTGTGAATGGTCTTTTCCTGTTGATTCTTTTGAACAGGAATGCTCTACTTTATCGTTACATTTCAAATGGCCAACCTTCAGAACTTTGTACACTTTGTATTGGCTTAAAATGAAAATGGCTTAAAACAAAATACAGTATGCTGTATTTAGTATAATATACTAAAATAAATATAGATGGTTTTTTTTTACTATAGAATCTGTTTTTTTCACTAAACAGAGGCCCTAAGATAATATAAATGGATTAACTTTACCTTTCCTACATACAGTACAGGGTTTTTTTAGAAGACAATGCTGTACATATTAGTTTAAATAGCTTCTTATGCGTCATTCCATAAACACATTTAAATATTAGCTTTTTAAACTACATCTGTGAAAGGTTAAGGGTGAACCAGTACGAAAACAACAGGGGATAATGATATAAATCACTCATAAAAGGTTATTACACAGTCAATAAATTATGCATATTGAGATCAAATGAAGTAGCTCTTACCAGATGGTTTCACAGATATAGAGCCCAGCGATAAAAGAAATACTCTGATTATGTTTGACTTTTGCTTTCTGTTCTGTACTGATAATTTCAGTCGCCCAACAAACCAACAATTCCTCAAGAGAAAATCCGACCGCTGACCAGCCTTGACCACCCACAGAGTCCATTTTACGATCCAGAGGGAGGTCCTATTACTCCAGTTGCCAGAGTAGTCATTGAGAGAATTGCAAGAAAGGTAAACGTCATCCTGCTTGCCATGCCTTTGAGATACTCTCTCTTTACAGGTGACTCGGCATTATCAAGCTATAGTACTGTATGTCTCTGTAATTCTCATGCTCTTTTATTGTTTGAACTCTGTCACTGCATTTATTAGTACAAAGCAGCATTAATGTTAATGATGCCTCATTTACTTTATAGTAATAAAGAAATGTTTGCAATGGAGTGGAGAGTTGGGATAGGGGAGTTAAATTACATGTTTCACAGGACTGGTTAGACATATATGAATAGAATCTCTTTGAAAATTATTGAAATTGTAACCATTTTATCCATCCATTTAACTTTATCCAGTAGAAGGTCGCTGGAGACGCTGGAGGATCCTAACTCAGCAAGTAACAGGCATAAGGCGAGATACAACTTGGATGGGACACCAGTTCATTGCAAGGCACACTGCGACACAAACACAAAAACTCACATCTTTCTTTTGTGATCCATATGTGGTCTTGACTAGATTATCAAAACCTTTCCATGATAAATCATTTTGCATTTTCTATCCACAGGGAGAACAGTGTAACATTGTACCTGATAATGTAGATGATATTGTAGCAGACCTTGCCCAAGAAGAAAAAGAAGAAGGTGGGGATTTTTATAGCATTTGAAATGTCAGTGCAAGACGGGGATATAACTGGGCTTGAGAAACCACTCTGTAAAAGTAAACATATTCTGAAACAGGAAGGAATTTCAGAGGTTTGCTTTAATGAGGTTTAAAGACTAACAAGATTTGTGGAGCAGTGGCATAGGGTTTGGATGTTAAAATCCCATGTGGGACACTGCTGTTGTATCCTTGAACAATGTACAGTACTTGCATCAAATTGCCCCAGTCGGTACCCTGCTGCATAAGTGCTTATCATTGCAAATGAGAATGTGTTCTCAATTGAGTTAACTCATAATATTAAGTAAAAGAAAAAAAGGAATCTCATTTTAAAGCTCTGATCGTCTATAATTTTAAAATGGGAGTATTTCTGGTTATACACTCGAGACCTATAATATTACAGCAGTCCATTAAATACGAATACTTCAGATTTCATGTATTAGGTGTTTAGAATTTTTAAATTTATACATTTTAAATTATATCTGAACTGATAATGTTTTTCTGGTGCCAGTCTGCAGAAAATTCTGGTTGTGATGTTTCTACAGTACATCATGAAATCTTACCTCCTTTGTAGATGACACGCCTGAAACCTGCATCTATTCCAACTGGTCCCCCTGGTCCGCCTGCAGTTCCTCTACCTGTGAGAAAGGAAAAAGGATGAGACAGAGGATGCTTAAAGCCCAGCTAGACCTCAGTGTGCCCTGCCCACATACCCAGGATTTTGAGCCTTGCATGGGCCCTGGCTGCAGTGATGAAGGTGAGAAACAACAAAGACCTTTGGGTTATTTTCCGCATGACATTGAATGTGATCTGTTTTCCGCTCGTCCATAATTCCCTTATCTTCAGCTCTAAGGTGCTAGGAGGACCAGTGCTTCCTAAGCACCCTCTGATGACTTCAATTCAGACCCTTTTTGACAAAGTTAACCTCATTCATAAACATTTGCAATATGATGTTGAGACGCTACTCTGATCAACTTGGCAACTGTATAACATCACATTATACTGTATTTCATGTTTGTTTCTTAATATTCGTAAAATGAGTCCAAACTCAGATGTCAACAATAAATGCTGTGGAACGTGATGGAAATAGCAGACTTAATAATGACATATTCTCTTATATCTTTTTTTTTAATATGAAAATATGAAGAAAATGTTCATTGTTGTGTTACCAGGTCATTAAAGGGAATAAAGTGGTAAGAAATAAAGGGTCAGACCTGGTCATGCTTTGGGAAAGAGAATCAATAAACCCTTCTCTCTTTTGTATAGAAGACAAAAAAACACTGCTGAGATCAATACATTGTCCTGCTTTGATAAAAGGTCTTACTTTCAGAGATGTGTTTTTTATAACGTTCTGACGTCTTAACATTATGTTTGAAGTTAAAAATATAGAGGTAAGCAGAGATGGTTTTGTGCAAGACTGTGTTCATGGGGAAACCTTCAGAGCAGTAGCCTAGTCACTCAACTAGAATGTTGTGATCCCTACTGTGGACACTACTACTGTACCCTTGAGAAATGTACCCTACCCATGTGTGTTCCTGTCTACCCAGTTGTATTAATGGATACCAACATTGGCGGACTGCATGTGTTATTTTCTTTTTTTCAGTTTCTTTCCTTTGATCATGAACTCTTTGTGTGTGCTTTGAGTTAAGTGCTTATAAAATGTATTATTAAACTATAGTCTAATAAGATAATATAGCTAGTAAACTAGAATATTTTACGTGAATTATCCATAAATAGAGTATGTTTGAAAAAACACCATCAAAGACACAAACAAAATTCAAAAGGATTTAGACAAATTTCAAGACTGGGCAAACATTTAAATCTGAATCTAAATATAAATAGTATAATCTTCAGATGGGTTTTTAAAATCCCAAGTCTGAAGTAAAAACAAGCATGATTAAAGGCAGCTTCTCCCATTACATTCTGCATCTAGTTTTTGTGTCGGAAGAAGACCTTTTTACTTGTTTTTCCTCAAACTTGACAGTTTGGATTCTCTTTAAACATTCAGTCCAGGGTACATTATTGAAAATCCCAAGAGATACATTTTACTTATTGAGAGACCATAGTTTTGTCAGGGGTGATATGTGTTTGGATTCGTTCAAGGCTTTTGTTTTCCTCAACCATACAATATTGATTAATAAACCTGCTATTTCAAGCGTTCATTTTTCAGATCTGAATTGCTTTTGTTCTTATTCAATAGTCCGTTAAGAATTCAAACTGATTAATAATGCACTCCCTCCCTTCCACTGGGCCTCTGGGGTCCTCATCAGGGCCACTTTTATTTACAGGTTTTATTAATGATTCACTTAGTTCTGCTTTATTAACTAACACTCACTTTTGTTTTCAATCTATCAGCCCTGAAGTAAAAGAAGATCCTGCTTTAAAGGTCCTATCTTAATGATCCCATCTGAAACATATTTTTTACCAAAGAATGCAACTGTAATATGTAATATGGCAAAGCTAAAAGCATAGGATACTTCAGTACAAATTGTTTTTTAATGGAAACAGATTCATTTTAGTGGAGTAAATATATAAATATTAATACAGTGAGCTTGAGATTGCATGTCTTTTAAAATAAATCAAATAAATCAAATTTATGGTAAAAAGTATAACAACTTCTGTGTGATTTACTGTCGCTTTCTCTAAGAAACGGGTTCAGTATTGTTCACCTAAGTTTTTTTTAATCAAAATAGAGGCCTGAGGAGATTTATGATAAATAAATCAGATTTAATTTGAAGCAGAAGATGTATTCTATTGTCAAATGAGGTAATGTCTGCCCATCGCAATAAAATTGTTTAGGAATGTTTTTGTAATTAATCATACGTGGCAAACCCCAAGAACCCATATTATATCCTGTACAATTGTCGTAAATATTACTACTAATTGATCCCAAGCTATGTGTCATGCCGACAGTAACAATATAGTTACAGTAACTGTTCATAAACTAAACTAGTAGGATTGTTTCCATCTAGATGCATCTACCTGTATGATGTCAGAGTGGATCACATGGTCTCCCTGCAGTGTTTCCTGTGGAATGGGCATGAGGTCTAGGGAGAGATATGTCAAACAGTTCCCTGAAGACGGCTCCATATGTACCTTGCCAACGGAAGAGACTGAAAAATGTGTTGTCAATGAGGACTGCTGTGAGTTTATTTACTTTGATTTTTTTTTTGGCACAAGAGGTCTAATTTTCAAGAGGCATCCTCTAGAAAGCTTCAGAGGCTACCTGTAGAATCATCTTTAGAATAATTTGGAAACTATTTGCACAATTGAAATTCTTCCAGTTTGCACAAGACTACTCAATCCCCTCCATATTCTTCAGCTGTAAATGCACCTACATTTTTGATATCATAAAATTTCTCTCCTATTTTAAACTTAAATTACATGTACAAGCATATGATTTGAACTCCATTACAAAACCTAAATTAGGTGTAATTCTAACTTTTTTAGTTTTTTTAGGCTCCATACTAAGGTGGACCTGGTGTTACCTCTTAATCAGTTACAAACAGCTGGCAATAAAGATTGAGTGAGACCAATATCTTTTATTAATTGCGAAAAATAACAGAGAAAGTATTGCTGTTCAGAAAGTTCAGAAATGCATTAGTCCTTATGTTCCCAAGTATAGACCACCTGTGACTAGTCAAGCGTTTTAACAGGTTTTATTTGGCTTACTTTTAATTAAGCAGTACCCCTTTAAAGCAAATGTATAGTCTGCTTTATTGTTAATTCTAGTATTTTATGTTCTCCATAAAGTATTAGTTAACAACAATATACTGTATCTCTCCTATGACTAACCAAAGCATTCTCTTTTTTCCAGTGAATTTTCTTTAATTTATATTTGTTGTCATTTCGTTTTAAGCTATATCAGTTAAGGAGACCATGTGCTTTTATCTGTTATCATCAATTTAGTTTGTGATTTATGGGTGAGGTCATGCACCATGCATGCACCTGGCTGGAGTTGGATTTAAAGCAGTGAGCAGAAATCTGTGAGGTATAAAAGTTCTCTTTAGCTGGGTTAGAAATAGAGTATACTGTACAACATGTAATATAATATTTTAACTATATACATTAAATTATTATTTATTTGTTTCTATTAGCATCAAGCAGCTGCCTTGTGACAGAGTGGGGAGAATGGGATGAATGTAGCGCCACCTGTGGGATGGGTATGAAAAAGCGAGAGCGAATGGTCAAGATGCCTCCTTCTGATGGGTCAATGTGCAACTCAGAATTAACACAGGTGGAGAAATGCATGATGCCTGAATGTCGTGAGTAACCTTTTTGTCATTTTGGGATTGTTTCCCCATTACTACAGTACATTACAGGCTCACAGAGACTTGATCTGTGTATAATACTTGATCTGTGCATAGATTCATATTTCTACACTGCTGTGCTATAACAAAATGAAAACTCAAATTCAATGTCAAATATTAAAGAATAGGCCCTTGGAGACACACATACTAGTATTTGTGTACCATAAAAATTGTTTTTTATTGCATCGTGCAGCTGAACACGTCACTATTTACTCATGACCACATACCGAGGGGTTCTTAAGGGTAAACAAAATTGGACGCAAGTTGACGGATTTAGCTATGTAGCTTTAACGTTTACCCATTGATACACACAATGATGAATTGATGATGAGGGAAATACTCAGATCTCTGTTGTTTTGCTTCTTAATCCAACCACAGAAAAGGATGCTCTACACATTTGCAGCATTTATTCTTCCAACATATTATTATTGAGAGGCTGATCTCCTTGGCAGGACATCTTGTTTCTGTTCTTTGAAAGTTAAAAGGCAAGGTTTAAAACACATTGTTTTAACGTGAGTTATTTCATTGAATAGTAAGTAAGGGCCATTGGCCTTATTGTGGCCCTTCTTCAACAGACACAATTCCCTGCATGCTGTCGCCATGGTCAGACTGGAGCGACTGTAGCGTGACATGTGGGAAGGGGATGAGGACCCGGCAGAGGATGCTGAAGTCCCCCGTGGAGCTGGGAGAATGCAATGAAGAGCTGGAACAAGTCGAGAAGTGCATGCTGCCTGAATGTCGTGAGTACTGCAACTGGGACAATGAACCACACACTGTAGCTCAGTGATGTACAGGACCAGTATGGGAGAGGAACGTAACTGCTCTAGTTTGTCTCTAGTGATTATTGTGCACATGTATTTTAAACTGCAGAGTTTAGTTCAATCCGGGAACGATGCATAGCATTTAAAACCATGGTTTTTACTGTACATAAATTATGACTGCCATTGAACAGCACTGAGAAAGATGTAATAGGAGGTACAGTATATTACTATCTTTTACATGTAAAACATGCAGGTTTATTTTCCTTATAATGCCAGCAGTCCACTCGGGAAAATGATATTACATTCTGTCCCATCACAACATGAAAGAACTCTTAACCCTGTCATTAAATTTAAGTGGCACGAGCAGGAATAAATATAATTAAAAGGTTTGCATTACATCCCTGAAGTCATTTCTCATGACTTAACGCTCAGGTTCCCAGGAAATGCCAGAAAGAAATAGACTATATGAAAAAACTTTAGGCAGCTGAGGAAGATGGAAGAAGTGTGGCCAGGACATTCAATCACCGTTTTGTTTTGTTTTTCGGTCTTTGCTTTTTGTGCTATCATTAAGCTTAGAGCGCGTGGATTTTAAAATGTGAAT
Source organism: Atractosteus spatula (assembly GCF_055471065.1). Classification (NCBI taxonomy): domain Eukaryota; kingdom Metazoa; phylum Chordata; class Actinopteri; order Semionotiformes; family Lepisosteidae; genus Atractosteus; species Atractosteus spatula. The sequence goes on along the minus strand of NC_142721.1, from coordinate 9,232,744 downwards.
TTCTGTGCCTTTCAGCAACCGACTGCATGGTGACAGAGTGGTCCGAGTGGTCGGAGTGCAATAAGTCCTGCGGCAAGGGTCACATGATCAGGACCAGGATGATCAAGCTGGAGCCGCAGTTCGGGGGGGACCCCTGCCCGGAGACGGTGCAGCGGAAGAAGTGCAAGGTCCGCAAGTGCAACCGGGGTTCCAGCGACGAGAGGAGGCGCCGCAAAGAGGCGCGGGAGAAGCGCAGGAGTAAACAGAGCAGCAGGGACGAGAACACCGAAGAGCAGCACCCAGGTCTGCGTGAGTGCGGTCAGGGTCAGGTGCCACACTGTTACACACTGCCGGCACAGCGCAAGTGCTGCAGGCTGCCCGATTATCCACAGGCGCAAAACACTATTAACCCTCTATTGGACCGTTAGCATGTAATTTGACATCAGGTACGACAATAAAATACAAGAATATGACAGGGGGGTAGAGAAAGGGCAGCACAACTTAAAATATGTGCAGTAATCGCCGTAGAAACGCTCATTTTCCTTCTGTTGTTAAAATTGAACATGATTTTCTCAAGAGAGGACGCCTATACAAGCAGATTTTACACATGAATGCTGACACCAGGAGGGAGGAAAAAACTCATGCTTGGACATGAGCTCTTCATCAACTGATTCTTATGACACCTCCAAATCCTGGGTTTGTTGAACATGTTAAAAAAAATTCATGTGTACAAGTTGCCTCATATTTTTTTATCTTGAAAAGGAAAAAGAAAGCGTTCTATGACTAAATATTTTGATAAATTAATCAAGTTTTTTTAAAAAAAACAATCATACTTTTCTCAGATCTGTAGAGAAATATTGCTTATAACCCTTCGAACAATCCAGTGCCATTTACAATAGTAAACTTCACCTTGTTTGTCGCCGAAATATAGCTTTAAGCTTCCCTTGTAAGATGTCACATAGCTTTTTTATAAGTATACCATAGTAATAATAATTAAGCTTTTATAGAGGTACTACAAGAGCTAAAATATAATGCCCATTAAAAAATGTTATCTCTCCCCTTGGACTAACTCAAGTGCTCCTCATTAATGCAGTGTCTTAATGAAGACCACAGAAGAGCATAACTGTCTTCTCATCTGTAAAGCAAAAAATATAATCTTAGTCAGACAGAGCCATGCTACTAAGTAAATAAAACTAGTGACAAGATCTTTAATGAGTTTAAGAAAAATACTGTAGAATAATAAACACCTTACTGGTAGTTAGGGCTTTGATCATTTGCACAATAATTTATGTTCCATTTCCAAGCGTAGCATCAAATATTCTCAAACAGCATCTGGGACACATGAGATTGTGGATCTTGCTTTAATTATTTAACAGGATTAATGCACTCATCATGTCAGATTTGTATAGAGGAGTATCATGATAACCACTATCAGTGGTCTGCAATTATCCATTTACATTTACAAAGCTCATTTTTGTGAACCAGAGAGCTGTATTTCAGTAAATGAAAGGAAAGGGGCATGCCATTGTATTGTTTCCTTAAACCTACTGGGTTGCAGCTTTGTATCATACTAATGAGGAGTCTTTAAAAGGCTCCAGATGCATGTAAATAGTAAATGTAAAACTAAAGATAACACAGTTCCTTGCCATGCACAGCTGCATGTTCTCAAACAATAACATCCTTTTAGCTGGAAGCTGGATGAGTCCACTTCCTAGGACAAGGTCCAAGAATCAGGCCTGAGCACTTCCTGCAACTCAGTCCTTTGTGGAATTTGTGGGATTAGCTTGGCAGGAGTCAAACTCAGACTCAAAAAGACTATATTCTGTATATCCCATTTGTCAAACCAAATCCTTTTAAGTCTGGTAATTTGTGATTGGATAACATGCACAAAACATTCTCATAGCCACAAAAATATCATTTTAGACCTTTGTCTGTTTAATTTATTCTCAAGATTGTCTTTTCAGTCTGTTTTTTTATATGCCAAAGTGGTTATTAGTTAAAAAGAAAGAAAGTTGAACTGTTCATTGGGCTTTTGTTATTAACCATTTTATGGTAGTTTGAAGGTAAAGAGCAGTATAACTCTTGGAAAAACTTGTCAGATGCCTAATTGAGGCCTGACTATATCTGAGGATGCTATGGAGCCAAATGCGAAAAGACAAATTCCTAATACAAGTAATTGTATATGGCCAATAAAGTGATCATATCTTATCTTTACCCAGAATTAATAGTTTCACAGTTCATTTTCATGTTGTTGTGAGGGGTGTAGGGTGTTGGCAGTTTTGGAATTCATAAGCAAAATAATTTGAAATAAAAAGGGTTTACTTTGAAGGGTTACATGTTTTCAATGATTTATTTACAAAGACCAGACTGAAACCGCTTATCTTTTCAACAAAGGAAGGTCTGAATCAAAGCCTCCTCAACTCTTTCTTACAGAGGTACTGTATGTGAGTTGTCTTCCTTCCAGTATCAGCATCACGTATACTTGGTTAACAACAAACCAGACTGTACTACAGTATCTGTCTGGAAGCGGATGATTTGTAGACATAAAGCCCAGGTCCTCTTGGGCCCCAGAACTCCTCTTTGTGGACCACTAGTCTCTTGAATATATTAAATTCATATATTTAAAATATGAATAATATGTTTGTGTTAATAATTGAATAATGCTATTCCTTGGTAAATACTACTGTATAATTGGATGATATAACGAGCATTCAAAGATCATGTATAACTGTAACAAATCCCCAAATCTTTCAGGAAAATGACAAAACTATGAAATTACTGATATTCCATTGAACACACATAACATAGATCAATACATTATGCATTTTAACCTTCGTCATCAACAGAGTTGATCAACAATGGGTTTGCAGCACAGATCACAGGCTAGTAGTGTGTGTGGCCAGTGCCTGGAAACAAAACAAGCTGTATGTCTGCACTGAGAGCTTTACATCATGTTGCAGCTGCAGTCTTGTGGAATTCTGTCCCATTCGTCTTGTAGAGCCTGGATAAGCATGTGTCTGTTCACTGGTCTCTAAACTCTAATTACTACACATCATCCCATCTTAACTCAAGTCTGACACATAGGGCTTCCACAGTTTAATGGTCACATTCCCATACTGTTGCTCACATGAGCAGCATGAGGAGTGGTGCTGTCCTGCTGGAACTGTAACATTATCAGGATGAGCAGGAAGTTATACAGTCAGATTACCTTGCACCCGTAAAAGAGGAGCTCTGTAAGTGACTGGAGAATCCTACCCAGACCATCACTTTTGGACCTTCCTTTCAACCGCTCTGTGGTACACATACTGTATACAGTACTAGTGTACCACACTTGCTAACACACTTAATCAGGGTGGTGTACAAAAAACGTGCCTGAAGAGGACTTGGCTCCAATGCTGGCAAATCATCCTGAAGTTATTTAATGGCCTTCAACAAACCTGTAGCATAAAAGGCACTGTCCTCTTAATAAGCGATGCTAAGTGGTTCCTTTCTCTTTGTTTCTTGAACTTCACAAGACAGGACATTCAGTAGGTTACAGTACATCACCCCAATACTGCATGTGTCCAACCCAGTTGGTCACTCATGAGATGCAATATACAATTGTCAGTCAATTACTCAAAGTGACACCAAAAATATTTCATTATCACCCAAATCCACATAATTTATTTTGCTAAATCTACTGTATACAATATACACATTAATAGAGTGATGTTTCTTGTGATCTTTGATGTGTTTTTTCATCTTCACCTTTGCCTTAAAGGGTGTAAAATGAGGCCTTGGTCAGCGTGGACAGACTGCACCAAGATGTGCGGAGGTGGCATTCAAGAGCGCTTCATGACAGTGAAGAAAAAGTTCAAGAATTCTCAGTTTACAAGCTGCAAAGACAAGAAAGAGCTCCGGGCATGCAATGTGCATCCTTGCTAAAAATGTGGATGTGTCTCAATTTTGCTGAAAAGATGCACTCTTTAAGAGCCGTTGAGGAGAAAAATCAGTCTCGTTTTAATCCAGGTTAATCTGTGGGAGCAAAATGCAGTTTCTGAGTTTCAGTTTTGTATTCTGAAGTAAATGGTCACACTTCTTGGATTAATAGCTATTAACGAATGAGTTATTAGACAGATGCGAATCAGTTATATACTATACAGTTTATAGCTGACGTTCTGGGAATGTAGCCATTATATTATCAGAACAACACGTTAATTACATTTTATAAACATTTTTTAAGACTTATTTAGATTTTAGCCACACTGTTACACTATCACTGACAGCCACAGTTTCACATAGCTTTAGATAGTGAACCATAGTCATGTTCATTTGCAATGCATACAATGAGTTAAGCTAATGTGAGTCTATAGTATGAATAACTCAAAGAGAAAGACATGAATTTAACAGATTTTTAAATGTGGCAACCTTTTTCATTCACTAGGATTCTGCACTCTTACTTGTCAAACGCATCAAACATGATCTGTAGCTTTATCATGTTAGCTCTAGCCCAGTATTCTTTAATTCAAGATCAAGAGTCACATGCCAGTCCAAATCCTGCAGCCTTGTTGAGTGTTATTAGCATGGGTCACCTAAAAATCAATATCAAACTGATCTATAATGAACCCATCTGATTAAAACAGATTGATTTTCCACCTTGAGTTTGAATAGCTCTGTTGCATTTAGAATTTCTTGCAAGATTACTGTAAACTTGTTGTGGTATACTATTCATAAAATACCAATCAGTTATAAAGAAATAGAACTGTTATATCCTGTGGTAACTTCTTAAATAGTATATTATATTCCTGAAATAAAAGCACAGGTAACCATTCCAGCATTTTATAAGCCTCAAGATGCTGTTTTTAGAAAAATCTGTTGTGAGTTTTTATTCAAATGTATGACATGTAGAAGCTCCACAATTTAAACTTGATAAGGTAAGAATTATTAGCATTTTTTATTTGATTTGTGCATCATTAGACGTTTTGTTACTTTTGCTGTGGAATTTTGATAAGAATGTCACAAGGAATTCTTACCAAAGTCTTGTGTAGATGTTTTGTAGCTGTCTCTCTAACATATTACTATTTTGGAATAAATCACCTTTACAATAAAAGTAAATGTGACAAAATTGTGTGGGTGACTTTTTTTAATCATCTTTCACCTCATGTTTCACCTCATCATCACATTGTTTTTAGTCATCAGGATCTGTACTTCAACATATTCTTTCAGATTAGGGATTCAAAACTCTGGCATCACTCTTCTATTGTTTTGGGTCTAGGTCCAATTCCAGTCCTGGAGTGCTAGCTCTCAGTGACTATGAAATAAATTAGCTTGTCATTGTCTTAATTGGACCAGTTTACCACGTTCTAAATCAATTATTCCTTGACATTACTATTCTACTCACTTCCTCACTGTTTTTGTTATTCATTTTTCCCTATTTCTTCTGTTGTATGTAAATAACTTTATTTTGTTCAATTCATGTATTACTATATACTTTACAGTATGTAGTGATCAATAATGATTTAGAAAATTCTATAGGAAATACATAATTTGGTAAGCAAATAATATTTAAATCTAAATTATTCTTAAATAATTAGCTCTTTAGTTAGGTGCTACTGCTTTCAGCACATCTACATAATATGTACACACAAAGGTCCTTCCGAAGAGAGAAGCACCCAGCTGTGGGTAATGCATACAGTACCTTTTAACCACTGCTGTATTTCACTTAGTAAGCCACTAGATGGAAGTCATAAAATAAATGCATGATATAGACCACTAGATGGGGATATCTACACAGAATTTACATTTTTATCTTCCACTGAGTCGGATAACACCATCGAGGCTGCAACTGACTGATTTTCAGATAACCATCTGGCAGATAAATCTTTCTACATTACATCTTTTTCCCAGCCCACATTAAAGGTTTTGCTAAAACTACATTTGAGAGATATATTCTGGCCAAAAGAAGGAAATTCAATTGCCAGTGTGCATAGATTTAGGCTCTAGAAAGCACAAGTAGTGGTTTATGTCCAAAAACAACATTTGTTGTGACAGCTTAATCATATATGAAAGCCCCTAAAGATATTTTAAGAAAATTATTCATTAACTCTATGAAGTTCGTTATTGAATCTCATGAACTCTATGCTATTTCCCAGACAAATGATAAAATCAAAACTTTTAATTCTTAACTACATTGTGTTTGCCTAGTTCTGACTGTCCTGATTGAATGCATACTACAGATGAAGACATTCAAAATGCAAGGTAAAACCCAGTACAGCGGGAATTGATCTACAGGCTACTGCAATATGTGAATCCTTGGCCAAAATAGCCGACAGGTGGCACTTGTGGTGCATTAGTTGTTAGTGAAACTCTCTACTGTGCATGTTTAAATTATTTAAGAAATCAACTTAGTCTTTTCAGCCTTTATTAGGAGAACATTCAATATGGGATTCTTCAAACAGATGGGCAGTGAACAGAGTCACAGAAAAGCAGTTATTCTCAAAGTTTAATGAAAGACTGGCAGCTCCACTAATTACAGTATTAAAAAAGTTTAACTTGGTATTAACATTCATTCACTATGTGATCTGTTGCATACAAATTTAAGTTTCACAAGCTGCTAAAATTGCTGGCATTTTAATTTACTAAAACATGAATCATAATCTATGTTTGTATTAGTTCACATGAAGAAACGTATGATTCAAAGCTTGTTTTCTCTAGCGTACTGGTGATGTTTTAATATTGTCAGACAATAATTAAACACACCCATAAATTAGATTAGCTTATTACTTGGAGGCCAACATTGTTTCAATGGGAAATGAAAACATTTCCCACCAAACAACCTTTCATTCTGAATCTTATTAAGCGGCCAGTGTTATTCTGATTTTGTGAAAACTGCCATTCGCCTTTTTAAAATAAACTTTTTCTAAAAAAAACAAGGAGCATAGCTTGAAAGTTACACGTTACAGCCTAAAATACCACTACAACCAAAATGTACTGTAATACTTTCAGAAATCACTTGAGGGAGACAAATGACTAAAGTATTCATTTGTGTTTGTGTTCTTAAAGATGTACAGTATATAGCCATACAGTTTATTAGGTGTTGCAAATACCAATTTTGTGCAATTCAGGAATAGACACATTCTAATTGTTTATATAAGAAAAACAATTATCTCTGTCAGATCACAGGGAAGATAGTCATTTGTCTCTCACTGTAGTCCACAGTTGCCAAGTTAATGTTTTGAAACATTTTGTTCCAGTGATGTCAATTTGCTGTAAACTACATCAGGAAAAGTGAGGTCTTTAGGGATTAAGCTTACTGGAATGCAGAATCCAGAAAGTGGCTTTAGGGGATCATAACTTCAGTATTGAGCATAGCATACAAATAATTTCAAAATGAGGCACAGCTAGCATCTCATCATTACAGGAAGTCATTATTTTACCCTTGGAAAGGTGCTGAATTGTACACATAATGGTGGAAACTGAAAATATCAGCATTATGTACAGTATAAAACATCTCATATTCTTTGATAGCATACATATAGCTATTCAGAAGAGAAGATCCTGCACATAATATATTGTAGATATGCAAGTTCATCTAAACTTAAAATTTAAATATTCTATGATCAGGCCCATTTAAGTACTGTATATTGGAATCCAATTTATATTGAATTAAGTAATGTTGTGTTGTAAAATAGCTGTACTTGAGACATAAGGGAATCTTAAAACAAAATTGTTTTAAATTACCCTTGTGTCTAAATTATTAAACTCTGAAACATGTCTGAATGCTTACAACAGGTTGAGGAAGAACCTTTAGAACAGGTTTGTTGTTAAATGTCTTTTAGGGAATCTAAAGCATGAAGAGACAGTTATGAAGAGAGAGTAAATGAAGCCGGGTATTTAGTATTCAGATGCAGTCCCATTTTATTAAAGGACTAACAGTAGGCCTTACCCTTTTCCATTACTCCTCTCCCATATTCCTGGAGTTCTTAGCCTACACCACCAGGCCTGTCTGTGACTGTGGTGATAGCAATAATTATACAATTTCCTGACCGAGGTAATTAACTGTGTGATTTGATGTTCTCCCTCCTTCAGCGATGTTGTGACAGAGCCCCAGTGTCCCTGGAGCAGGACCAATCAAATTTACTCCAGTGTGAGAGAGATGTAATTGCATTACATTTTAGAATAATTACAGAATAAAATTCAATTATTTTCAAATAAGATTTGCAGAACTTTACATAATCAGTTGCAGAATAAATAAAACATAACAGAGAGACATCTGATTGTGAACCCCTCAAGTCATAAATAACAAATGACTTTCCACAGCGGCTTTAATATTCTGACTTCATGTTACTGTACAACTTTGATCTGGGAACTTACATTTTACAACTGAGTCAGAAAGGATATTTTTCCTCTTGAGAAAGAAAATATATTGGGGTGAAACAAGGCATTCCCCTTTCTGGAACAGTATGGCAAAAGCTACAGTTTTCCCACCACATAGCAATGTAATCTGACACAAATCTCCAGCCAGTGAACAAACATTCTCTGAAGCTTGAGCTTACATTCTCTCTGACCATATGTGTAAAAAAGCTGCAAATAATTTTCTCCCCAGAAGACTTTTCATTCCAAATACTGTTTGCAAAGCCGAAAGAATTTGAAGTCATATATAATACATAAAGTCATTGCTTTAAATTAATGATTGTACACAGAAAATGCAGTAACTAAAATAGGTAAACCTCAGCCCTCAAAAAAGTTGACATGACTTTAAGCAAAGATGTTATATACTGTAGTTCCAGATGAACTGAGACGTTTTGGCTGTGGAGCCTTCTTCGGGTATGAAGAAGCTCTTCAGGTGAAGAAGCCACACCCGAAGAAGGCTCCACAGCCAAAATGTTGTGTTTTCTTTCTTCTCTTTTCAGCATAGAATAAACCTATTACTTGTTCCTTTGCAGCCTATGCATGCTGACGCAGCTACCCACCTGAACTATATAGGTCCAGATGTTACATTCTCATTTTGGAATTTTCCCAAATATACCAATTTAGGCATCTTTTCTACAGTATATATTTAACATAAAAGACATTAATACACAATTCCAGTTTTATTACGAAAAGCATGGATTAATGAAACTAAAAAATAACTTGGAAGCAGGCCAGGAACACCTATCTTCTAAAACTTTCTGCTGTTGTTTTAAATACATTTAAATATGTATTGTGTCCATCTCACATGTTAATGCATGTATATTTTAGATTGTTCCTTAAGCAGTAGACAATAAAAAAATATAGCAGGGTCTTTCAACATATTCTATATATGGCATTCCAATGAATGCTAATTTAATTTCAGGCCTGTATCAGTCTACATTTCAATTTAGGACAATAAAGCAAGGGTAGGCTACACCTATAATAATTAATCAAGTAATATGCAACTTGAAGTCACAAAAGTGTCTTTTTTTGTATATACTCTGACTTTTACAATAGATTTTATACAACCCCATGGATCGAATATGCTATTATGAAAGATACTCTCTTAACTCTAATAATTTTGAAAGACTAAATATAGAAAACCATTTCAGTAACATACTCTAAAAATGCCTTAAAAGTAAAAATCAACACATAATAAATATGGAAAATGGGGACTTAACAGATACTCAGATACTGGGAATATTCATTATTAATTCTTGCATTGATGTTATGGGGTTTTAAAGGCACTGTCAGCTTTTTTGAAAAATATTTTGATTGCAAAAACATACTGGATTGCAAAACATACTGTAATTTTGATTCACATTTTTGGCATGTGTAAAAGCTCTAAGATAAGTGAATGCAATCTTTTTAAACTTGATGGGTTTGGTTTTGGTTTTAGGGTTTGCAGAAAAACGTAGTCTGTTTTACGACTTCATGCACAGCAGCATCCATGGAAAGATTTGTTGCAAATCAGAAAAGCTTTAATATAGATCATTATTGCAAAAATACTTTGCTGTGAGCACTGAAATCCTGCTTTATATACAGTATACAGTACTAAACATCTTACCAAGAACACTGTTTAATGGTGCTTTTTCAGAGCAAGCACGTACTAGTTGCTAGTTAGTCTGTGATTTGTTTGGACTTCACTACTCCTCAGTTATGTTTTATGCATACTATGAAATTTACAAATTGATTTTGTTTTAAGAAACCAAAACTCAATCCTTGTCCACTTCTCACAGTGCAAACCTCCCCTAATGAAATTCAGATGCTTGACATGGCTGTTTTCACCCCCTGAGGGCTCTTCTTCACTCCTGCTAGGTTTTCTGCCTTCCAAAATCTTCAAGATGACCATTATATTTTAATATCAGAGGTACTGCAGTAAATTTACTTAAAAAGGTTCTAGAAAATATACTAAATAGTAAACCTAGTTCTTCTAAATATGACTCCCTTACATGTAGAGCATAATCGGCTTAAACACATGCAATTACATTAAACGCTAGCAAAGAAATCTTCAATTGCTCCCAGCATTATGGAGTAAAGAATGCAACATTTATAAAATATTTAAGTTAATCCTTAATTATTAGATTTTATATTAGCTTTGTGAGATTGTAATGCTTTTAGACTCTACTTTTAATTATATAGTTAAAAATACAACATTCTTAGCAGGATAATTTGTTAAAGAAATTATTTTATCCTTTCTATAAAATGGTGCTGTGGTGCTACTGCTAATTTGTTTTATGTATTTAATCATAACCTTAATGATCAGGCCAAACTTGTCATTCCTTCACATTCTGTCAGTGGAAAAAAATAATTTATGTCCAATACTGAACTCCCAACATCAAACAATATTCATATTTCTTTCATAATTAATATTTAGATTGCCTCATTAAAGATCATTTCCATTCTTTTAAACTGAAGATATTGGATCTTTGATAGAAGTACAAATTCCTTGCAAATTCTTTTTCAGACAAATCTAACTGCCATGCCACCTTTAATTTACGTAGAAGAAAAGAAGCTTCTAGTTTCAGGTAAATATTATCAAAATTATAATGCAGTACCCTCATGGAATATTTCTGTCAATCTCTCGAAAACATGAGGAAAATGCTCCTACTGTAGGCAGAAGAGTATATGATTTGTTAAAGTGAAAACGTATTACACAGAATACAAACCATAAAGCATGCCACATACTATACTTAGTATAATGTGTATTATACTACACATACTTAAATAAGTCTTATTTTCCTTAATTTAAAGGCTTAACAACAAAACAGTACTGCACCCTGTAATGTGTTCCTAAAAAGCAATGTTTACTAAGTCTCATTATTATTGCTGGTATTTGTATTGTGGAACCATTAGAAAGGGATGCAAGCTGGTTTACCCTGTACTTTTAGCAGAGATATTATTACAGTATATCATATGCAAATAGGCTTATGAAGAAGACGTTCATATCATAAAGACATATCTGATATGGGTTACACAACGTATTAGGTCAGTTACTCCCGTGGTCCATAGCTGATGGGTCTGCGATTAGCTTGAACACAAGGATGCAAATGTCTAGACATAGAGTGGAAGAGATTGTACAGTATACAACAACCACAGATGTATTATTCTACAAAGGCTATGAAACAGCTTTCAGCTCATTGATGTGAACTGGTGATGGTTGATGCTGACTTCTACTCAACTTGTATTACATGGCCTAACATGGGTTAAAGTATGCCAGCGCACATTGAAATTGCATGTTGATTCTACAAAATTTACAATAGGTGAAAGAGTAAAGGATTATGTTGGTGCTGATGATGCTGCAGTCAGAGCATGGGTCTGAAAAAGTTACCAAAAAGATGTGCAATTGTCATTAACATCTGTAGGTGTACTCCTGAGGTTATCATTAATAGCACCTCACATAAGCCTGCTACTACAACTAAAAGAATGGCTTTCTTTTGCTCAAACGTGAGGGAACATGTTGTGGTTTCTCCTGTATAAATGTGCTCTGTCTCAAATGGAAACTGCTGTTGTGCAGCCCAGAGAGGCTGGATAATGATGTTAGCATTGTCTGCAAGCCTGTTGGCTATAATTGGTTTTACCTGCCTTCTGTTAGGCCCAATTATCAGGCACAGTGGTTGCTGTGCTGACGAGTACTGTCAGGTAGTCCCTCAGAATATGCTGATCATACATGTAGTTGACTAGATCTAAGCAGATTCAGTAGGTAACAACTCTGAAGCCTAATAATGAGCAGCAACCATTAATGTCAATTTCACTGTGTGATTATCTTGCACTTGGTGTTAAGCTTCTTTTTAGATACTGTTTTAAACAATTTTAGCTTTTATAGTGAAAATTACAATTGATTTGTGATTTGAAAATTTCAAAAATATCACAGACGTTTTCTAAAACTGTATTTCTGATGATTAAATTTACTTTTTAATTAACTGATCAAAAAAGTAAAACAACCCAGTAGAGTTCCCCTAGTACAGATTATGTGCTAACATCACTACACCATGGTAATTTGGATAATACTTAATAACCCTTAATTTCTGTTTGTCCTTACTAATTAGTCTTATTGTGAATGGAATACTGGAAAGAAATTATCGGAGCAGTTATATGTTAATGAGAACAATAAAGCTGAATTAAAAAAAAAACTAAACAAATTATGCATAAGAACTTGATGTCTTATTATCTCATTACTGTTGCTCCTAAGATTACCTGACCTTACTGTATATGCAGCAAAGGACAGATAAATTGTTGTTTCTTAATTAGGAAAGAAAGTAATAAACCGGTGATCATTTAGACTGTCTAATTAAAAAATATATTTAAAACTTTAATTTTATATCTTTAAACTTGTGGAGAATGTTCTATAAAGTAAGAACAACCTACGTACATACTGTATAAAGAAGAGAAATATTCATTTTCACTCACATACTGTATGTTTCACAAGACGTAGGTTTCTTTTTATGAGCTTGACAGGTTCATTAAAGATGTTAAATATCATAAACATGAGATGCATGTACCATTTTTTATATACTTATATACTTTATGTACATTTTCTTATAAACCAAGTTCTTGTATACTTTTTTTCCCCATCAGTAAGTTTAATTTTGGATGATCTTTAAATACTGTATCATATCAGTCCTATTCACACAGTAGTACTGTACCACGCTAATGTGTACACCAAATCAGATACAAAACCCTTGAAATGTAACAAACTGGAAATCTATCTGAAATAGAATGCCAAATACTCCTCACCTCCCATTGCTTTCCAGTGTGTGTTGTTTACTATGAAATCAATACTGTACAAAATGGTATGAAACAGGGGTTACTGTACAGTATGTGATATTATGTATGTGATCCTTTGTCAATAACTGGTCCTTTGTCAATCAATTGTAAATAAGCAACTACTGTAGTTATCACCAAAGTAATCCTTTAATTGATGCGTCCTTGATATTGATATCTGTCATTGCACCATCTCTTTTATTGATTGCAGAGATTCAGCTCGTATTAAAACCAAAATTGTATTTCTTTCCTTTTATTTTCTTCAGGCTTCTGAACAGCCTTCATTCAAACTTAAATTGTGCTGTTTTATTAAGTTGTCTTAAAGGTATATAATAAATTCTGCATGATGTATATTTTAAGATTTATTACATCCTAGCAGAAATTATATAAATATATAAATGCCAATAATAAGAAGAAGAATATCTAAAATAATGTAATATGAGTCAAAATAGTAGTGTGAATAGCACAGTTTGAATTTTGAGAACAAACTGTTGAGAAGTTTGTTACTTTTAACCATGGCAACCAGAATATGCAGGTCTGGAACAAAAGACTACACATCCCAAGAGGCACTGAAGCTTTTAAGATGGCCAAATGACTCATGCTGGGGAGTTAAGGAAGCAGACCTTAGAGACATTAACTAAATGCCTGTCTATAAGGCAGTGGTCACTTAAAGATGTGTGATTCTCTCCAAGTAGTTGGAACAAACAAAATTAAAAAAAAAGAAAAAATGGGGGAAAATAGCTAGAAAGCAAAATTACAGTATGTGCAGAAACAAAAGAACACTTGTAGAGTATACTGTATCCATTCAATTTGGTATTTTATGGCCATTTTTTCTTGTGTAAATTAGTTCACAGTACTTTCATGAAACACCTCTTGAAAACAAACACAGGAGCACCAGTGCTTGAAGAATTCTTTGCATTAGAAATGTCAGCCTGCACTCGTTAGATCACACTGCTCATTACAGAAGCACTTACTGTAGCAAATGCTGACACATTTCTTGTCATGGCTCCTACTGTAATTCTAGCAAGGGGCATTTGACTGAATAATATGGTGGAAATACAGTAGGTCATTAACAACAATGTAAATACAATAGATGACAGAGTGTCAATTCTGTCTACAGTACATCTAGTTTTTCTCCATTAATGAAGAAAATGTATTATTATTATTATTATTATTATTATTTATTATTACATACATACATATATAATATATGATTGTATAATATTATACTATTATAAATTTATATAATATTTATTGTATATTATATAGAAGAACTATAATGAAAATGTATTACACATAATATTTATATTCTCAGCATAACTACTAACATGGTGTATTAGATACAGTAAACCAGATTATTCTATTTCAGTGTTTAAGCCAGACCACAGAAGATAGCATACAGTCACATAATCACACTCTAATCATAAATCTGGAGATTTAATCTCAACCAACCAGTTTTGTATTTGGTAATGCATTACATTTTGAATTAAACAGATAAAAGTAAAACTGAAGCACCTTGATGCAGCAGGATTTTGTTTTTCTGCCTTTGCCAAAGAAGTCGGAAATGTAATTTTAATTACTACCACACAACTTAAACAAAGGTTCTGCTTTATTAAATTACTTTCTTTGTTTTCTTATTTTTTTAAAGGTCTGTGAAGGCAACTGTGCCCCAATTCCAAGCCAACACATTTTGTTAATTATAGAAATATACATACTGTATCATAAATAGAAATTGAATACCACTGTTGCATTAAAGAAACAATCATAATTTTATTGCATGTTACCAGAATGCATAAACAGCTGATCTGATTGTATGCAATTCAAAAGCTCAGCCCAAAAGACAATATTACAAAATCTTACTTCTAAACAGAAAATGGATAAGGAATCAAATCATGCCATCAGTTAGGCATGACAAACTGTTTATTCAGTTGCCTTTGCTCAATTTGAAACGACAAAGTGCACAGAAAAATGACTTAATTACCAAGTGAGCTGGCAGTGAAATTACAGCACTCATCACTGAAACTCTTACCCTTTTGGTTCTGGTCTAAACCATCTACTGCAGCTACCGTACAAAGGAAGCCAATCCAGAATCATTGACCTGTAAGGTAACTAGGCAACATTATACCAAACCCAAAGCAAAAATATTATATTAATGTATTGAAGAAAACATATTTCAAATTATTTATGATTCATTGTTTGCGTTTGAATTAGCTTGTCTTAGAATCTGCTCTCAGGATATAAAGTAGCAATTAGCCAGCGATGATTTTTACTTTGAACTTTGATTTGCTTATCGGTAAAAGCCTTTTTTACAGAACGCTTGATAATTTTTTATTTTAAAATGAATTAAAAATTAAATCTGTTGCATTATTTCTCTGAATTGTGAATGACTAATATGAAAAGCACAGCAAGACGAGTCTCCATATTTTGCCACAGCAAGAAAAAATTAACACTGAGGCTAATATTAAGAAATTTGTCTGCAGAACGATTCAAATGCATGTCACATTGCTGCTCTCAGACTAATTATTGAATTGTATTTGAACATAATTTGAATTTCTTCACACCTGACACCAGAAGAAGGCTTCACAGCTGAAATGTTGTGTTTTCTCTCTTCCCTTTTCAGCATGGAATAAACCTTTTACTTGTTCCTTTGCAGACTACATGTGCTGACGCAGCTACCCACCTGAATAATTTGAGTTTGATTTTGGAGTTTCCAGGTGAGAAGATACTAATTATCTTCATATGTAATATTCCACTAACATGATATTTTTAAGTATTTGTTACATCAAATGCTGTAATAAACATTAAACCAGAACTTTTAAATGTATTAAAACTACTCTTTAGCATGAACTCTTATCTTCCACATCCTTTAATTAATATGATTTTTATACTCTTGCTGTCTCTTTTCCTCTTTCATTTTATTCCATTCCATCTTCACAACATTACGTTTTGCTTTTTACAGTTTTTAATGAATATTTAGACAAACGGATGATAGTCATATCTATCATCTAGAAAATGGAAATGCCACATTAATTTCCTTACAAGATAAAGAAAACATGCCAGATAATTAGACTTGAGGTTAGAAAAAGAGCAGCATGCAATCTTAGGGGGGTAAATAAATAGATACAGCAGACATTCCTAAAAAAAGAAGTTTCACTCCTGTTGTGGATTTGCCTCAGGGAACTCCAGGTTCTGGAGTCTGGGATGTACACTATGTAACAGAAAATATCCCTCACAAGATGCAAGCTAACATACTGTACTGTATACTGTATTCCTCAGAGCAGGGAATGGAGAGGCTATGCAGAAGCACAGACAGATGGACTGGCAAACCTGTGAAGAGGGTTAGGAGATCTTTATTCTAACTCGATTTCTCAAGGGAGTTGTCAGTTATCTTGATTAAGTAAAACATTTTCTGGCTTGCATTTTTGTTTTATTTTTGCCCCGAAAGTTTGTTAAATCAAACAACAGCACCATTGGATTTCAAGCTCTATGCATTCTACACATATTTTTTATTGAATCAAAATTTCATTGCACAATAAAACCACATACTGTATAAACTGAATGTGTTTCTCTTGGAATAAGCTTCCTGTCCCACTAATAACTGGGCATAACTATTTGACCTGATAGGTATGCCCAGTTACTGTGTGTAAGTATGTTTTCAAAATTTGTGAACAGTGTTTATTTTCCTTTCCTTTTTTTTTGCAAGTCTTTGTGAGGGATTAAATGAGCAACGTTTTTGAGACAGTCAACAAATTTTGGATTTAACAAATGTAGCTCTACCTAACCTAAAAGTATTCAAACAAGCAACAGCAGTAGTGGGTATAAATAGAGTGTTATTATTTGTATTTTATATTATTATTTGTGCCCATTATAAGGATTATTAAACTGCAGGCTATTAGCATCAAAGGTAATGTATGCTTGTTGCTTGAGAAGTAGTTTAATATATAGAAAACAGTACTGGTAAGGGGTCAAAATGGGATGACATTTTTAGAGGAATGCCACTGGAATCTGTTTTAGGAGGAACGTGGTATGGACAGCATACTAGTCAGTATGTATTATGTTACTTAAAAATAAAACTATAAATACTGTAATATATAATAATATAATTGCATTTCCTTTTCTGGACTGTGTTGGGAAGCAAAAAGGCAATCAGAATTCTAGGATACAGTATATACTGTAGTTAAAGTGTAGAATTTAAATCATCCCAACATTTTCAACGGACTAGAACAACCTTATTTAATATATTGTGTACAAACAAGGTCACCAGGTTAAGAAACATATATTACTGTTCTGGAATCCATCCAAAGTATAATAACCTTCTGCCTCTCAGTGCTACAGTAAGTAAACTTGATACACCGGAAGGCTAAAAGAAATTAATCTTTTAGTCTTCAACAGAGATGATTATCTCATGATAGGGGGCATGATTCAAGTATTCAAAACCCTCAAAGCTATTGGCAAAGCTAATCCAGTGGACATTTTTAGAATCAACAGTGTAAAATGAACCAGAGGACACAAGGGGAAACCACAGAAAAGTTCTTGTAAAACTGAGAATAGATTGTACAAATCAGGTAGTAGGTATCTGAAACAGACTAACCAGCTACTGTACTGTATGTCTTTGGAGCTAATACCCTGGATTCTTTCAAGAATGGTTGAATGAGATCCTTAGATTCTTAGTTACAATCACATGATTTAGATTGATCAAATAGCTTCCTCTCATGTGTAACTGTTCTCATATTATGCAAAATTAATTTAACTCTTCATAAGAAGAGATTAGTTGCTCATGGTATTGGGGAAAAAAAGCTGACGTTTATTCTCTTAATAATTTCATGGTAAAAAGCAACTGTATTGCACCCAAGCTAAAGAGTAGCTTAGTCAACTAATGCTGAAGTAAAGTCAACACTGAAATGTCAGGTGTATATATAAAGGAGGAGAATAACTTCAAAAGCAGCAAAGTCCCATGAGAAGTTGAAAGCCTGACAGTTCAGCTATTTGCAGAGGGTCTAGCATTGTGTTTCTATAGCAACGTTCTATTATTCCTGATAGCACTGTGCTGCCATCTGGATTTTGAAGATGTTCTGTTTTTTTCAGAAGAAAATTCATTTTACCCCAATACTTAAAAAGCACCAAATCCTTTACAAATGAAATTGTATCCAGGTAACTTTTTATCCTTAATAGTATTTTGCCTTTCTTTTCTTTTCTCTAAGGTTCCGTTGTTTTACTCTGGACATTTTCTAAAAAATGCTTACAGTATGCTACAGTAGTCTCCTAAGATATACAGTAAGTACTCTGTTATTTATTTATACTGTATATATATTAACCCATGTACAGTATACAGGTACATGTATTCACTAAATTTAAAGGGTGTTTCTCTTTATACTTGTTGGTTAGTGACATCAACTATTTAAGATCCAACTACGTTTTGTGAATAAATAAACTAACAAATCTTTCACCAAGGACAGTTAAAACATTTGTTTTGTAGAAAAACAAAAAAACTACAACTACATTAAGATACAGGCTTATGATGATTCTACAGTATATTTTTCATGTTTTAATTAATAGATTACCATACCATATAAGACAATATATAAATGCAGTATTACAAAAACAGCAATTTAACCTTTATTTTTTGCTATTGTGCATTCACTTCTTATTATTTCAAGGATATTTCTTGCTACACAATGTTTATGTAAATATTAAATCTAAAAATAAAACAGTGCTGCCTTGTGGACTGAATTAACAGTTTTGTGGATACATATAACACTGAGCTACTGTAAATTTTAAAATAAGTTTGTCTTTTGTGTGAATACTTCAACCTGCAGTTGTGCAATTTCTTCCACAGCTTCTCTTCCCAATTTCCATGGCAACTGCTTCCCTCACACTGGGCCTTCTGAAATCTACCATATATTTTTCATGCACTAACTTGTAATTCCACTGGGTAAACAGCTGAACAGCTGAAATATTATTTAAATTCACAGAGGACACAAACACAAGGAAGAGGCACAACATGCAGTAGTAGGAAATAGAGGGTTAAACCAGGAGATCAATAGATTGGGGTATTACAGTACAAGCATTATTTAAAACATCTTTAAAACACATAGATGACCCTTTTCTAAAGTAAGATTATATTTCACTTCTGCATTTAATCAAGACAAAATAGAATTGCACCTACTGTATGTACTTCATAAGCAGCTTTTTATGTTAACTTTTAATTGAGGTTAATACTGCACAGAAACATTAGAATTTATTCACAGAAAGCAGTTAAATAGGACTTCAGTGTAACACTTTACGAGTGGATGTAAATCAGCCTAAAACATATATGTTCAGGTGGGGAGCTGCGTCAGCATGCGTAGGCTGCAAAGGAACAAGTAATAGGTTTATTCCATGCTGAAAAAAAGAAGAAAGAGAACACAACGTTTCGGCCGTGGGGCCTTCTTCAGGTGTGATACCTGAAGAAGGCTCCACGGCCGAAACGTTGTGTTCTCTTTCTTCTTTTTTTCAGCATGGAATAAACCTATTACTTGTTCCTAAAACATATATGTTTAGGAGGTAGTAGCTCATGTAATAAATCTTGTAAGAAATGGTTTCCCACTAGAATTATAAAAGCAATAAACCTATCTAGAATTTGACAAACCTGGAGGTTATTTAAAAATAAGTTAAAAAAATAGGTATTTGTGGTTTCAAATAGGATCCAATGGAGTGTAATGGATTCCATTGTGGCTTGTGGCCTTAACTGCATTGCTGTTACTCCCAGAATGTTTACTTCAGTGATTACAGGGCGCCTTGTGTCAATATCTGAAATTATACCTCATGCTTTACAATTTGCATGATTTAATTACATCAATATTCAACAAAGGTAAACCATTTTTTTAAATTATAACCTCACTTTCAGGTAATGGCTTTTGGGGAACCTTGTAATTTCAGACTGCTCCAGCAAAAGATGTTAACCATGCTATTCTTTTTAAACTATTGTATATTTCTGCTGCTTTAGAGCTGTTGGAAATTTACCAGGGGTGATATTAGCAATTTGGTTTCTTACTGTATACTGGTTAAGAAGAAAAGAAAAAATGCTGTTTAAGTGCCCAACCCCACTGAGAGGATAGGAAGGGATGACAGCTCACCCACCCATCATGTCATTACTCTTTTGACACAGTACAAGTTCCACAGTGCCAGATAGGAGAGCTGCTGTCAACTGAGGGAGCAGAGGGGCTGCAGCCCCCCCCATGTAGTCACAGGAGTTTCTTTTTGCTAGGAAGCTGAAAGAGCCCTGCCATGGCTGACTAACCCCGGCACTGCCTGGACAGCGGTCTGACCATTGTGAGATAAAAAAAAAATGAAATCACCAGCCATCTTTCTTTTCTTTGCCAACCCAAGCTGGGATTTCTAAGGGAGGAATAATGAAGACTGGACATGCTGAAAACTGACATACTGTACAGCTTTACTGGTGCCTCCAAGCCATTCTTACAATGGTAATCTTAAGTGGTATCTGTTGATTGTAAAGCCTATGTATGAATGACTTTGGCCAGTCAAGCCATCAAAACATAAGAGACTCTGGAGTATGACTGCTGGACCATGGTGGTAGATACTGGCTGTTGGGACAGCCAAATAATTCTGAACATTCCCTTAATGAGTCAAACTACACTTTAACATGGACGATAAAGAGCATACACTTCATATGAAGACTACTGACAATGGAATAATGTTTGCTAAATATTTTTATAAAATATGCATGGAAAAGAGAAAACATTTGCAACACAAAGTTTCTTCAGGAGAGATTTCTTCTGGAAGTATTTGGACCTCATTGTAAAATGGGTCAGCCAGACCTTACAGAGATTAAAGATTTATGAAGACTGAGAAACTATATGGTGACAACAAAGCCTTACTGTGGAAGATATTTATCTGATATTTCCTCACGTTTGTGGCTATAGGACAAGTTAGGATTATGTAAATATTTATTGTTATTGTAAAATGGAAGGAAACATGCTGTAGAAACAAAAAAATATACAATTAAAGGGCATTTTAATACAGTATGTTTTGTGTCTATATATAGTACAGATAGTACATTAATAATGCTCAGGCAACAAACAGAAGTCATAAAACTATATGAGATGAAAGAGCTAACAATGTCATTGTGCTACCTCCTTATAGATTCATGGAAAATTCAGAGGGATAGCCACAGTAATGTACAGTGTACAGGAATGTACAGAGCACTGAAGGAGTTTACAGTAATTTTAATAATTATTTTTGATTTGATTAATCTTTGTTAAGGAAATGTGTATTTTCAACAGTATTATATATAGCAGTGCATGTGTTTTGGTATCATTTAATATCTAATAATAGTCTAGTAATAATAGAATGAAGGTAATTAGTTTAAGTACAAAAACAGCATATTATTAATGTTATGTTTTACTGCACAATAATTGTCCAGTTTCACAAGTGATCAATATGTGGCCACTAATTAATCATATTGTATAACACAAATAAGATTAGATTTATAATTAAAAAGTCTGGTCAGCAAACAAATGCCTCTGTTATGTTTTCACTGGTCAAACACAAAACATGCCTCAGATTTTTCTTGCCTTATTACTTAAAATAGAGCCCATTGTGTATTCAGTTTTAAAATCTCTGCTGAACAGACCAGTCAATAAAGAAGCAAAAAGAGATTTTATGGTAACATTTGATAAGGAGGCATCTATGTCAGAAAGAGAAGAATGATTTTTTTTCTAAACTAAGTGGTGGAGAAGAATTAATGGCTCTTAAACAATTAAGACAAGAGATTAATTTCACAGGCACACAGAACAGAAACTTAAAAAGAAATGTGACATTATCAGCCGATCAAAGCCTTCTTCAGTGGCAATCTAAGTAATGAAACTCTTTAACAGGAACACAATTAAAACGGTCAATGTGCAAGATTACAGACTTCCTACAGTGTAAAATGTGCCCTAAATAATGCATAACCATGAAATGCATTCTCATAAAAATGGCAAAAAACCTTCTAAAGCTTGATTAGATTTTTAAGAAAAGGACAATATGCTTCGTAAAAAAAAAATGGTATTAACTCTTTCAATGCTCAATAGTTTGTTTAAAGTAACAACATTGTTCAGTCTTTAATAATGTGATTTGAAATTAAGGGATGGGATTGGAATTTAATATACAATTACCTTTTATCTAATATTTGCATCACATAGGGGTGGAGAGGTGAATACAGTAAATGTGACATACTGTACTGTACAGTGGGATTTACAATAATCCGCACTTTTGCTCTTTTCTGTTCTTCAGTGCCAGGAGGTGGCAGCACAGCCAGTATGGCTGTACACCACCAATTAGAATAGGCTAGAATTTGTAAATTATAATCCTAAACTAGAAGACACAATAATTTCAATTGTTTTAGCAGCAAAAGTCACTTATTTTAATCCAATATTCCTTTTCAGCCCGAAGAGCAAATCAGGCAAAATGTAGTTCTCCACATCTGGCATTTTGCTCAGTTTATGATGCTCTTTTTCTAATTATGTTGTGCTCTGTCTAGAAGTCTTTTGGTTTATTAAAAATCTTAAATTATCATTACTAGCATTATAGCGACTTCATGTCTGAAAATCTTGTGGTCTTATTTGTTTTACCTTCTTAAGATTTTTATAAATGAGCTATACATATGAAAATATAGATGTCTCCAAAGCAGTGTTGTAGAATATCCTACAAAAGCACCAGTGTGTCTGCAGGTTTTTCCATTTCCATTTCAGGTCTTAATGACCTAGATCTGCTCCTTATTGGACCAGATTGTTCAGGTGCTGCTGCCCTTAAAGCAATATTTCTCAGACTACTAACCCTTACTGCTTTTTTATTGACTTCACATCCAACATGACTTATATTTGCACCCATTTACCCAGCTGAGTATTTTAATGGAGCAATTTGGGAAATGTACCTTTTCTCAGGGGTACACCAGTGTCTCACCTGGGATTTGTGATATAAATGTGTTGGCAATACCATTGATTTTCCTTGCTTTCGTATCATACCTATAAAGTAATGTAATAAATTTGTTATAAGAACTGTCTGTATACCTTCAGTATTTAGTGCTCAGAATCATCCTGATTCCAAATGATGATTCACTCTCATTATGAAATATACATGTTCTTGAGTAACACAGGTCTATTCTTTCTGTTTGACATTATATTGCTCAAAAGTGACATTTTAATGTAGCTCATTGTGTATTGGTAAAAAGGACACTCCTGACGTGGTATACCTATTCCTTGCCAGACAAGGACACATAACTTATCAAACCTTAGGTTACTGGCTTAATGGATGAAGTGGTCCAGCACATCACATCGATCAAAATGAAACTGAATTTACTGGTACTGGAAGAGATCTAAATAAATGATATATTACTGCACTCTGCCACACATCTCCTACAATGAGACAAAAGAGGAGACTAGCCAGGCTTTTAGGTGGAAGGCTTTGATGAATAGATTAAAAAAAAACATAACATCACTGTAGAAGACTGGAACTAATCTAGAACAATAAATAAGGGAATTGCATCAGTTTATGAATGGTAAAGAATTACGATGGCTCTGAGCTGTGCTTCAATGTGCCTGAAAAAAGGCACTTTAATTTGGATGTCTTCACATTAAGCATACTTAGGAGATAAGCTAAAACAGAAATCATTCCTACTTATCAGAAATAATAAGATCACTAAGCTTAGCAAAACCAGTGATTGTTTATGTTTTTATCTTTAATGTTAATGAACATTTTACTGTGCAATTCTCTAACTCCAGGGTGACAATAGTATTACACTGTTACATATTAAGAGTTGTTTTGCTCATTTAGTTCGCATTGAAATTTCTAAAAGCTACAATATTAACATAATTTAAAATGATTTGCAGATACTGTACATAGAATAACCCATTTCACCTCTCTTATGTAACTGTTTAATGTGTTTAAGTGGATAAAAATGTGGTCGCTTTTGTTTTCTTTAAAATTTAATGTGCAGAGGAGGTGTATACATGTGAAAATCAGCTTTGCTGATTTAAATCACATTTCAGTGATTCTAGACCTTAATGAATGCCTGATAAGACATGGGAATATTGAAACTTTTACTAGTAATTAGGACATTTAAAATTTATCCTGTCACAATCACTGAATTTCAATAGAAATCCCATGATTGACTAAGACTTGGTTAGTTAGTTGTGTCGGCATGCGTAGGCTGCAATTAACAAGTAAAGGTTTATTCCATGCTGAAAAGAGAAGCAAAGAAACACGTTTTGGCTGTGGAGCCTCAAGACCTGGTTAGCTTTGTCTAAAAACCTAGTAACAGGATCTCCAGATGAAGAGACCCTAACTGAACATTAACCACATGCTGTAATACAGCTATTTTGCTAAACATGCCTCTTAATGCTACTGTACACATGCTAAACACATCCCCTCTGGGGACATCTACAGGTATAGTCCCCTACACATTCTAATTTCTTAAATACAGCATGACTCACATTACTCTTGTTAAGATGTGAGAAATTGATCGGTAAACTGTCTCTGATTTTGCAGTTGCTTTGTAGATTAGGTGGAAAAACAGTTCAGTGATCCATGTGCAACCTCATTGCTGGTCTGTGTAGTGCCATTTACTTGCTTGTGTAAATCACTTTACATACTGTAGGGGTACTTAAATTGAAGTGTTTTGTCAATGTTGAAAAACCTGTTTACAAATGGTGAAATGGCATCACATCCATTACTTACAGAATAAACCCAAGCTTATCCCACTTATTGTTTATCTGGTATCCAAGTCTCCTTCTTTAAATGTGTATTATTACAGTATATACTGTATATTGGGTACAATGATATTATTGAGTGTAAACAATAGTAAGCACCAAAGGATCTTCATTTCTTTCCATTTCTTTAACAGATGCTGACTAAGAAAACTAATTCAACTAATAAGGTATTCTTAGATGCTTATATTTTGAGTTTGTGACCTCATCATTAAAAGGAAATGTAATCTATTGACAAAAACAGTGCTCACTACAGCAAATGTACAAAAATATACAGCTAAAGAGTAGATTTATTAACTTTGTATTAATTAACGGAAGCACACTTTCTGTGACTCATGAGTGGCTGTTATGCCGTCAGCTAAAGGAGAGAAAGAAGAAAAAAATAAGTTTTACAAGTCAAAGGGTAATACTTGACACTAAATGAATCCAGCTAGTAATAATGACTTACAAGGATTAAAACATGTGAAACCAAAGTTGAAAATATACAGAAAAGAATATTGATTCAATGTACAGGTATTTATGAATTATTATAATTGTAATTTATAGATCTCTTCTACATAGCTATAATGCTTCAAAATGTACTAGACATAACTACATCTGTACTGCTCAATTCTAAGTTTAAGTATTACCTGGAAAGAGTCAAAAGGATTCCTGTGTCTCTATTGAAAATTGTATTTGAATTCACACAAAGACTGATATTTCAATCTAATAGCTCTGTAGTTTAAGGGTTGCAAATTAATACTGTGCACACTGAAGAGAAAATATCAAATGGAAATAGCAGTAATTTGTTTGTAATGTTCTGTAAATGGCACTTTAATGCGTTCAATACCTTACCTACAGGTCAACAGTATGAACAAAGTCATAAAAGTAGAAGCAGACACAATAGAAGTACTAGTGGATATTAATGAAGTAACTGGAGTTTTTCTATTCATTTTAATATGAAATATTGGTGACTTAGAAAAACCAATAAGTTACAAAGCTAAACCATTAAAAATGTGCAAAAGATTCAAAGTACTCATTTAATAGCTTCACATTGATAGCCAGCATTAGTTTTTTAGTCTCACTAGCTTTAGTCAAACCAAATGACATTGTATTAAAAGAACAAAGCAAGACAGCCCAACTGTTGTTTGTAACATGTGTTTGGTGAGACCTATAGCCCATTTGCGTCAGAAATTATTTGAATAAGCTTCATACCACTACTCACTGCAGTATGGAAATAAGCTGAAGACCTTCTGTGTAAATACTAGTTATACTTACAAATCAGTATCCCTAAAAAATCCTCCAGTAATTAAAAGGTTCTGCTTTTTTGCTTCAGTTAACCAAAAATGACAAGGAGACAAGCATTCAATATGAACCCCTTGCACATATTTCATATAGTGTCACCCTGCTCTGTAAACTCCTCACAAACTGCAAAATCTGGTTCAAATTCTTGAACTCTCACCATTTCCCCAGTCACCAAGGACTCAGATCATATCATAAAACATGTCAGTTCTATTATTGGATGGAAGAGTTGTCAATGGCACTTGCATCTTCAACAGGCTCTGCATTAATGCAATTTCCTGCACCCCCTTGCTCCTCTCCTCTTTTCCCATCTAAAGAGAAGCAAAGCCAATTACAAAATGCTTGAAGCCTTTATCTCGCTTGATTATTTCTGATATGCCAAGAAAGTTCTTGTGCGCATTGTAACATTCTGAAAGAAATAGTTATATTACATTTCAAGCAGAAAATAATAAAAAATTGAGCAATTAAAGCAGAAGAGAGGTATCGCAAAAAATTACAAGCAGAGGATTTGTTTTTCTCACCTTAGTAAAAAATTGCATTTGGATGGTAAATATATCATCTCTAGTGTGGGGACTGTGACATAAAGAGATTGACACCTTCTCACACATGATTTTACAGAAGGGATTATACATTTTTTCTTCTTTTATCTAAAGCTTTTTACATTTTCAATATTTTATTTTTTACTAGAATCAATGGAGGGCCACACAGTGAAAGACAAATAAAACACAATAGATGAAAGCATTTTTTTTTCAATTTACTAAAAAAGACTAGTGTCTGCTCATAATGCACTTTGGTGTGTCTGTAGGGTTTTATTTCCAACTCAGTTCTAGATGAGTCAAATTAGCCTCTTATTGGTTTAGGTGGGTAAATTTACAAACTTCAGTTGCTGTTCCTCTAAAGTAATCTAGAAAGGTCTAGGCCTGGACATACTTGAATAACATTGCTCTTGTCACAGCTTTCTTAGGGAAAATATACATTTTAGCAGCCCTAATGAAAAACCCAATTAGTAAAGTGTTCAAAAACATATATTATATTGCACAATCTTCTAAAAAAATGTTACAAGTTTGTAACCAGGGCAACGTACTTCACATTAAACTAAAAATGGTGAGATTCAGAGAGGACAGCCATTTCTATAATAGACCTCCCTGGTATTGTGTTTCCAGAGTCTCACTGTAGGCTAACCACACAT